>NC_137099.1:35592292-36027292 GCF_949357685.1 Gobio gobio
TACTACCCTCTGTCTAAACTCTTTTACCATGTTCACCGGGAACTTTACCTGCACGTTTATTTCGGCCCTTGGTTTGTTTTTATATACTCTACCAATGTTTTTATCTTGTATCTGTGTGTGTCGTAGACACTGTGTTGTGTGTGTATTTTGAACTTTACCAGTATCTTTATTCTAGCTTGAGAGTGAGTACTAAAAGACATCTTATTTGTTTATATTCATAATGATAAAGTTCCATTTTTTATTACATGTGATTCTGACATGATGTCACTACATGCACTCCGCTCCTTCTTCTCTGCTCGTCTCAGTTAAATAATGCGTCAGCTGAGCGGTTGGCGTGCCGCGTTCATGTGTTTTGGGGGCGTGGCTTTGGAAAGAGCCCAGAAGGGAGAAGGTGGAGTGAATGGAAACAATGAGCTGTCTTTAAAACAGTCGTGAGAGGTCTAAAGACACTGAATTTTCATACTTTCTTTTTCAGACTACTTACATGTTAATTATGTATTGATATATAAAGAAAGTTTAAACAAATTTGAAAAAAAAGTTTTTTAACCAAATCCTACCTACCCTACCTTTAATATAATTTATTCCTGTGATGTCAAAGCTGAATTTTCAGCAGCCATTTCCCCAATCTTTAGTCACATGATCCAACACAAATCTTTATATGCTGATTTATATTTATTAGGCCTATTATAAACAGCTGTGGTGCTTAATAGTTTTGTGAAAACCATGGTCAAATTTTTTTTTTCTTTAGAATTCATTGATGAATAGTTCAAATTCACCAGAATTAATAGATTTTTTTTTTTTTAACAAACACTCTACAACAATTCGTAAATATAGGGCAAAATCTACTGTATTAAAGGGATAGTTCACCCAAAAATGTAAATTAGCCCATGATTTACTCACCATTCTTCTTTCAGACGAATACAATCAGAGTTATATTAAAAAATGTCCTGGCTCTTCCAAGCTTTATAATGGCAGTGAATGGCTGTTTCTGTTTTGATGTCCATAAAAGTGCATCTATCCATCATAAAAGTACTCCACATGTCTCCGGGGGGTTAATAAAGGCCTTCTGAAGTGAAGCAATGTGTTTATGTGTAGCGAATTAGCTCAGAGGGGAAATATTAATAATTATTCATAACTCATTATGATTAATTATGAATATTTGAATCAGTTAATGAGATTAACTTGATATAGCTAATTAACATTACAATCAATCAATCAATCAATCAGTTCATCCTGTGAACGCTCAGTATTGATTATCAATTAATTCTAAGAAAAGGATATTTTTCATGGCCACAGAAAAATAATTCTTCCTTTGCATTTAAAGCACTTAGAGGGCATACGATCGATCATTTAAGTGACAATTTGTTTGCAGGCAGGGAGACAGGACCAAACATATATTGTGCACAAACTTTATTAACTAAATCACAAACACAACTACACTAATATAAACGCATACACACAAAATAAAAACATACATGGGTAATATGTAGAGGTAAAGTGGTTGAAGAACCGGGTCAGGACAGAGAAATGAAACTATGAAAACACCTGGGAGAACCCTCAGTGACTACAAGCTCCTTTGTCAGAAAAGTTTACAGCTTTTACTAACTACAGATTCAGATTATTTTATTTAATGCCATGTGAGCATTCAAAGCTATTTTCATGGCAACAATTCAACTACAAAAATTCAAATATCATATAAATGCAATAAAAAACAAAACAGCAAGTCATATTATACAAGATGTTTTAAATTAACATATGATAAAAAATCCAAAACCTTTTCAGGCATAATCTCATTAAATACGTCCTTAAGTGAAGTAACTTCATAAAAGAGCATTCTGCTTGTAATAATTCCAGGACAATCCAATAAAATATGTTTAACAGATAAAGGAATTTTACAAAACATGCATAAAATTGGGTCTTCATCCTTAAGCAAAAAAGCATGGGTCAAACTTGTGTGACCCATACGGCATCTGGTATAAACCACTTGATCAAGTCTAGTTTAAAAATTTTGAAAAAATCTGTTTGTAATTTCTGGATGAATTCCATACAATTTATTAGTCTTGTACATATTCCACTCTTCTTGCCACTTATTTAAAATATATCGATTAATAATCGGTCTGATGTCTGAAGGAGGAATTTGACATTCATTAACCTCCTGATTAAGAGCATCCTTAGCAGCTGCATCAGCTCGTTCATTTCCTGAAAGTCCCACATGTCCTGGAACCCAGCAAAAGATGATACTGAAGAACTGATTTAATAGATAATACACTTTTGTTAAGATGCAGTCCACTAAAGGATGATCAGTTTTTAAAGTGTCCAATGCTTGAAGACAAGATTTCGAGTCTGTAAAAATTATAGAATTTTTTTGTTGTGTATTTTCAATATGTTCCAAAGCCAAAAGTAAAGCACGTGCTTCAGCAGAAAAAATTGAGCATTGTTTTGGAATACGTATTCCATAGTGTTGATGTCCAGTCACCATTGCTGCTGTTACACTATTTTCCACCTTCGAACCATCTGTGAATATAGGTATATAAAAGGGGAATTGGTTTCTTATGTCCAAATATTGCTGTCTATATACATTTGGATGAGTCACTCCTTTCCTCTGATGAGCCAAATCCAAATTGATATTAGGCTTCTTTAATTTCCAGGGAGATATAGAATTAAATTGTATTTGACTTAAAATGTTCAAATTTGTATTCAAGTTCTCCAAGTGTGGTTTAATACGTATACCAAAGGATCTGATGCTTTTAGGTTTGCTCTCATACAAAGGAGTAAATTGTGGGTTGAAGACTGTAGAATAGGCAGGATTGGTTTTATTTGCCTTTATTTTGACAGCATATTGGAGTGAGAGCTTCAATCGTCTATTTTGAAGGGAAGGTTCATTGGCTTCAATGTACAAACTTTGCACTGGCGAAGTTCTAAATGCTCCCAAGGCAAGTCGTAAGCCCTGATGATGTACTGAATCAAGCATCTGCTTATATGATTTTCTGGCAGAGTCATATATTATGCTTCCATAGTCCAGACGGGAACGAATTAGTGTTCTATAGAGTCTCAAAAGAACAATGTAATCTGCTCCCCATTTTGTTTTTGCCAATACTTTCATTATATTCATAGCTTTAAGACACTTGTTTTTTAGTAATTTCAAATGAGGGATGAAAGTCATTTTGTTGTCAAATAGAAGACCCAAGTACTTGATTTCCTTAACAACATTAATCGGTTCTCTATTAATGAAGAGTTCTGGATCATGATGAAGGGATCGCTGGATACAGAAGTGGGTACAAACAGTTTTTGATTTAGAGAACTTGAATCCATTTTCAACTGACCACTGATATATTTTCTCGATACATAACTGCAGTTGCCTTTCAATTGTACTCATGTTCTTCCCTCTATAACAGATACAGAGATCATCCACATATAGGCTGCAGAATATATTAGATCCGATGATACTCTCAATGCTGTTTATTTTAATGCTAAAAAGAGTGACAGAGAGAATGCTTCCCTGAGGAACTCCAAGTTCTTGTTTGTGGATATCCGACAAGGTGTTTCCTACTTGGACTTTAAAATATCTGCTAGCCAAAAAATTTGAAATGAAGATGGGTAATCGTCCTCGAAAACCCATGTGGTAAAGATCTTTCAAGATTCCATATCTCCATGTTGTATCATATGCTTTTTCCAAGTCAAAAAAGACAGCGACAACATGTTCTTTTCTAATGAAACCATCTCTGATATAAGTTTCCAGTCGGATTAATTGATCCAAAGTGCACTTTCCACGTCTAAAGCCACATTAATAATCACTTATTTGTTTCTTCGATTCCAGTGTCCAAACAAGTCGATTATTTACCATTATCTCCATTGTTTTACAGAGGCAACTGGTAAGAGCAATTGGACGATAGTTATTTGGATCTGTATGGTCTTTTCCTGGTTTAGGTATTGGGATTACGGTTGCTTCTTTCCAAGAGGACGGTATTTGTCCAGAAGACCAGACAAGATTGAAGTTATCCAAAAGAAGAGATAATATACTTTGGGGTAAGTGCTTTAAAAATTGATAATGAATTTTGTCTGGACCAACAGCAGTGTCATGTGAGCATTTTAAGGAGTGTATTAATTCTTCTATCTTAAAAAGTTGATTATATACTTCTTTGTTATCTGAACAGAAGTTCAATTTTTTCCTTTCCTGCTGTGTTCGTATTAACTGGAATTCAGGGAGGCAGTTTTCTATTGACGAATTCTTTTCAAAAGATTCTGCTAATGTATTTGCTATATCCATTTCCTTTGTCTGAAGAATATCCCGTTTTTTTATATGTTGTATATGAGATCCATTTCCAATGCCCTTCATTTTGCGAATCATGTTCCAGATCCTCTTCATGGGAGTATAACATGTTAAACTTGATACAAATTGTCTCCAGCTTTGTTTTTTTGCTTCATTTATAGTTATGTGAGCTTGAGCTCTACAAATTTTAAAAAGTGTAAAATTAGTCGTTGATGGCTGTCTATTAAAAAATCTTTCCGCCTTTTTCCGTGCCCCGATAGCTTTTTTACACTGCTCATTAAACCAAGGGTTAGTCTTACAGTGTGATTTAGAGGACGTCTTTAGAATTGTTTCATTTGCAATATCAATTAACTGTTCAGCTAAAGTTTCTATAGAGTTCTGATTATCTTGAGTTGCTGAAATAAATTTTTCATAACACATGATTTAAAAAGAAGGCCAATCTGCTTTCTTAAGTAGCCATCTTGAAGGTCTTTGTTGGACATCCGATTTTGTAAATGAAGTAATAAGTGGAAAGTGGTCACTCCCACATAGATAATCCCAGACCCTCCATGTACAATCTAAAAACATTTCAGCACTGCAAATAGTCAAATCAATTGCAGAGTAAGTGCCATGACCTGGATGAAGGTAGGTTTTTGTTCCATCATTTAGTAAACACAAATCATTATTATGTATAAAATCTTCCACTCTCTTTCCTTTAACATCACATCGATCTTCTCCCCATAAAGGATTATGACTGTTAAAATCACCCATAAGTATAAATGGAGTCGGCAATTGTGCTACAAGTTTATCCAATTCTTGCGTTGTAATAGCTTTACTGGGAGGTATGTAGAGAGAGCATAATGTAATGACTCTATGAAGGGTGATTCGTACTGCTATTGCTTGTATTTGGGTATCCAGTACAATATGACTGTGGATTATATCCTTTTTAACCAAAACGGCTGATCCACCAGAAGGTCTTTGTACATTTGGTCCATATACACTAAACATCTTAAAATTTTTAACAGTCAAGGGATCATTTGGAGATAAATGTGTCTCTTGAATACAATAAGCAAGGGGATTTAAAGCAGCTGTTAAACGTTGTAACTCCGCAAAGTTAGCTTTTAAACCCTGACAATTCCATTGAATTATATGGTTACTTATCTTCAAGTGGGGAAGATAGGTACAGGTCCTTTATTCTTGCACTTTGGAGAAAGGCTACGACTTCGACTAGTCATAGGTTCTGACATTTCAACATCTTTTGGATTATCATGTTTTTTTGTTCTATTTTTGTCTTGATTTGATTGTCGAGTTACTGTGCTTTGAGATTTCTTTTTCTCTCTGGATTCTCTTTGTTCCAAATGGGTGTCTTGAGTCGGATTAGTTTGGATATATACATTTTTGCTTTTTTGTGAAGACAAGTTCTTATTACTGCTTACAACTTGAGGTTTGTCTGTAGATATCCAAGTCAGTTCTGTCTGAGTACTAATTTCCCGTATGTTTGGTTTAACCACATCAGAATAGGATTTATTCAATGTGAAGGCAGGGAAACCTTCAACAAGTTTGCGAGCTTCAGGATAGCTCACCTTCTTTGTGTGTTTAATTTTTTGTATTTCCTTTTCTTTAATCCAGGCAGGGCATTTCTTTGATGAAGCTGCATGATCACCAAGACAGTTTTTACATTTAGCGAGATTAGTACAGTTTGTTTCATGATCATCCTTACCACAATTGTGGCAAACAGCCTTATTTTTGCATCCAGCAGAACCATGTCCAAATTTCTGACATTTATAACATCTCAACGGGTTCGGTATGTAGATATCCACAGTGACACTTAGATATCCTATTTGAATTCTCTCTGGCGGATGAGGTCTGTTAAAAGTCAGAATGTATGTTCCTGTTGGAATTATTTGTCCATCTTTTTTGATGCTTATTCTTTTGACATCAATCACACCCATATGATTTAGTTCTGAGGTTATATCAGCTTCGTCCATGTCTTGCAATTCTCTGGTGCGGATCACTCCTTTGCTGTTATTCAGAGAAGGGTGACAGAATGCTTTCATAGTGACTCCTGCCAGATTTGTTGCTCGTAATAAGTTCTCTGAGTTTGCTTTCCGAACACATTCCACCAAAATTTGTCCCGATCGCAGCTTTTTGATATCTTTGACTGTTCCTGCTATTCCTGTGATTCCTTTCTGAATAGCAAAAGGAGACAGTTTAGTGAGGGGGCTATCAATTGATAGAGACTCAAGTAATATAAATCTTTGCCAATTTTCATTTTTTGAAGTAAAGATAAGATTAGTGGTTAGTTCAACTTCCAAGTCTTGATCCAGTATCCGTTTTTTGGTGTTTTGTTTATTTGCCATGTTAGAAAGAATTGGTTCATCATCTCTGCTCCTCACCCACCTCGGAGTCCTACAAGGGGATGTACAGTGCCGCGGAAATCCACCAGATGTACACCAAGGATACAGTAATGATATACTTGAGCATATAAACACAAGATTTATACTACTCAATTGACCCTACGCCAGTGCCTTCTGGAAGTGGTGATAACTACATAGTTGAGTGTGATTCAAAGCCAAATCCAGGGCAAATCCTGACATGCCGATTGGTTAGAATGGGCCATTCCAACCTCTCGTCTAAATGAAGCAGGAGCCAAAGTGATGTGTTGGAAATATGGCGGCCGCAGCAAGCCAAAATCCTCAAGCACCAGGATCTCTTCCTCCACTGACACGAGTCGCAACCCACGGCACACAAGCTGCCCCATTTGTCGCCTCTTACGATCAACAAGGGGGTGCTAGGGACCTATTCTACCCCGGGTCCCCACGGGGGTTTACTAACTACACAGCGATTTGTATATCGTACATTACTTGCATTTAGCCTGAGCTGTTGAAGAGCATCCGATGTAAAATCACAGGGGAAAGTCTTGATAGTTCTGTCCAATGGTGTTGAAGTTGCAATCGATTTCTTCTGTGTTGTCTGAAAAAGATATGATGCACTTGCAGTTATTTTGACCGTGTGGTTGGATTGGGCTTCTTGTCCCACACATGCACAGCAACCAGGAGAGGCAGGAAGAGCGCTGATGGTTTCTCAGTTCGGTGACGGCGAAGTTGCAATTTCCTTCCGAGTTGGAGTGAGGAAATTTCAGTCTGACTCTTTTGGAAGAGTCCTCTCTCCTGGGTGGAGAGTGAAGACATAACAGGCTGTGGTTGAGGCCTGCCGGTGCCCATGGGCCCCAGTGGGGTCCCCCCACGCCGATCAACCAGACAAGAGCAGCAGTAGAAAGAAGAAGAGAGAAAAGGCACATCTGTGGGTCTCTCTTGAAGGTCTGCGAGAAGCCACACCCCCTAGGGTCGACTTGACCAATGGGATTGTTGGATTTCCCAGTGTGAAATTTCTCTGTTGGAGATTTTATGGCTCTTTGTTTCAAGTATGATTAAACTGGGTCTGTGCCCATCATTTAATACAACAAACACACACTGCCTCCTCTGAGGAAGTGACATAAACAAAAGGGTAAGCCGTGAAACGAGCAGTAATTTGATAGGATACACAACATACAGTGAGGAAAATAAGTATTTGAACACCCTGCTATTTTGCAAGTTCTCCCACTTAGAAATCATAGAGGGGTCTGAAATTGTCATCGTAGGTGCATGTCCACTGTGAGAGACATAATCTAAAAAAAAAAATCCAGAAATCACAATGTATGATTTTTTAACTATTTATTTGTATGATACAGCTGCAAATAAGTATTTGAACACCTGTCTATCAGCTAGAATTCTGACCCTCAAATACCTGTTAGTCTGCCTTTAAAATGTCCACCTCCATCATAAATTAGATGCACCTGTTTGAGGTCGTTAGCTGCATAAAGACACCTGTCTACCCCATACAATCAGTAAGAATCCAACTACTAACATGGCCAAGACCAAAGAGCTGTCCAAAGACACTAGAGACAAAATTGTACACCTCCACAATGCTGGAAAGGGCTACGGGGAAATTGCCAAGCAGCTTCGTGAAAAAAGGTCCACTGTTGGAGCAATTATTAGAAAATGGAAGAAGCTAAACATGACTGTCAATCTCCCTCGGACTGGGGCTCCATGCAAGATCTCACCTCGTGGGGTCTCAATGATCCTAAGAAAGGTGAGAAATCAGCCCAGAACTACACGGGAGGAGCTGGTCAATGACCTGAAAAGAGCTGGGACCACCATTTCCAAGGTTACTGTTGGTAATACACTAAGACGTCATGGTTTGAAATCATGCATGGCACGGAAGGTTCCCCTGCTTAAACCAGCACATGTCCAGGCCCGTCTTAAGTTTGCCAATGACCATTTGGATGATCCAGAGGAGTCATGGGAGAAAGTCATGTGGTCAGATGTGAATTCCACTAAACATGTTTGGAGGAAGAAAAATGACGAGTCCCATCCCAAGAACACCATCCCTACTGTGAAGCATGGGGGTGGTAGCATCATGCTTTGGGGGTGTTTTTCTGCACATGGGACAGGGGCGACTGCACTGTATTAAAGAGAGGATGACCGGGGCCATGTATTGCGAGATTTTGGGGAACAACCTCCTTCCCTCAGTTAGAGCATTGAAGATGGGTCGAGGCTGGGTCTTCCAACATGATAATGACCCGAAGCACACAGCCAGGATAACCAAGGAGTGGCTCTGTAAGAAGCATATCAAGGTTCTGGCGTGGCCTAGCCAGTCTCCAGACCTAAACCCAATAGAGAATTTTTGGAGGGAGCTCAAACTCTGTGTTTCTCAGCGACCGGCCAGAAACCTGACTGATCTAGAGAAGATCTGTGTGGAGGAGTGGGCCAAAATCCCTCCTGCAGTGTGTGCAAACCTGGGTCCTCATTTATCAACAGTGCGTAGAAAAGGTTCTATATTTTGTCCTACGAATGAAATTTAGAATGTGCCTAAGTACAAGAAATTCCGTATTTATCAAATGTGCGTACACAGTTCATACGCACCTGAGTAAGCAATCATTGTTGATAAATACCACATATGCGCAAGTACCATGCTCGTTCACATTCATGGTCATTAGCATTCGGAAACGCCTCCAATTAACCATATATGGTGACAACACTTCCCTTTAAAAATTACGTGATTGTTTTTTTTCCTCACTGCAATAATGGCAAAGAGAGCAAAGAAGAGGAACTTCACAAACACAGAATTAGAGATACTTGTAAATGAAGTTGAATCCAACCAACAGATATTGTTTAGTTCATTCACTGCAGGAGGAATTACAAATAAAAGAAAAAATGCTGCATGGGAGAATGTCACCAATGCAGTTAATTCCGTTGGGTCTGAGGAGAGAACTGTCCCAGAAATAAAAAAAAAATGGTTTGATATTAAAGTATTGGCTAAAAAACGTGTCACAGCACACAGACGAGAAATGTCCGCAACTGGAGGAGGACAGACAACAACGGAACTTTCCCCATTGGACAACCGTGTCATCGGAGACACGGCTCTGTCCGGGATTATTAAGGACGGTGACACTGATGCTCTTGCGACAGAACAAACCGGGCCATCTAACACCCAAAGTGAAGGTAAAATAAACCAACTGGAATAGGATAGTGTTTGCATACATTTTATTTCAATTTGTAAACTTTTAATGAAATCATTCATAGGATAAACTCAATTAAATTAATGTGAACATGTGTTTCCTTAAAAGCGACACCCGTTGTGCCTGAGGAGCTTGAGGAGCCGGGCCCATCCATTGCCCCTTCCATGCGCCGTGCGCCAAGAGTGCTGAGTGAGGCGGTGCTACAAAATCAAGAGGAAACAACAAAATCCATTAATGACCTAAAGGATCAACTGAGCAACATAACGAATGTATTGATTCAAATCAACGAGTCTCTGAAACAGATTGCCTCTTGCGCAAATACAATTGCTAATAAACCATAAACCGCTGACTAATGTAATTTAAGTTATTTGTTTCCACGAAGCTGCAAAACACAAAATGAAATCGCTGTAATGTTTCTGCACTCGACCAATGGCCAGACTTGCCTAAAATGTCTGTATGATCCTCTGTCTTGTCTGAATGCCAGCGGCATTAGGAGGTGGCAGGGGCACTGCATCGAGCATAGGGCCGTCTGGTCTTGGGGATTCCTGCAGAGGGATGCCCTGTCTGATGGCCAAGTTGTGTAGCACACTGCAAGCCATGATGATTTTGCATGCTTTTTCTGGCTGATACTGCAGTGTCCCTCCCGTGCTTGACAGACACAGCCATCGTCCTTTCAGCAGGCCTATTGCGCGCTCAACTGTGCTCCTTGAGCGCGCATGGGCACGGTTGTACGCCTGTTCCTGCTCGGTCCTCGGGTTGGTTAGGGGGGTCATTAGCCATGGCTTTAGCGGGTAACCTTGATCACCTAATGATGAAATAGTTTAAGTAATTGTACATAGCCCTACAATAGCATTTTAAACATGTTGTAGCCTTAAATTCACCAATGAGCCAGCCATCCTCAACAGCGCCTTCTTGGAGACGCACACCCACAGAGCTATTCTGCAGAACGAACGAGTCGTGTGTTCCTCCAGGCCACCGCGCAACGACGTTTAATAACAACAAATTTGCATCACAAATTATTTGCACGTTAACAGAATGAAACCCTTTTCTATTTACATAATTAAATTCGTTGGTTGATGGTGCTTTTATGGCGATGTGGGTGCAGTCTATAGCTCCAATTATGTTTGGGAATCTAGCAATGGCATGAAAGTCCCGTTTTATTGCGGCTTGTTGAGGATTTCGATAAGGGAACTGGATGTAGGTTGGGGCCAAGGAAATAATTGCATCCAACACTGCCGGCATGATCCTACTCACTGATGGCTGGGATATACCACATATGGCTACAACCTCACGCTGAAATGTGCCAGTAGCTAAAAATCCAAGGGTGGACAGGAGTTGGGTGTGCACGGGAATGGCTTTCGTGCGATTTGTTTCTCTCTCCAACACTGGTCCTAAATCACGACACAAATCCAGCAGTACATTTTTGGGAAAGCGGTACCTACTTAGAAGCCACTCTGTGCTCTCGCCAAGCAGATCAGCGCGATCTTGGAAAACGCGCTCTCTGCGGAGCGCATTGTTTGCCAAGTCTTCCAATAACGCAAGATAAGCCATTGCACTGAGACAAATATATTTCACATCTGTCTTTTATAGGGTTTGACACCAATTAAGCATCGTGTTTAAAACTAGACAAATTATAAATTGAGTGTTTTAAAGGAAACACAGGACATATGTGGATTGCTTAATGCTTACTGTGACACTCTTAAATGCTTTTTATGTGTAGTGTCGCTATTCTACCACTAGATTATCTGCGTAAGCATGCTCAGAGGTGTGCTTATATTTACACACATTTCTACGTATAAGTACAACTTGGTGAATCCCACACTTTGCGTGAAATTGTTCTTACGCACTCACTACGCACAAATCTGTCCGTACGCACCATTGATAAATGAGGGCCCTGGTGAAAAACTACAGGAAACGTTTGACCTCTGTAATTGCAAACAAAGGTTACTGTACCAAATATTAACATTGATTTTCTCAGGTGTTCAAATTAGGGCTGCACGATTAATCGGAAAATAACCGAAACCGACATTCAGAACCACTAACCGACATATTTTTCCCATGTCGGTTATTTCGGTTTTCACGTGACTCCGCCCCGTCAGTCACATCAAGTGCAGTTTGCAGGCACACACAGAGATGCAGGAGCAGTTATCTGTGTTTATAGATGCCCAGAATCACTATAGTAGCTGCATGTTTTACACAGTTTATACAGGTCAGTTAATTGCTGTTCTTATAGCCTACGCGCTGACACACACACACACACACACACACAGAAGGCGCGCGCAAGCCCCGAAGCCGCTTTCACTTTCGTCCTCATAAAGTTTGTCAAGTATGCGTTTAAAGGCTTGCCAGTTTCAACATTTAAAGTGCACTATTCAAAAACAACAATACAGAAAACTTATCCGTTCAGTGCTCAGCTTTTTTCTGTGACACAGAGCCGTGCCGTGTCGCGTCTCTGACAGCGCGCGCCCTGAAGGCAGACCTCTTTCACCTCCGTCCTCACAAAGCTTTGTCATTTGTATGTGGTTTAAGCCCTGCCAGTTTGAACATTAAAGCGAGTTTCGACCATCAGATGTGTATTATGTTGAACTAATGCCTGATATATTGTGACAAACGAACACTCAGACAGAAGCTCACACATCACGTTAAGATCGCGCGCAGAAACGCAGTCTCAACGCTGTCCTGTGACTAAAGTAAAGTCACTAAAGTAGCTTAGAAACTCAACCGTTATATGCATACATTTTAATACCTTTGCAGTAAGTACAAACCACAGCTTCATAATGAATAGAGACGGTACGAGTAATACACACACACAATCACTCTCTCATTGATGCATTCAGATAAATGTTATGCAGGCCTATTTGTTAATTTATCTGTATCTGATGTACAACAAGCAGAAATCTGCCCCATAGACAATAACTGCTGAAAGTGAACCGTTTCCTTCAAGTATTTTAAAATCACAAAGAAATGCACTTTTTCATAAAAAAAAAAAAAATTCCACCTTTAATTGTAGAAAATATTTACAGTACAAACCTTATCAGTTAACAAAAAAAAAAAAAAAAAGAAAAAAGAAAAAAAGAAAAATAATCGTTCATTTATCGTAATCGAAGTCAAATGTTAAATTAATCGAGGTTTTTATTTTTGGTCAAATCGTTACAACCCTAGTTCAAATAATTATTTGCAGCTGTATCATACAAATAAATAGTTAAAAAATCATACATTGTGATTTCTGGATTTTTTTTTTAGATTATGTCTCTCACAGTGGACATGCACCTGCGATGACAATTTCAGACCCCTCCATGATTTCTAAGTGGGAGAACTTGCAAAATAGCAGGGTGTTCAAATACTTATTTTCCTCACTGTATATGAGGTTACATGAACTAGTAGTTTGCTCATAAGATATGCATAAAACGAAATACCATAGAAGAGACACTTTACAAGTTATATGTTTAAATACAATGTCCTTGGGTGCATGTTCATTTATAGAACAGTTTTTATATAAATTAATGCAGGAAAGTCTGTTTAAGGGCATTGGGTCTGTGTTGGTTGGCGTTGGTTGGGGATTGTTTTCTCCCAACTGAAAGTGTTCAATCTGCGTTTGTTGGGTCGTGAATGTCTGAGCTGTGTGGTATAATTTTCAAACAAACAACAACAAACTCTGATGTAATCTGACCTGGACACAAATCAGAAGACAGTTCTAGAGAAAGAGCAAGGAGATATTTGCGAGGGAACACTGGACAAAGTTTGAGCGCGCACACGTAAGATCTGAGCGAGAGCAGAGCCATTTGAAGGCGCACGTCCGGTCAAGTTTTGTGCTAGAGTGCAAGAAATCCGGCTGCGAGTGGAGAGATTCGTTGCATGGATGCACTCTCGCATTACAATAATGCGCTTTCGACATTTAACGCCATAGAAACGGCCTTAAATTAACTATAAAACGTGTCTGAAATCTTTTATTTTTATTGGTTAAAATGAATGGAGAATATCTTGTGTTTTTCCGTGGGTGCTGGAGTTTGTGGGTGTCTGTTGGGTCCACATTCGTCACCGGAACTTACACTACGCCTGCATCATACGCTGGAACGCCAGTCTCTCATGAACGCATGTGACAGTTAGATATTACAGTTTGTAAAGTTTTAAATATGGATATACAAACGCATCGCTTCGCTTCAGAAGGCCTTTATTAACCCCCCGGAGCCATGTGGAGCAGTTATATGATGGATAAATGCACTTTTATGGACTTCAAAAAAGCCATTCACAGCCATTATAAAGCTTGGATTAGCCAGGACACACACCTAGGATGACTTGAGGGCTAATTTTCATTTGAGCGAACTATCCCTTTAATTTGACGGAATTTTCTTCATTGCGATGTGTTTTAGGGTTAACGGAAATGTTCGTAAAATTACTGGACAATGTAATTGAAAAATTACTTGGTAATTTTCCACCAGTATATTTTTTTTTTTACAGTAAAGTTAAAGTCTTCATTGTCACTTATGAGCTATATATTGCACCTTGCTGAATAAAATTATAATAAAAAAAATGAAATTTCTAATAACTAATAAAGACACGCCTTACTGTATCACCTTGACATTTTTGACAATGCGCCCTAAAAAAGATCAAAATGAATTTGCTTCAGAAATAATAATAATTTAAAAATTAATCATAAAAGAGGTTTATTCAAGTAATTGTATTAATTCACTGCATTTTTTGTTTTGTTTTTCTAAATAAATTAATAGTGCCAAAAAAAAAATGAAAACAAAAAGGATGCCAAAAAGACAGTTTATATCATTATGTAAGATGGACTACAGAAGCACCAGCGCAATTTGTTTTTTATTTCAGATGGGAATGAATTAATGAACTCAGCAGCAATTTTCCACAGCAGTAACTCTGTCAAGTGATGGCACTTATGATGTGTCTAATTGAATAGGCGAGTTCCCTTTGGGTTATGGGTATCACTCGGGTAGTTGAAAAATAAATCATTGTCCATTGACCTCAGGCTTGAATACCTTAATGAGATCTTCCCTTGAGGTGAAGCTGGACACCATGCTGTTCTTGTATGTCTTTGAGTGTGTTATTGAAACATGGAGGCGTTCATTGGCTAACTGGTGGGCATTGGGTGGGAGAATCTCTTCAATGCCCTCCCTAGAGGAAAACCAAAGGACAGATGCTCGTTTGTTGTGTTTGCATAATTAACAACATCAGTGAAATCCATTTTTCCCTCAACATCATATCGTAATTACACAATCTGTTAGCCGAACCACTGAGGTAACGCAGGAGAAATAAGGAAAGAAAAATCCATTCAACGTTCCATTCCAAGGATATTTAATCAAAATGAAGCCTGCTATCCGCTCCAAGCAGTGTGTCAAGATTATCAGAAGCCCTCAGTTTTGTGCACATCACAGATATTATTTTCTTCAACAGAAAGAGAAAAAAAAAAAAATCCACCTTTTCATATGGCAGCAGTATCTGCGATTTCAAAAGTAGCACTGAGGTGACACTTTTTCTGAAGATCTCCAGAGCTGTGCGAGGCCGAAAAAAATAAAATAATTTCAAGTAAGTGTGAAACAAACGTGTTTTTGGAAAGCAAGGTCAAGGTGTTTCTTCAGCTCTCTCAGTGTCTATCACATGAATTTACACCTCCATACAAAAACACTTTTTCTCTTTGAAGAGCACTGTTAAGCTTATTGGAAATAATGTTTAATACTCACAGAGACCAATCAAACAAAAACGCAGCCACTTACATCTGAAACTCTTAAGAAAATTACTACAAACAAGGAAATTATCAATGGAGCTTGTGCTTCAAAGAATAGGCTTGTTAAAAAGAAATTGTACTCACTGATTATTGAACATTTTGTTCACAGTGGTCTTGGAACATGTTTAGGTTTGGCACCATCCTTTTTATTCGCAGTTTTCTGGAATGTATGTTAATTTCTAATTGTATTACCTGATTAAAATGGTCTGTGGTACAACATTCATGACTGCAACTTTTAAATGTTAAATGGTATTACTCTTTTCTCTCTAAACACTGGATGCTTTTTGCTGGTTGTCATGTAGTGAATTCCAATGTGAACATACTGGAAGCCCCACTGGAATGCGATTTCAGCCAAAATATTCCAGCTGAGAAATATAAATGCCCCAAGTCATATGTTCTGCTGCCAAGCCTGACCACATTTCATTCCAAACACATACTAATGCTTTCCTTCTGTAGAACATAAAAAGCCATGCAATTAATGGAGACTGGCCAGCAAGTGCCCCTCAAAGTGGACTTCACAGGGTATTCTGCTATCTTAAAGTGTCATGAACCCCCCCCCCCCCCTCCCACCCACACTTAATAAAATAAGTGCACATACACGGTGCTGGTTCATGTTTAGAGCACTAGAGTATATGAAATATGATCATATATGATTACTTAAAAAAAAAAAAATCCACTTATGAATAAACTTAATTCATGAGTTGCTTTAGTGTTTTCATGATGTGCAGTCTACTACACATCTCAAAAAATGTGTTTTGGGGTTTCATGACCTTTAAAGAGAGATACCACTCCGAAGGTTGCATATATACCCTATGGAAAAAAGTACTGGGACATGCCTCTTAATTATTGAATTCAGGTTTTTCAATCAGACCCATTGCCACCGGTGTATAAAGCACCTACCTATGCAGACTGCATTTACAAACATTTGTGAAAAACAAAAAGTCGTTCTGAAGAGCTCAGTAAATTCTAGCGTGGGACTGTGATAGGATAGCCTGACAAGCCAGACCCACATCAAGATGTTGGGTCTGAGAACTCACCATTGGCAGGGCTCAATCCGAGGGGCGGGATAAACGGTTGTCTTTCAAATTCCCTCTGCACGTAATAGGATAGCGCTACAACCAACCAGAGCAACGAAGAAGGTGAAGCGGAGCTAGTTGATAGATTGAACTTTCACTGTATCCGGTCGTCAAAACTCTGAAACACATCTTCCTTTCTTAAGAATGACTTCAGTGTTGTTCTTTGTTCTTTTCCCAAAGAAAAGCTTAACTCCAAGTCTTCCAGAGTCGCGGCCACAGCCGATTCGAAAGACAGCTGTTCGCCAGCTTCTTTGTTTACAAGTAGCACGCGGAAGTCATTATGTTAAGCCCGTCCACCGACTCTATACACGATGTGATTGGCCTGACCAGAGTTCGGTCTTTCCAGCTCCCAAGCCAATGGAGAGTTGCTAGACTACCTTGGCTGCAAATTCGATCTTCTGCCGCTAGGATGTGTCTAGATTTCTAAGCTAGTGATAGGATGCTACCTTTGCAATAAGTCAGTTTGTGAAATTTCATCCTTGCTAGGTATTCAAGTAGTGGAAAGTAGAAGCATTTAGGAACATCAGCAAATCAGCCATGAAGCGGAGGACAATGTAAAGTCACAGGGACTATTCCAGCATGATCGTGCCCCAGTACACAAAGCAAGGTCCATAAAGATAATAAAAATGAGTTTGTTGTCGAAGAACTTGACTGTCACTCACAAACTCAACCCCAAACACCTTTGGGATGAACTGGAATGGAGATTGCGAGCCATGCAAAGGTTTTCATCAGTGCCTGACCTCACAAATGATCTACAGGATGAGTGAGAAAAAAAAAATCCCACTGAAACACTCCAAAATCTTATGGAATGCCTTCCCAGAAAATTGGAAGCTGTTGTATATGTATTAAGAATGCAATGTTATTACAGATCCTGTTGGTGTAATGGTCAAGTGTCCCAATACTTTAGTCCAAATAGTGTATGTTTAGTTCGAAGGACACAGCAAACAGCAAAGGGAATCTCGCTGCAACACTTCATTGGAAGTGACAAGAGAAATTTACCAACCTGTCATCGTGCATCAGTACTGCAAGACATTTGACTAAAACAGGCTGCGTCTGAAATTGCATACTCTCCTCTACTTATTTTGAATAAGTAATTACTTCACGACTGCTAAAAAAAAAGGTGTATGTTCAATATAGTATGAATGTGTGTAGTATGAGTCTAATCTGGACGTACTACATTAGCCATGTTGTCATTATCACGTGACCTACCAGTGTAGGTTAGGTCGTGTCACTGCCATACATAAATCTCATGAATCTCGTGGCCTCATGGGATAGTATTATTGTCCATCGTATGCACACTTCAGAATGTTGCCGGAAGAAGTAGATCATCCGGGTACCTTTTGCCTACTCTTTTATGAGTGCTGTGAATTCGGACATACTTCTTTTGTCACATCCTGTTTTTCTATAAAAGTAGGGAAGTTTGCGATTTCGGATGCATATTAGTCCTAGGTGTGATTTGTATGTGGTTGTTTGTGGAAATAAAGATCAAGAGACAACAGATACAATGCTACAAAACTATCATTAATACGGTTAAATTTATTTTCATATTGAAACAGACATGTATCATTCAGTTTAGGGCTTTAAAATATGACAATTTATATTAATTAAATTAATTCATTTATATAAATACACATGAATATTAAATGAAAGTATGGTAATTTATACTTCATTTATTTACAGGAGGATTTTATATTATCATGTCTCAATTATCAAGTATCATAACAGTGTCCATATGTCTTCAGAGCTATAATCCAAGTCTTTGATATAGCTTTGTGTATGAAATAGACCATATTTTCTTTCTACACATTCTTAGTTATCTGTTTTTATATGAGATTGACATTTATCATTTACCGGCATTTATTAGATTAAATCAATGTCTATAATAATAAGACAAAAGAACATCCACTTTTTTCAGCAATAAAGGCTCTTGATTTGATCTGCTTCCATTATAAAAACAATATTTTCAGTTGATGTTTCACAGCAACTAAAAAAAGTCTCCACAATGTCAATTTGAAGAAATTGGACACCCTTTACAAATGCATTTTATTTAAAACACTGCAAAGGTATCAGAGAAAAGCATAAAAGCATATACAACAGTATCAAATAAAGGAGACCTTCAGCCATTTGCAAATAACTTCAGGATTAAAAAAAATAAAAATAAGGAGTTTCAGTGCAGGGTAATTTTGATCCAGCCTCAGTAATATCTATCGCAATATTCTAACACCATTTTGAAATTTAATTCAATTTGAAATGAGGTGAATATAAGTTGTGTGAAAGAAACAGCGGAGTAGGATATCTTACCAAGACAGCCTTTTTGATTAAAATTCTGCATGCAGGAAAAAAGGTTGCAAAAAAACCCTCTAGGGTTAATTTCAACCTAGTGAATCATTTTCATTCGATCAAAAAATGATGTCTGAGAGCGGCATTTACCTCAGTTCAAGCATGAAGTCATATCCTGGCGTCACAGCTCCAAATCTCTGACTTCTCACATTACTGGCAAACCTGTAGGTGAATTCCTTACAATGCTGTAAGAAAACACAAAGCCAGAACATATAGGTAAAGAACTCGTTCAGTTATATGCTTGAACCTTGGTGATGCAACTGTGAGAAATCTGTAGTTTCTATAGATCGGTTTGCTTGACAGGGAACACATCAATCTCTTTCAAGTCTAAACAGGTCAGTCTGTTTTCCCAAGCAAGCACAAAGAGGGACATTGCTGTCATGCAGTACCTTTTGAGCTCTGTAACTCAAAATAAAAAACAATGGATATGTCTTATAGCCCTATTCGGACGGGATTAGTTTTACAAGGGTAGATGGAGTAACGTAATTTTACCACAGGACGTCTGTAATATTACTGGCCAATTTGCACAGGATAAGAAATCTCAGTAAAACTAGCAGAAGTGGGAGGGGTAACTTGATTTACGCACCACCGTCACCTCCCTGTCATCACTTGAGTATAAAGTTGCTTCCTAATATCATGTGCGTAAACACATATAATCTGTATATAAATCTGTATATAACCTATAACAGATAGGTCCAGTCAAACAATTTATTAATTCAATTGTGATTGGATTCTGCTGGTAATAGGCACTTACCTAAAGCTAAAAGAAGTTTTGTGCCTCTGACAAGTGCTTTCAACCTTTTTTTTTTATCTGAATGTTAAGCAGAAAACATTTAAGGTTTGCCACCATATTTGAAGCACCTCCATATTTGAAAAACAGCAGAAAACTACTTTTAAACAGGAAATGGCGAATATTTATATTCTAGAATATTCTATTCGCACGGGATTAGTATTACCTGAGGTAATATTTCCGGACCTTTTTACAGAAGGTAAAAGTCACAGTAATCTTTACTGACATTGTACGTAATGATTACTGAGATGACGCATTCGGACGGGACTAAAATCACTGAGAAGCTCTGGTAATAATTACTTTACCCCAATAGGGTAAATAGTCTGAAAAGGGATAACGTTGTAGTTTCTTGAAAGGGTAGAGCAGACATTCAGAAATATACTTGAATATATCGTGTATTGAATATGCTTGAAATATATAGTGAAGCTCAGGCATTTAAACCTCATTAAATATAGCTTAATTATGGACCATGCTATGACATTTTTATCGTGATTGTAATTTTTATACAATTAATTAATAAAAATCTACTGCCATTACTTCTTTGTGCCATTGCTAATTTAAGTGTTTTTGTGTTCCTCGACTACAATAATGTCACTTCTGTTTTTTTGAATCTCAAAGTGATGGCACCCATTGACTTCCATTATATGAATCATAGAGGACGGTTTTAGCTAAAAAAAACTGTTTTACTGAAGAAAAACTGAAGTCCAACAACTTGGATGGACTGTGGGTGAGTAAATTAACAGCAAATTTTCATTTTTGGGTGAACTAACCATTTAAAGGGATAGTGGGCTATAAAAGGAAAGTAAGGGCACCTAACACAGAAAAAAAAAGTTTTAATTAATAATAAATTGAAATCAATAACAATTAAAACAACATAATATTATATATATATATATATATATATATATATATATATATATATATATATATATATATATATATATATATATATATATACAGACAAATAGGCAACATTTGAACGTTTAAATGGACGTTGGCACTTCATTTTTTAGAGCTTTTATTACTTTGGTTGACCAGAAAACCGTTAACATGTTCTGGGATGTAGCTGCATAGCTTTACCTGTAGTTTATCAGGAGCAGTGATCATCACAGTGGCCACTAAAGCACCAGCTGAAGCTCCAGCGCAGGCTTTTAAAGAGGACAGCAGCTTATCTCCGTGTCTCAGTAACGCCTCTGTTACCCCGAGATGATATGCTCCTAGAAACCCAGCCGCAGCAAATGATAAATTCACCATCGTCATACCCGTGTCCTGAAGACAGAGATATTATCATTTTAAAGATTAATATTCAAATCTGTGTGTTGTTTGGTTTGGAGAGTCCTGATAGAGATAACGTTACACATTTCAGTCCTTGTGTGCCCTTCATTTAGTTTGTGCAACAACCAACATAAGGCTACAGTTGTTTAAAACTACCTGTCAGATTAGATAAACTAAATTATTTCAGTAAGGTTTCAAAATACGCACGTAACAAATTCTCTGTCTACTTCAATCGTTCAACTTACTTTACGTATTGGACGGTAGTTTGTACTTTCAGAGGGTGGGTATTGTTTGACAACAACATGTGCACACAGCTTCCGCGTTTATACATTTCAAAATAAAAGCATTCGTTAAGTAACGTATAATGTACAGTCAGTCAGCCGGCATTTTAGTTATGAGTATGTTCGTACGAAGTTTCTTAGGCTTAATAAGGTTTAGTTAGTTTTTTATAAATTATTTGTATAAAAATATATAAAATAAATTGTAGCTTACTATATTAAATATATCTAAATAATACAGAAGGCAGGAACTTGTCTCTAAAATTACTCAAAATAAACATATGGGTCAATGACATGACATGTTTTTTTTGTGTCCAAATTCATTATTTTCCTAATATAGATATAGATATATAGATACATGTCACATATCAAATTGATCTACACTATTTCCTTTATAAGATACTCTTTTAATTTTTATGAAATTCAATTGACTTTTTGAGTTGTGGTGTTTCAAAGAACTAAAAAAAATGTCAGGTGGTGCAACCAGCAAATTTACATTTAAAAGTATAAATTCCCACTGTAAGAATTAAATAACAGTAAGAAATATGACTGTAAACTGTAATGTATACAAATAATAAAAAATAAAAACATAAAAACTCCTTATGGAAAATTGTGTTCTGAACACATAGAAAAGTGTCCGTTTTTATGAATTGGACTAAAAGGGCAATACATAGAAAAGGGAAAGGGAATTTACCATGTGATATGCATTTTTTTACAATGATTCATATGTATATTGTATTATTTTAAATGAATATATGGTCACACCACCTGACATTTTCTGAGTGGTAAAATCAGAAATCTTGTTTAATAATGAATTAATGCTGTCTTAAAAGCTGTAAATCCAATATGAATCAACACCATACATTGTTTGAACATAAGAATGCATTTTAAAGCACTTTTGCTTAAAATTATTGTTTGTTTATCTTACAAAAAATTATAATTTTTCTTATTTGTCATTGACCCATTTACAGATTTTTTTTTATTTAATTATGTTTTTTTGAAAGAAATCTCTTAAAGGGATAATTCACCCAAAAAAATTAATTCTGTCATCATTTACTCACCGTCAAGTTGTTCCAAACATGTATGAGTTTCTTTGTTCTGCTGAACACAAAAGATGATATTTTGAATAATTTTTGTAACAAAGCAGATAGAGCAACCATTGACTACCATAGTAGGGGGAAAATTATTCAATGGTTGCTGTCATGATTCCAGCCAGTGTTTCCCTGTCTTGTGTGGACTCTTTTGTTATTTCCTGTCTTGTGCTATGTTTTGTAGTCATTTGTAGTTTTTCATGTTGATTATTTCTCCCAGGTGTTTACCATTTAGCCCCGCCCTCTTGTTATCTTGTTAACCTTGTTTCCCTGTGTCCCTCCAGAAAAACGCGATTATGCGATCGCATGATTTAATGCATAATCAGCCAAAGTCTGCATATTTATGCGGGGGACGCATTTTTTCAAATATGCCGCACTTTCGCCGCATAAATTGCCTATTTCCGTGTGCAAAATATGCGGGGCTAGCATGATTTCATA
This sequence comes from Gobio gobio, assembly GCF_949357685.1. Classification (NCBI taxonomy): domain Eukaryota; kingdom Metazoa; phylum Chordata; class Actinopteri; order Cypriniformes; family Gobionidae; genus Gobio; species Gobio gobio. Next base: position 35,615,133 of record NC_137099.1, read on the forward strand.
ATCCCCACATTTTCGTTGCAAAAAAGTCATAAATATTAGCAGAAAGTTGTAAAATGTTCGTTTACTTCACACAAGAGCCGCCATTTCCCCCTATTGCCATGGGAACATTTTGAAGTGACATAATTAGCCGACGCGAACGTCATCGAAAAGCTGCAAACCCTGTGGTGAAACCATAGATATCGGTGAAACCATGATGAAGCACGCAAATTCCCATTTGCCAACAAAAATAACAGCAAAAGACCGCGCAAAGCAGTTTCCCGGTGTGTTGACCGATTTCAAAACACTGCATCATGAAGCTTCGAAGCGTTATGAATCAGTGAGTCGATTCAGCGGTTTGGATCGCCAAAGTCACGTATTTCAGCAGTTTGACACGCGATCCAAATCATGATTCGACTCGCTGATTCATAACGCTTTGAAGCTTCATGTTTTGAAATCGGTCATCACTATATAAGTTGTTATTAAGGGGGTTTTTTGCGCACAAAAACTATTCTCGTGGCTTCATAGAGTTATTGTAGACCCACTGTAGTGAGATGGACTTTGTAACGACGTCTTTAGTGCCTTTTATGGGTCTTGAGAGTGTGCAGTGCATTGTGTCAATGGAGGCCTTTCTGAGCCATCGGATTTCAACTAAAATATCTTAATTTGTGTTCTGAAGATGAACGGAGGTCTTACGGGTGTCCAACGACATGAGGGGAAGTCCTTAATGACAGAATTTTCATTTTTGGCTCAACTAACCCTTTAAGAGATTGCACTTTGTGCATTGGACACACTCAAATGTCTGTTTTGTGTAGCTACCTCTGTAAAACAGGAAGTTATTTATTAATTTTTTCAGAAGTTGTAGCATATTCCTTTTGTTAAGCTTCAGAACTTGTTTGACTCAATGTTTTGTAAATTTGAGCCATGTGTTTATTAAGGTCTTCAATAAAACTAGAACTTAAATATTCCCAGCACTTTCTGTGACGTAGTGCTTTTTTTCTCTTTTTCATCAAACCACAGTTTTTGCAAGTTCCCGCAATTTCATCGCATAAAATTGCATAAATATCCCACATTTTCCATCGCATTTTTTAAGAAAACGTGCCGCATAATCAAGAATTTTTGCCCGCAACAATCACCAAAAAAGCCGCAATTTTTCTGGAAGGACTGATATACCCCAGTACTTCAGTTGTTGTTTGTCGGTCGTTGCTCCTGTATATGTGTTCCTGTCGTTGTGCTCCTACCTGTCCATTGTGGATTTACTTTCGTTTTTAGACTTTCCCTGTTTTTGTCTTCAATAAATGTTTTTGTTGCATTTAGATTCCAACTCAGCCTCATCCCTGCTCACACGTTACACTTGCTCTATCTGCCTGCGTTTACGTTGTGTTTTATGTACGTTTTGTTATGTGTGTGCACGGCAGTCGTCCGTGAGGGGCTGCTGTTTTTACTTTCATTTTGTATTTATTTTTTAAAGTCTTTAAATATAGAAAAAAAAAATCCTGGTCCGGTTACCTGACACCCTGCTGCTCGGTCCTCAGCCAGCCAAGAGGCTTTTCCTCGCGGTGCCATGCTATGGTACTGGACGCTCGGTGGACGGCTCGATCCTCCTCCGCCCCTGGCGGCCGGCGACGGCTCCTCCCCGTCATGGTGGATGGTAGCATGCTTCGGCCCACGGCAAACGCCGGCGACTCCTCCGCTCCCTCTAGGACGGCAGCCACCCCACCTCGACCCAGGGGCACGGCAGCGAGCTCTCCGTCCCACCGGGTCTTCACTCACTCCAGCACCACCTCCTCGGGCAGCCCTCCGACAGCATGTCTCTCCTTTCTCCCGGGCTTCAGCACCAATGTAATTAAGTTCATTGATATGGGAAGAAGGAGGCCGGAACCGGCGAACATTTTAAGACTTATATAAATAAGTCTCTAAATAAAAAAAGCGGTACAGACGACTGCCGCGTACACACATAACAAAATGTAAATAAAATACAACGTAAATCCAGGCCTGGTCCTCTCTCGTCCTTCACTGGTGTCGCCCCGTCCTTATATGCTTCCGGGTTTCCTCATGAGAGGACTCAATACCGGTGTGCCTCGCAGGCGACGCTCATTCTCAATCACGCACCGGTCTCGCTCGCTCCTCCCACGTCTCTCGCTCACCCACCTCGCCACATACATATCATTATATTAAAACCCCCCACTCCCCATTCCTGTCCCACCCACTTTTTAAAACTGGGGTCATGTCAACCTAGGACTATAATGGATAAGAAACATAATGGATAAAATGTCATGCAGACATGTGAGACCTAAACAGCATTCACCAACATTAGAGCAGAGGATGTTTAGACTGAGTGACTTGCATTAATTAATGACTTCAAATTACTCCAGTGTCTCTACCAGCCTTGCTTTAAACAGATGTAGTGGTGTATTATAGTGCCACCCCTGAGATAAAGACATATCATTAGTTATTAAGAAGTATAACCTTGGCTGGGATTGAGAGGGCCTTTGTGGTTTAATTGTTCTTGCCCTGACTTGATTACCTCTTCATTGCTCAAAATCACAAGCAAGCCAGGTGAGAGTGTGTGTGTTGGTACGTTCATTGTCAGCCCATGTTTGAAATATCCTATAGGCCTTGTCCCAAATGCCACACTTAATGTGGACAAGGCCACAGGGTGTCTCATCATTTTAGATCTTAGAATGCTGATCGTGGGCTGTGTTGGGGAAGCTGCTTTAAAAATGTAGCTTGCAAAGCTAAAGCTGTAATCAGAAAAGTAGTTAAAACAAGTTACTTAAGGGGGAAAATGTTTTAATAAAGAAAACGTATAGCCTATAACCTTCTAGTAGTATAATTTATCATTTAATTTAAGTAATATAATGCAATGGCACAAAACACAATGTTAGTGATCTTTTAGGTCCATTACAAAAGCGTGGCGGGAGAGATTAACCCATGCGGGTCAACATTTGAATAAGAAATAGACATTTGATATGGAGTGCAATAAAGCAGGACAATTAATCAGTTTTAAAAGGCTATTATTCACCTGAATGTGATTGAAGTCTTCGATGCAGACAGCGTTTTAATCTTTTTTTTTTCCTCACATAAATTACACACAAAATGTAACCTTACTTGTCGATTCATGTAAAATATCAATCCACACCTATACGTCCTTTACATAATCATTAGGCGATCTCTTCTCAGTGAACTGTAAAACCGCAAGATGTGTGATATAACCAGTGTTGGGGAAAGTTACTTTGAAAAGTAATGCATTACAATATTGCGTTACTCCCTTAAAAAGTAACTAATTGAGTTACTTAGTTACTTTTTAAGAAAAGTAATGCGTTACGTTACTTTTGCATTACTTTTTCTCACCTGGGCTGGGCTTGGTTTTTTTTGTTTTTTTTTGTTTTTTTTTATAACAAAAAAAGTTATATTTTTGTGCAACGGTAAAGACCTCTTCACACCACAATTGAAATAATAAGCCCCAGGCTGAGGTAAAAATGCGAATTCACGCATGAACAGTAGAGGGCGCAGCTCTGCTGTGCTGCCATTATGGATAATGGTAGAATAGGATGCAGGAGAAAAAATTTTTTTACCAATAAAAAAAAAAAAATCTAGTAATTTTCATCATCAAAGGTCAGCAGCAAGACATTGGTAAATTAAATATAAAGGTAGATTATGCATAAAAATAGTTGTTTTATTTAACATTTAATTATTGGAGGTTTGCATAGTATTCTGATTTTGCATTTGACTGATTTTATTCATTTTGAGGAGTACAGAATCTTTATTGTGCAAGTGAGATAAATAAATGCTCACATTTAGTCTAGAATTACAATAACCATCATGTTTACACACAACGCCTCTGCACTTATTTTTCTCAACATGGGGGCAGGAGAGCTGTCAGTCTAATTAATTTGAAAAAGTAACTCAGATATTTTGTTGTACATTTGAAAAGTAATGCGTTACTTTACTAGTTACTTGGAAAAAGTAATATTATTACGTAACTCAAGTTACTTGTAATGCGTTACCCCCAACACTGGATATAACAATGGGTTTAATGCACAAATTTAGTTTGTGATCTAATAAGAAGACGCTGCGCTGCTCAATGTATTGCAGGTTTGTCAAAACGTGCTACGCCACTTCTTGCTGGAAAAAGTATTTAGCTATAGTGGAAAAGCTACACTGTTTTAAAAGCAATTGAGCTACTGTCAAGATACTGAAAAATGTAATGTCGCTACTTGTAGTTAGCTACTCCCCAACACTATAAATACATTAATTTGTAGGGAGACAAACTAGTGAATCAGTTTTTGGAAATGAATTTACATGAACCATCCGTACGAGCCGATTTACTACTGAATAAGACTTTCATGAGGGAAACGACCACTTGGGTTGAATATCCGTCTTTCCAATGCTACATAATATAGGCCAAAGGACAATCTGATTTCTAATGAGTGAGAGGACCGTTTTAATTGAATCACTAGAATATATTGGATAACCCAATTATGCAGAGACCAGAGATGAAGTGATTCAATAGAATCAGAGGGGCTGTCAAAATACCCTCACTTGCGGTCTGGGCCACTTGAGACCACATACACGCAACAGGAAGTACATTTTTTTTTACATGACTGTCGAAATAGCTTTACGTTTTAGCAATTTGAGAGCATACCACTGGGAAACTGTTAGTTGCTATTTGATTGTTTGCTAAATATAGACACTATTACTACTATTGCTTTTCTTAGTCTGTTTCACAAATCTGTCTGTAATGATACCTTTCACATCTTTTAACACTATCTTTTTTTTCCATGTTCTTTCTTTCCTTTTTTTTTTTTTGATAAATGCTTATGGGCATTCCCCCATATGTAGTCAGATTTCTTTTTGTCTTTCATGTTGAATTCCTGGAGTGTAATTCCTCCAGTAGATTCTTAAGTCAGCACTTATTTCTCACATACCCAAAACAATGCTCATTCTGCTGTATCTGCTTATTGGGGTGTCAGCACAAATTTCTTGCACCTTTACTTCTCTTTATGGTTACATGTAATGTGCTGAAGACAAGTTATGGCTCAGGAGAGAACAATAAAACTAGCAAGTGTGTGTTTGTGTGTGCCTGTTAATAGGTCTCTGTGTATGTTTTCCAGGTATAAAGCACAGATGAGCATGGATGTTGTAAGAGGCGATCTCTGAACCCTCTGCCTGGCCTGCCACGGCCTACCCTGTCACTGCCACTAGAGCTGTCACTGAACTCTCTGTGCTCTCTCTTTCGGCTCCACCATGGTTTTCTGCTTGGCCGTGGTGGTCTCCTGCACCTTCTGCTCCCCCTTGGTGGAGTCATTCTCTCTCCTGCTTTGCCTGCTCCACCTTGGTTTTCGCATTCTATAACCAAACTCACCTGTACATTTTCAGGACTCACAACCGCATTCTTGAAAAACCTGTACTGTGTGTACTATATATACCGTATATATATATATATATATATATATATATATATATATATATATATATATATATATATATATATATATATATATATATATATATATATATATATATATATATATATATATATATATATATATTATTATTATTATTTTTTTTTTTTTTTTGGCAGAATCAAGTTAAGGACAAATTATTAATCATGAAAAGCTTCACACTTCACAGAGATATGTCTGCAGAAAATAAGCTGTCTCTGCCTGTGCCGAAATAAACATTGTAGTTTTTTAATACTCACTGTCGTGCTTAATCACAGCTAATTAAACTTTCCTAGCTAATACCTAGCATAGGGGGATTAATTATCATCAGCAGATGGATAAACTGGGCTTTAAGGTGCTTGTTTTCACACAATTACTGACAAAGTCAGGGCAAGGTCACATACTGTAGATAGTGAAAATCTGCCCCTAAGATCAAATGACCCCTTTAGATGGAGCCGAAAGCCTACTCAAGGGGCAGGGATGAAAGGAAATATGCAGGGGGGGGGGGGGGGGGGGGGTCTGATGGGCCTCCGCAGAGAAGAAAAAAGAAGAGATGACACTATATAACAGAAACACGATGATGAGAAGGTGATGCATTGAGTGTAATATTTGAAAAGTGTATGAACAGGGCTGATATACACTGATCTGTTCACAGTGAGCAGCAGAAAAGATGTAGGCGAGTACCTTATTAATTTCATGCATTTTGACACATTTTGGAATAAGCAGTGTCTTAATACACTTTTTTGACATTCTTAAGCAAATACAGTACTTTTGTAGCACAATTGTATTTTTACTTCTCACAACCAGTTCATGCATTTTCTGGAGAGACAAATTCAGAACTGAATTGAGAATTTAAATTCCAAATGCAATTCCTGAATTTGGAATGCATTTGAATTGAGATAGCAAACAGAGAAAATTATGGATGGATGGATGGATGGATGGATAGATAGATATGTCTTAAAAAATACCTGAAATACCACATATAGAAAATTGTATTTCAGTTGTATATTTCATCATATTTCATAAATTATCTTTAGTAGAGTTTATTTGTGCTAAGTGTAAATAGCAAAAAACAAAACAAACAAAAAAACAAAGAAGTGTGGAAGATATTTGCACCTTAGTGTATTGCAGTGTATTGTAAGTATCTTTCCAACCATATAAATATGATTCAGCACATAATTGCATCAATACCTAAGGGGGAATTTCATCCAAATGAAATTCAGATCAGTGACCGATCGATTGGTGAGCTTCTAATAGGTGTAATAATTAATCTCTACTTTTGAGCACTCAAAAATTCACCACATAGTACATACTCATAGAAATCATGTCCGCCTTCAGTCAGACAACACACAAGATTTAATTGATTTCTCTTTTGTAGCTTATTGCTTTAATAACTTACAACACAAACCATGCCATCTGTTGGACTGCATTCCAACAAGTTTCTCTCCACTGCTCTCTAATGTCAGTAATTTAATTCAGTCTTGCTCACTAAAAGTGACACCGATATAACTAATATTGCTAACTATAACTGATATAACTAGCTAAAATAATATCCTATACAATATAGCTAGATATTAAATTCCATTCAATTCAAATTTATTTGTATAGCGCTTTTCACAATAAATATCGTTTCAAAGCAGCTCATCTGGTCGAGCTGAAATATATAACTGAGTTAGCCTAGAAATCTAGACGCACCCTAGCGGCAGAACATTTTTCCGCGAGTGTAGTCTAGCAACTGTCGGTAGACCTGAGAGCTGGAAAAACCAAACTCTGGTCAGGCCAATCACAGCGTGTGTAGAGTCGGTGAGCGGGCTTAACATAATGACGGCACGTCACGGCAGAGTTGCAAAGGTTCCGCGTGCTACTCGTAAACAAAGAAGCTGACGAGCAGCGGTCTTTTGAATCGGCTTTGGCCGCGACTCTGGAAGACTCGGAGTTAAGCTTTTCTTTGAGAAAAGAACAAAGAACGGCACTGAAGTCATTCTTAAGAAAATGTATGTTCGAAGTTTTGCTTACCGGATACGGCGAAAGTCTATCAACTAACGTTAGCTCGGCTTCACCTTCTTCTTTGCTTTGGTTGGCTGTGGCGCTCATGGCACTATCCAATTGCGTGCAGAGGCAATTTGAAAGACAGCCCCTCGGATTGAGCCCTGTCAATGGTGAGTTTCCAGACCCAACGTCTTGATGTGGGTCTGGCTTGTCAGGCTATAACTGAGTATCATCAGCATAACAGTGGAAACTAATTCCATCTTTTCAAATAATATTACCAAGTGGCAGCATATACTGTATATTGAGAATAGCAGAGGGCCTAACACAGATCCTTGTGGCACTCCATAATTTACCGACGTTATCTTAGATTGTTCCCTGTTTAAATAGACAAATTGGTAACGCTCTGATAGATAAGATCTAAACCACTTTAATGCCTGTCCCTGAATACCAGTATAATTTTGTAGACGATCTAAGAGTATTTTATGATCTATGGTGTCGAATGCAGCACTAAGATCAAGTAAAACTAGAATTGAGATCATTGAAGTCATTTGTGATTTTAACGTGCGCAGTTTCTGTGCTATGATGGGCTCTGAATCCAGACTGATATTTTCATAGATATCGTTTTCTTGTAAGTAAGAGCATAATTGAGCAGACATCATTTTTTCTAGTATTTTAGACAGAAATGGAAGTTTTGAAATAGGTCTGTAATTTGCTAGTTCATTTGGATCTAATTGTGGTTTCTTAATGAGAGGTTTAATAACTGCCATCTTGAATGGTCTTGGGACATGACCTAGAGTTAAAGATTAATTCATAATATTGAGAAGAGGCTCTTCTGCTACAGGTAACAACTCTTTCAGTAGTTTAGTGGGTATTGGATCTAATAAAAATGTTGTTGGTTTAGAAGCAATGATAAGTTTATTTAGCTCTTCCTGTCCTATAGTTGTAAAGCACTGCAGTTGTTCTTCAGGGGTGATAATTGAAGCTGAATCGTAAAACGCTTTCAAAGGTTGTATATTTATAATTGTATTTCTGATGTTTTCAATTTTTTTAGTGAAGAAATTCATGAAGTCATTACTACTCAACTGTACTGGAATATTTTGTTCTGGAGATGTGTGTTTATTTGCTAATCTGGCCACTATACTAAATAAAACCCTGGGGTTGTTTTGGTTATTTTCTATCAGTTTATGGTAATGCTCAGCCCTGGCTGCTTTTAGAGCCTTTTTATAATGGGAAGTGCTGTTTTTCCACGCGATTCTAAATACCTCAAATGTGTTTGTTTCCATTTGTGCTCTAGATTATCTCTTGATAGCGTAAGTAATATTGTTGTAAATGGTGGATCATTTATATGATTGTTCTATATTGTCTTATTGCCCAGCCTTAAATCTGGTTAAAGCATTAAAGGTGCATTATGTAACGTTTTTTTCAGTAAAATATTCAAAAACCACTAGGCCAGTGTTATATATTTTGTTCAGTTGAGTACGTACAATATCCCAAATGTTTCCAACTATTGCTATTTTTACCAAGGAACCGGGACGTGTGAGGGAGTCACCTGTCAATTGTGTCATATCTATGTTACCCTCAGTTTTATTTTGTAAAAACGCTTTACTCTCACTGCAGTGTGCAACAAGTGTCATAGCAGCCACAGAGCGAACGCACAGAGTAATGTCATAAAATAATTTTCAACACACTCAGATGTATCTAATATGATAAACAGAGCTGCGTTACCTTAGTCATGACCGGAAAAGCGCAAATGGCCCAGGTAACTGTGGCATAATAAAAGTCCCGCTACTCGCGAGGCGTGTGTTGCGTTCATCTTATTAGCAATCGCTCCAGCGGCTTTGTTCAGCTCCCACACTACTCGGGTACTCTGTGCATGTATTATATAGACAAAAGCACTATACAAATAAATTTGACTTGACTTGAATGGGCCACGTGAATGGACCATTCCAACGGTTTCTTAAATTGGATAATAAGAACAACATAATATAAAATGTCTGCATTCACTAGTACTCAGTCTCTAAATTAGCTTCGGTGTCCTAAAATCACACAATTTATTGCATTGGTGATGTCGTATTTCCATTCTCTATATTCAGAGTATATGTTTATATTAAAATCAAGCAGGGCTTGACACCCGCCAACTCACCAAATGTGGGTGGATTTCAGCAGTGGTGTGTAACGCAGTCACTCCTACTAGCCACTTTGATGGGTTGAAATTTATATATAATTATATGAAGAGTTCAGATGCAAAAGCCTCTAAAAGCCACTTCGGTCAAAAATGAGCGATACTGAGTGAATGCTCTCCACATATAGTATACGTTCATAAAATAATTTCACTTCAAACCCACTAAATCCCAGCCTCAGCCCATTCAGAAGTACCGGTACTTAAGTAGAAACCTTTACATAGAAGCCTGACAAAAATTCTTATTTAAAAAAAAAAAAAGTCGACGGACTGAAATATCTGAAATACTTTTTTCCCACAGAACAGATATCAGCTGCGCTTTCTTGCTCTCTCATCTCTCCGACAGTGAGTTGATACAAACCCACCTCCCCTCATTCACTTTTTTCAATTGCTCCGGATGAATATTGTTGGCATGGGATTGTGCGTATTGCACATAATTTTTGCACATATTGTTGAATATTGTTGGCATGGGATTGTGTGTATTGCACATAAAAGCCTCAGTACTAAATTTAGTTATTTTTCGCTGCTTATTGCGTTTAAAAAGTCAAATACACACAAAATAATGTCAAAATGTTGGTCTTGGTGAGTATTCCTGTAAACCTAGACAGTTATGTTTTAAGATAATAAAAAATTTTTTTAACGTAAACAGTAAAAAAACGCATGCGTAACAGAATATTGGATCTGCGTGTCAGGTCTTATAGTGACAGCAGCCTTGTGTACCTGCTGCAAAATTATGAGATCATATTAAAAATATCTACATGTCAGTTTTCCCCAAATGGTATTGATTGTGGCCAGTAAAAATGCTGAGTGGCTAGTAAATTTGGAAAACCACTAGCCGCCATGGCTGGTGAGCAAAAAAGGTAATGTTGAGCCCAGAAAACAAGCATTTTACATTTTCCTCATTTTTATTTTAAATACACTATATTGCCAAAAGTTTTGGGACGCCTGCTTTTACATGCACATGAACTGTAATGACATCCCATTCTTAATCTGTAGGGTTTAATATAGAGTTGGCCCACAATTTGTAGCTATAACAGATTCAGCTTTTCTGGGAAGGCTTTCCACAAGGTTTAGGAGTGTGTTTATGGGAATGTTTGACCATTCTTCTAGAAGCACATTTGTGAGGTCAAGCACTGATGTTGGACGAGAAGGCCTGGCTTGCAGTCTCCGCTCTAATTCATCCCAAAGTTTTCCTATTCCTATTGAGGTCAGGACTCTGTGCAGGCAAGTCAAGTTCCTCCACAACAAACTCACTCATCCATGTCTTTATGGACCCTGCTTAACTCATCCATCGGATTGCCAGACAGAGAAGCATGATTTGTCACTCTAGAGAACACGTCTCCACTGCTCTATAGTCCACACAACTGCATCCAGCGCTTTGCATTGCACTTGGTGATGTAAGGCTTGGATGCAGCTGCCCAGCTATGGAAACCCATTCCATGAAGCTCTCAGCATGCGCTGACCCCGCTCTGTGATTTTATGTGGCCTACCACTTTGTGGATGAGTTGCTGTTGTTCCCAATTGCTTCCACTTTGATATAATACCACTAACAGTTGACCGTGGAATATTTAGTAGTGAGTACATTTCACGAATGGACTTATTGCACAGGTGGCAACCTATCACGGTACCATGCTTGAATTCACTGAGCTCCTGAGAGCGACCCATTATTTCACAAATGTTTGTAGACACAGTCCACGGAATCCACCATAATCTCCACACCACTGCCGCTGTTAACCAGATGGGTTCTTTAATTTTGTCTGGCTCATCCGGACAATGGTCTTTGCAAACAAGACGGGCTATTTTCACTGATCAACATTTGTGGACTAGGGTACTTTCCTAGAATGCAAAAAAATATTACAATTCACTAAATTCCTCTTCCTCATTACAATTCCAACTTCTTCAATTCTGAATATTGCCCAAGATCCCCTTTTTCTATCTTTTGAGGTACAGTAATAATTATCTATAGAATAACAGTGTCATTGTGACAGATAGCATCCCACCAAAAAAACAGTCAATATAATATATAATAGCATCACACCAGTATGATTAGAATCACAAGGTATTGTTTGGTGTGTTATAGCTTCTAGCTGCATGTACATCAACCATAGAGGTATGGCAGGGCTCTGAAAGTCTCTGAGATCGCTGTGTGTCCCAGAAGATAAAGCGAGGAAGGGCCATTAAGGTGAGGAAAATTGGATATCTCCTAGAAGTGGGAAAGTAAGAAAGAGGAAGGGAGAGATTGTAATTGGGAGTCTCGTACCGGATGCAGTGGATTGTGGGGAGAAATCAGTATCAAATTTAAGCCTGGGTCAGGGCTAAACTCAATCTTTGTCTGGCAAGGGATAAACCAAAGAAAAATGGTTCTGCTTTCTTAGACTCTGAACAGCAGGGATAGAGAAGGGCAGACTTTCAAAACCAAATTTATATATAACGATTCAAAGAAAGAAATGCATCAACCAACATCAGACAGGAACATTTAAGCCAAGTATAGAATAAGCAGGTGGTTTAGCCAATGTAGAGCAACATTGGGCACTTATGTGTCACACATTCACTAGCAGTTGTTAGAACCTATTTCTAATATGAAGAATGGTATGAAGGTTATGAAGGTTTTTTAGAAGAAATATATTTTATCTTACCTTTCAAGCAATGTGGAAGCAAAATAACTAAAATTATAGAACCATGTTATATTTGCAAGCACAGACTGTTATTTAGTTGAATCAGTCTTTCTTTTTATTAATTAGCATCAAACAAACAATATAGTTCTTATGGGTTGACTAAACATACTCCCGGAAGCGTTTTTGGAACCAGCACACCTCGAGTAAGCAAGGTTTGAGTTAATCAACTGAGAGTTCAGGGTATGTTTGACGGGAAGATAACCTTGCTTTCTGGAATATCCCCCTGATGTAACGGATCATCTGTTTGTGTTTTGGGTGAGTTGTGCAATTGTTTAGTTCAGTTTCCTGTGTTTCAGTTTGATCCCATGGTTTTTCATTGATTGTTTAAGTTGTCACACAATGATTGTGAAAAAAAGTTGTTGTTTATTTCAATGATTAGTTTGCCTGGTCATTTAAGCCATGTGTTTCTTTCCGTTCATTGTCGGATTTTGCTGTTAGGTTGTTCTGTTCGAGTTTTTCTAGTTCTAGTATTCAGAGTATTTTGTAGTTTTGAGTTTGTGTTAATACATGAATTGCTGCACTTAAATCCTGTCCTTTTTTTCATCACTGCTGCAACCACATGCTGACACCAGAATTTGATGGTTTCCATATTTTCACTGCAAGACTCTTTCAACCATCTAAATGATGCTAATATATTTATACTTTCAGTGAATATATAAAAAAAACATAATCTGAAAATACAACAGCTGACATAACTGTGAGCCATCTTTGTCCAACCATAATTACAGTACAAAAATTAGGATGTGTTGAAAGTATCCTTACAACAAAAGCTACTGATTTGTTATCAGTAACGGTCCACTGCAGAAGCCATGAATGAATGAGCCTGTCGATTGTTTTATGTACTGTGCATTGAGGGCTACAAATGATGACATTCATCTACAGCAGTGTTTGAATTACTCATTCATTCAGTTTATCAGTGACGATTCAACAAGGCTTTCTCAAAATGGAAATCATCATTTCAAATGAACATGAAGTTGGAACAGAACAGCTGGTAATCCATTCCTATGCACAGTAGAAGCAAAAAAGTTATATTCCCCTGTGCGTCTGTTATCGAGCAGAAATTTTTGAACTTGCATGTCTCACATGTGCAGCACGACCACAAGGTCGGCCACAAGGCCACACAAAACAATTATGTGCGATTGTTCCAGCTTTTCTTTTTTATTTATTCAGTAAAGGTTCTCATTCTTCCAGCTTATTTTTTCAGGTCAGGTCAAGAGCTGGACAGCATACGCAGCCATGAAGCTGAACAGTAAATGGACATTTATTGCTCGCAGCTGCGCGTTATTTTTTTCACCCTCTGACCTCGTGTTCTGTGCTGTGCCATGTGAAAATATAACTGCTTAGACTGACTCTGGCTGTGGGTGTATTACATTGAGAAGTGATGCTTATGCTCTATTCTTTTGAAGGCTGTATGAAAGTTGTTCTTCAGTATACACTTTTCATCATCTGTCCAAGACCCAGCTGAAATTTTTGAAAGGTTTTTTTTATTGTTAAATGTATTTATTTTTTCAAATAATTTGTTATTTATAGTAATATTAGTTAAATTAATCAAATATTTTATATATATTTTATTAAATAAAAAACACAATTTTGTATGCTTCTTGAATATAGTGTTGTTCTATCAACTCCTCTGTTCTAGTAACAGATTAAACAAATGTTCAGCATAATAACACGAGCAAAAACAGTTACAAAAACATCAAAAAGCCAGGTGAAGGTTTTTATGAAGTTCATAACAATGACTTGTAAGTTCAATGTAAAGACTTTTACAAAGCCACACATCAAGGCTTTTCACAATTTTTGTTTACAGAACCAGAATGAATTTGCAGTAACAGTTGCAGTTAATTTGTTACACTTGGCAAACCATATGCAGATTTATGACAACTGAGGGTCATATAAATAGAAAGCAGTAGAATAGCAGTTTGTTTGCCTGATACGGGGGATTTCAGCAGCAGCCTGCTTGTGTGTGTGTTTTCTCTCTCCTCATTTGTCAGGTTAATTCAATGCCAATAACATTTTCTCAGTGCAAGTCAATGTCATCCAGACCACTGTTATAATTGATTGATTGATTGATTGACTGTTAATTTTTTTTATTTTAGCCACCAATTTCAGTCCTTTAAATTGGTACATTTAAACAAGCAACTTTTTCATGTAAAAATATTTATGGATGGGCAAGACAAAAAAAGAAGAAGATTTGAATAAAGCCCAATGGAGGATTAAGGATTATCTGATTATCTAATTAAGGATTATTATATATACACTCACCTAAAGGATTATTAGGAACACCATACTAATATTTGACCCCCTTTCGCCTTCAGAACTGCCTTAAATCTACGTGGCATTGATTCAACAAGGTGCTGAAAGCATTCTTTAGAAATGTTGGCCCATATTGATAGGATAGCATCTTGCAGTTGATGGAGATTTGTGGGATGCACATCCAGGGCACGAAGCTCCCGTTCCACCACATCCCAAAGATGCTCCATTGGGTTGAGATCTTTTGACTGTGGGGGCCATTTTAGTACAGTGAACTCATTGTCATGTTCAAGAAACCAATTTGAAATGATTCAAGCTTTGTGACATTGTGCATTATCCTGCTGGAAGTAGCCATCAGAGGATGGGTACATGGTGGTCATAAAGGGATGGGCATGGTCAGAAACAATGCTCAGGTAGGCCGTGGCATTTAAACGATGCCCAATTGGCACTAAGGGGCCTAAAGTGTGCCAAGAAAGCATCCCCCGAACCATTACACCACCACCAGCAGCCTGCACAGTGGTAACAAGGCATGATGGATCCATGTTCTCACTCTGTTTATGCCAAATTCTGACTCTACCATCTGAATGTCTGAACAGAAATCGAGACTCATCAGACCAGGCAACATTTTTCCAGTCTTCAACTGTCCAATTTTGGTGAGCTCGTGCAAATTGTATCCTCTTTTTCCTATTTGTAGTGGAGATGAGTGGTACCCGGTGGGGTCTTCTGCTGTTGTAGTCCATCCGCCTCAAGGTTGTGCGTGTTGTGGCTTCACAAATGCTTTGCTGCATACCTCGGTTGTAATGAGTAGTTATTTCAGTCAAAGTTGCTCTTCTATCAGCTTGAATCAGTCGGCCCATTCTCCTCTGACCTCTAGCATCAACAAGGCATTTTCGCCCACAGGACTGCCGCATACTGGATGTTTTTCCCTTTTCACACCATTCTTTGTAAACCCTAGAAATGGTTGTGCGTGAAAATCCCAGTAACTGAGCAGATTGTGAAATACTCAGACCGGCCCGTCTGGCACAAACAACCATGCCACGCTCAAAATAGCTTAAATCACCTTTCTTTCCCATTCTGACATTCAGTTTGGAGTTCAGGAGATTGTCTTGACCAGGACCACACCCCTAAATGCATTGAAGTAACTGCCATGATTAGATAATTGCATTAATGAGAAATTGAACAGGTGTTCCTAATAATCCTTTAGGTGAGTGTATATAACATTATGTGTTGGGAGAACACACAAGAACACAAAGATGAAGATTATACAGCAGTCTTTATTAAATCCACCGGTTGAAAATATAACACACATCCATACACAGACCTGACAATGACGAACAGAAACAAGGGAATTTAAATACAGGTGCAAATGAAGGTTAATGACACACAGCTGACAGTGATCAAGACTCAAATCAGAAACTATGACAACAAACAAGGCAGGGGAAAATGGTGAGAATCCAAACTGTAGCTGTGTCTCATTTTGATAGGCTGCATCCTCCAGAGGTCGCATTTGAAGGCTGCATGCGTCATCAAGGCTGTCACATTTCAGAAAAGTAAGTAGGAACGAATGCGACCTTCAAATGCGCCCTTCTTTCACAGGAATTCGGAGTGTGCATGAGGTGTATCCTTCTCTGCAGATAACCCACAATTCTTTGCGTCTGGCAGATATACATGCAAGCGAAGATGTGGTGTTTAAATTTAAGCTTGTTTTTGTTCTTAAGCTGCATTAGCCTATACTGTAGATAGTTGTGGTAAACAGGATTAAACAGGATTACAAGTGTTTAGTGTTTTTTAAACGTTTAGAACAGTACTTTGCTGTCAAACATTTCATAGTCATTTTTAAGTTATAAATAATTTTCATTCATATAACTGGTGTGAGAGCGCAACTGTGAACGTGTTGGCATAGCAACATAATACTTCCTGCCTGTGTGTCCTACGAAGGACATCTTGTTTAATTCAACTCCGTATACCGCATCCTTCACTGTCCTCCGGAGGACGCAGCCTTCGAAATGAAATGTGTGTGTGGGTGTGTGTGTGTGTGTGTGTGTGTGTGTGTTTAAAAGACAGCCTTCTGGAAAGAAGGCATCAAGAATTGTCTCGTGTTGTTTGTTTGCATAAGAGGATGTATTTGATTATTAAAGGTATAAGTGTATCTTTTGCTGCATATAACATATAAATAAATGAATTTATAAGTAAATTAATTTATTTATATATATATTTTTTAAATAACTTCTTTCTTTGTTTATTTCAACATATGATTATATTTCAAATGAAAAAGTAAAAAAAAAAAAAAAAACTTTTCATTTTATAGTTTTTATTGTTTTCATTGGTACTTTTTAGTTAATTTTGTTCTAATACATACACTTGACATTATAGTGCCTTAATGACTAACTTAAACTTTGCAGTTCTCTTTATTTAGCGTTAGTGCTGGGCGGTATGACCAAAAATGTATATCACAGTATTTTTCTAAATTATATCGGTTTCACGGATATGACGGTATTTTTTCCCCTATGCCTGACAGGGTGTTAATCACATTTTCTACTGATTGAGAGAGGAAATACTGCAGGAGATTGACTAGAATGCCATATTTTACTGTCATGATGAGGGAATATTGTAGAAAAATTCCACACTAGAGTCAATAGGTCTACAGGTTTACAAAATGATGCTGTGGAGAGACAACAACCAATAAAACACAGACATGCAACACGCTCAGAATCATACTTAAAGACACCTGAATATTAAAAGTTGAGTTGAGGGCACCTTAAGCATTTAAAAAATCTAATCCTATATAACAACAAACTGCCAAAACGAGGAGAAACGCGGATATTTGCAATACATAAGAGGACTCTTTGAACGAATGACACACATCAGTTTAACACAGAAAGAATAAAGCAGTTACTTTTTGGCCCATTCTTCTTTGAATTGTCATTGAATTTGAATTTATTAACTTACATCATTTTCTTTTGAATAATCCATCGTGTCAGCGCGTTCGTGATCAGACATAGGTTATCAGTGTAATCAGTGCATACATTTAATTTTAATAAGACGTGATGAAATATGCGCGCATACACGCTTCTGGTTCATGTCTAGAGCACTAGAGTTTATGAAATATGTCCATAAGAAATTTAAACGCGCTCGCTCCGGTCTATATCAGTGCTATATGATCCATGTGGTGAGCGTTGTTAAACTCATCGCAGCGCCGCATGTAGTTTGAATTCTCAACTATAATCAAGGGCTGAATCCGACATCGCTCCCATAACCTCAAATATAGCATTATTTGGAGGGGACAGCGCTTTGTAGTGGTGTCCGAAACCTTAGTGGACGTTATTGAGTGCACTCATTCTATCCCATTGCACCGCAATAACGAGTGTACAGCCGATGTACACACAACGGTTGTCCGACTTCACGCACATTTTCATTCACTCCTTCAAATAAAGTGATAACGTAGGGAATAGTGAATGAGAGTATAGGATTCAGCCATAGCTGTGCTGTAAAGCGATCTCAGCTGTGCTCTGACTGCTCTTACTACAGTGCATCAATTATATGGGTCCCCTCTCAAACAATGACGCGCTGCGCCGCGTTCCGAACGTTGTTTAAGCTACATATACCGGTATTGCGGTATCATCAAAATTCATATCATAAAAAAAAACAATACCGGTATTCGGTATGAACCGGTATACCGCCCAGCACTATTTAGCATATCTTATGACTTTAGGAAAATGAGCATCACACTGGGTACTGCAGGTGCACTTAGGACAGGGTGTCAATACATTAACTAGCTTGACGTCGTCATACTCAGATTCTAGTCAGAATATGAGTCTGATACTGCTCTATTGGGCTGTGATTATGAGGCATGTTCCAATCGAACCAGGAAAGAAAATGCCTCTGCACTCAATTGGAACCAACCAATCAGAGCAACGGTGTAAGTGACGTATGTTGAGCAACACATAGTTGTCAACAGAACTCAACTGCAGGATGCTGGAAGAGGAAGATGAGTGTAAACGATGTAAAAATAATTTAAGGATACACAGAGTACTTACCAACACGATCATTTTTGAGAGAAATAGTAAAGGTGAATGCATATACGAACAAGTTCTCCGTTTAGTAAACAAATTCAACCCAAGCGCTCTTTGATGACGTGGATGATTACGTCACTGTTGATCATCTTTCCATCATCGGATAAAGTCCAGACCGAATTTCCCAACCTCAAATGTTGTGGGCGGGGCTAAGTTTGGCTGGCATCCAGGCTAGGAGTTAACTAGTTAACTGAGGTTCGGGAGCGGGGCCACGCCTCAACCAATCACCTGACTTCTCAAAACCTTCTTATATCGGGCCACCCCTTACAGTACCATTTGTCTCGTTCTCTCAAACCCTCCCTTCCCCTCCCTCTCATATCCATTCAACCATCTTTACCATCCCCTGTTCTCTTCCCTTCCAGGTTGTATCGGGGGGGTCCTAATCAATCTGCCTACATTTAACTGAGATGATGCCCCCACTCTGAGTCTCCCGGCCGCCAACACCAGACGCCCAGATAAGCCTGACTACTATCCCTTTCTCCCTTCCTCTTCCTATTCATCCCTAACTTCTTCAATAAATAATTCTCCAACATTCATGGTTGTGGCATGTTCCTTGCTCGTGAATTTCACAATTAATGCTGCCAATGAGTCACAAGGAAATGCAACATGATGACATCAGTCATTACAGCATAGTATTTTTTTATTTTTATTTTTTATTTTTACTTTAGCAATTCTGGATACAGGTAAAGAAATATACGGTGGCCAAGTGAGCTGAACGCGCTGCAACTGAAGAAAACTCTTGCAAACAGAAAAAATCACCACCAAATTAAGAAAACATCTTCATCAGTTTTACAACACATGTGCTGCAAAAGTTTACAACACAACCAAATACAAAAACACGCTGCAAAAGTTTACAACACAACCAAATACAGAAACAAACTGCATACTCACAAACACAACCAAATACAGAAACACACTGCATACTCACAACACAACCAAATACCGAAACGCGCTGCAAAACCAGAAGACGATCTGAACGATGATGATGATGATGATGATGATGATGATGATTATTATTAGGCTACTTTTATAATTAAATTAATACTATTACAATTAATTTGCTCCGCAATAATTTCATAGCGCATCACCGCATAACCGACGCGAGCTAACTCCTCATTTTTAAAAAACTACTTAGCACGAAATAGCCTACATCTCTTCTATTTTTCCTCTCTCACTAGTAGAGTAATAGGCTGGCCACAATATAAATATTAAAAACATACTTTAAAGCCTATATCAGGACATATTCAGTTCTCATTGCTCAGTTTTTAGTTTCACTTTCTGCAGTGAATAATTGACTAGCATTTCAGACTTCTTCACCAGCATAACTATAGCACAAAGTTTGCACAATTGCTTGGGATATCCATTGATTCATGGTTTAAAATGCAAACATTTCCAATTGTAACGTGACATTTGTCTTTATCAACAATTGCTTGCAAAATTATCAACAATTCACAGCGCATGTCATATCCCGTGATAATAAAATCAAGTAAATTATTAAAGGGATACTTCAGTGATTTAGCATTAAGCTTTGTATCAGTAGAAACCCGGTAGTATATTCGAATTATGGTACTTTCCCCCCTCATATCCGCATGAGACGAGATAATTATGCATTTTATTTCTGGAAAAATGCTCCGATTATGCAAATATCATCATTTTGCATCATCTGAGGATTTTTGGCCAGAGGCTAGAGATTACAGGAGCTAGTTACGCATTTTTTCAACCCGCCCACAGGGGAGGGATCTCACTCACCGAATGTAAATTGGCATGGCCGCTGCCGCTTGGCTCGGTCATTCATAATGGAGCGATACAGAGCAAAGTGAGTGTTTCAACTTTTCAACAAGTTCCTATGAAAGTTTAGCTGATAACACACCAGACTGGACACGCGCCGAGAATGACAGCCTCGCTTACCTCAGCTCTGCTCAGATCTTCTCTCGTGATGAATGAAATCTGACTCCTGCTGCGTCTGTGACGTGACTTTCGTTCGGCTCACTCACACTTTATTGAAAAGACACGTTCAGTTTTTAATTGTAGTGTCTATTCTCTAACTGAACAAAATTATTTTATTACTATGAATATCAAAACGACGTTGGGGGCACAGTCTAGAAGGCACCAAATTCAAAAATAAAGTCACATTTCTACTACATAAATGACACAGTTTAAATACACATTCATCTTCCCAGCGCTGAAGTGCCCCTTTAAATAAATTATTAAATAAATTATAATTTATTAAAAATATAATACATTTTCATGCAAGCCCCCCTGAGAATTGTAAAATGGTTTATAAAATGGCTGGGACTGCTTATAACAATAACACAGTGTTTACTCTTCAGTGGTGTGGTTGATGACCTGAAAGGTGTTTTTTTTTACGTCCTGATCTTATCTGTACTGTTGCGTTGTGAGTATTTGCAGCACGTTTCTATATTTGGTTGCGTTGTGAACTTTTGCAGCGCATTTCTGTATTTGGTTGTGTTGTGAACTTTTGCAGCACGTGTTGTAAAACTGATGAAGATGTTTTCTTTATTTGCTGATGTTTTTTCTATTTGCATGTGTTTTCGTTGAGCTCTCTCGGCCACCATATCTGTGAAAGACTATTGTTAAATAGTCAGGGTTAGTCCTCACTATATTTACAGTATTTAAGGTTTTTATTAATTAATTTCATGAGACAGAACACACACCACATAATTTGAACATGTCTGTTTATTTTACACCCTTCCTTCTCATAAATGAGAGCTGGAAATAATGAATTATGCATAACCCAAACACTGAGCTCTGATGCATATTTCTGTTGTCTTGTCTGAAGTATTTGACCTGATCAAATATTAATCTTTGATTCCAAAAATAAACCAGAATGCATTTCAGAAATTCAGATGATCTGTTTTCGGCTGCGCTTGTCAGACAGAGCCCATCTGGTGAGAAGGGTGGGTAAAGCGTTGTCACGCTCATCCCTGCAAATTAGTCAAATAAACATGGATTAAAGCAGCTTCTTTCTCAAAGATTTCTAGAAGACCTTTTGTGCATTATTTCCACTAAGCAGGTCTTAGCTGTAAATTACTTCAGCAGTAAATATTTTCATACTGATATGCAGTGCGCTTTATGAACTCTAAGCCATCTTTTAAAAAAATGGGATTGAATGTGTCTCAGTTTAAGAAAGCAAATAAATCTGTTTCATTAAGATATAGCTTTGAGACACAGGGAACTTTGTGTATTAAATTTCAGAAAAAGCAAGGCAGAGTGTACAATTGTGCGTCCTTCCAAACTCATATGGCTTTTTATTCTTCTGCGGCACACACACACACACACACACACACACACACACACACACACACACACACACACACACACACACACACACACACACACACACACACACACACACACACACACACACACACACGCACGCAGCAGGCAGAAAACCCTGTGTAGCGCCGCTTGTACCCATTCCTGCAGTCAATGTTCCATTTGAGAGAATAGGTGTGGATGTTGTGGGACCTGTGGAAAAAAGTCAGAATGGGAAGAGATTTCTTTGTGTGATTTGTGATTACGCAACCAGATACCCTGAGGCTTATCCTATAAGGGAAGTCACTGCTAATCAGGTGGCTACCGCACTTCTGCATTTCTTCTCACATGTAGGGATACCTAAAGAAATACTGACTGATCAGGGCACCAATTTCATGAGTCATACTTTGCATTAGGTTTATCAATTGCTGGGTATTAAGAGAGAGTGTACTACTCCTAACCACCCCCAGACAGATGGTCTGGTAGAGAGATTTCAGACACCGAAAAGCATGTTGAACAAGTTTGTGTCCGAGACTGGCAAAGACTGGGATAAATGGTTGCCCTATCTCTTATTTGCCTATCGAGAAGTGCCTCAAGCAACTACTGGATTTTCGCCTTTCGAACTGCTGTTCACTCATCAAGTCAGAGGGCCAATGGATGTGTTGAGAGACAGTTGGGAAGACAACCACAAGTTGCGTAAACAGAACCTACTCTCATATGTGCTTAAAATGAGAGAGAAGTTACAGCAAACTACCACCATAGCTCAGGAGAATCTGCTACAGGCACAGATTAAACAGAAAGCTTGGTATGACAATAAGTCCAGAGCAAGAACATTTCAACCCGGAGAGCAAGTACTGTTGTTACTTCCAACATCGGACAACAAGCTGGCAAGGTCCATACCAGGTAATAAGGAAAGTTGGTTCCGTGACGTATGAGATTGAAATTCCATCGAAACATCAACCTTTGCAGATCTTCCACATTAACATGCTGAAAAAATGGCATGAACAAGTTTCCCAGCCAGAGACGACAGCAAATGCTGTAAAGGAGCTGCTGGTGAGGGTGGTTCAGGAGGAGGATGAAGTGGAGGAGCAGTACTTACCTGTACAGCAGGATGACTGTTTCCTGGATTTGCAACATTTGAATGCGGAGCAGAGGGGACAACTGCTGAAGAGCATCCCTCACCAACTATTCCTGAAAACACCAGGTAAAACAGATCTTGTCCAACATCACATTTACCTAAAAGACAGTAAACCAATACATCAATGTGTTTACAGAGTTCCAGAGAAATTAGTACTTACCATGAAGCAGGAGATTGAGGCAATGCTGAAAATGGAAATTATAGAACCATCTTCCAGCGAATGGAATAATCCCATCGTACTAGTTCCGAAGAAGGATGGAACACTGAGATTCTGCTTGGACTTCAGAAAACTCAATGCAGTGAGTAAATTTGACCCATACCCCATGCCCAGAGTTGATGACTTAATAGAAAAACTGGGTAGTGCAAAGTTTCTCACAACACTGGACTTATGCAAAGGCTATTGGCAGATACCGTTGAGCTCAAACAGCAGGGAGTTGACAGCCTTTAAAACACCTTTTGGACACTACCATTTCCGGGTCTTATCCTTCGGACTTCATGGGGCACCTGCTACATTCCAGAGAATGATTGATCAGACTCTCCGGGGAACTGAGAAGTTTGCAGCCGCGTACCTGGACGACATTGTCATTTAGAGTGAATCTTGGGAGGATCATCTACAGCATCTGACAGAGGTACTGGTGAGAATAAAATCAGCAGGACTTACCATTCGTCCGGACAAGTGTGCTATTGCCAAACAGGAAACTATGTACCTGGGATATAAACTAGGACATGGAGTTATTCGTCCTCAAGTCGGGAAGATTGAAGCCATCAAGCATTCCGAGCAACCTTCTTCAAAGAAGCAGGTGCGATCTTTCCTGGACCTAGTTGGATGGTACAGACGTTTCATCCCTCACTTCTCTGCAAGAGCTGTAGCTCTTACTAACCTTACAAAGAAGGATAAACCCAATAAGATTGTTTGGACTGCAGAATGTGAAAGTGCTTTCAAGGATTTGAAAGATGCATTGTGCAAAGAACCTGTTTTACGGAGCCCAAACTTTGATCAGGCATTTACAGTACAGACTGATGCTTCAGAGTTGTGAGCTGTACTTCTGCAAGGACAACCTGGTTAGTTGCAACCCATTGCCTACATTAGCAGGAAACTTCTTCCAAGAGAGTCAAGATACTCAACGTTAGAAAAAGAATGTTTAGCTGTGAAATGGGCTTTGGATTCCTTTAGATACTACCTATTGGGTAGCAAGTTCACCCTAGAGACTGATCATCGGGCTTTAACTTGTTTGGGCCGTATGAAGGACACTAATGCCCGTATTACACGCTGGTTTTTAGCTATACAACCTTTGACTTTGAGGTGTTATATCGGACTGGTCCTGAGAACTGTGCAGCTGATTTTCTCTCTAAAATACCACAGGGAGTGTCAAAGGGAAGGGGGAGGAAATGTCACGGAGTAATCCCGTGATCATGAATGGACTGCTTGCACGTACCCCATATCTAACACATACATAGGCCTATATTGTTGCAGCATTAACACAGTCTGGTTATTGATACTGATATCATACATACTCTGACTTGTGCAATGGTTTTGAATGTTTGAATGCATTGTGTTTCATGTGTTTAAGATATGTGGGGATACAATGTGCATTTGTTTGTAATGTGTGGTGGATACATGTGCAATGTGTTTGGGTAAAATTAGCCGCTAACATTGTTCATTCATTGTTATTATAAACAACCACAATACACATTTGCCTAATTTCAAGTCTTTATTTAATATGGTTTACACAGTATAACAAATATAACTTACAGGCTTTAAAACACCAGTAACCAAACCTGTAGTCTTTTTTTTCCCCAGTATTCCTGTAAAACAAGGTTTATCTTTGTTAAATAATTTGTTGTATTGTTATTTTGTGTTATAGTTTAACTTGATCATGGATAGATAGTTTTTATATGTTTAAGGGGATAAGTAGTGCATATGTGAGGAGGTAAAACTTACCTGTAGAATGGTACACTCCAGGGTGTGGCCTAGGCTATAAATGGCTGCTGGAGTTAGTACATGATGGGTAGAGTGTCGAGTCTATAGAGGGTCAGGTTGGTTGTGTGAAGTGGAAGCAAAGTAATAGAAGATTCTGTTTAAGAACAGCTTGCTGTTGCTAACAAAAAAAACTTAACGTAATTATCTATATGTATTTTTTTTCCAACATTTATTTTATTTTTATCTAATTATTTTTGTACATAGTTCTTTGTTTTGACTTCGCTGTGGGATTTGCACTGTGTGCCCAATAAATTTACCTCAACTCGGATTCCTGTCACCTTGGTCTTATCATGCCTCAGATCGCAAGTGCAATTGCTAACATATGGTGTAAGTGATGCAACAAATAGTAACAGTAATACAATATATAGTGCTGTACCTGGACATACTCAGCCCTTAGTTGTTTTACCCGGTCATTGTTCCTCTCAAAAGGCACCAGGTAAATTTGTTTCATTGATACCTGGTGCCTCTTTAAAAGGCGGCCTAATGTTGGTAGGTGGTAGGTGGTAATGTTGTAAAGGTGTCATTGTTCTCCTCAATTGCCTGCTTTATTTCTGACAGCCGTATATCATTCCTGGCCCTCACCATTTCCACCACTGCCCACTCTTGCTGGTCGGTCAGCACACGGCCAACGCTATGGGGTTTTCTGTCAATTCTAAGCATAGAACAGATTATCCTGTCAATAGATCATACTGTACGAATACTGTAACATGTCTGATGAATTTACATGCATTGCAATTTACTGTAAATGTAATAGTATACATCCTCCACACTACCGGTTTTCTTGGCGGAAAGTTCGGATGATAGAATTGACAGTTGATCTTTTTAGATTTGGATCAACTAATCTGGCAGCCTCTGCCATAGTAAGGCCTCGGTTCACCACATGATCAACGATGATGGCCCGGACTTCATTAGAGACAACAGTTCTGCCTCCCTCTCTCTGATGACCAACCCTTTGACGGGCCCCATGCCCACCTCTCTGGTATCTCTGTTGGGGCCCATACCCACCTCTCTGACCTCTCTGTTTTGAGGCCCATGCCCACCTCTCTGACCTCTCTGTTGGGGCCCATGCCCACCTCTCTGACCTCTCTGTTGGGGCCCATGCCCACCTCTCTGACCTCTCTGTTGGGACCCATGCCTACCTCTTTGGCCTCTCTGTTGGGGCCCATGCCCACCTCTCTGGTGGATCCCTTGTACTCAAGCTCTTCATATTCCTTGCTTTCTATCCTGATCCATGTTGAAAGAAATTGCCAGTGTTTACACTAGTGATGTTAACAGTGACACCAAAGCTCCGAAGCGTGTGTCAAAAAAATGAAACGATTTTCAGTGAAGCTTTGTATCGATGCTTGATTCGTTCTATCAAAATCACGTGACCAATGACGTCCGAAGCTTCGTTTCACAAACACCCATGAGACTGCTTCATACTCTGATTCAAAAAGGTTTAAAAATGAGCGACACGGGTTGTTAAAACTGTTGTATTGCGCTAGTTTATTGTTGCGAGACTTTGTCATGGTTCTGAAATATGGGGACACTTTCATTTGAGTTCGCCCAATAAGGTTGATAATATATTTGGCTTTTGTTCTGCAGCCTTATATATATATATATATATATATATATATATATATATATATATATATATATATATATATATATATATATATATATATATATATATATATATATATATATATATATTCTGATTACTAAAATCTCCCACAATAAGCAAATAATATCTTAACCTGACCGCAATGATTACTTATCAACCCAGGTTACAGGTACATTATGAGCTGTGATTTATGAAATATGACACAACATAAAGATATGTTTACCTAGGTTTAAGTGTAAAAACCCTTTTTTGAGAAGTTTTGAAGTTTGAAGGCAATGTCTCACAAGTATAAAGGTCACAAGTAAGAAGTTTTTTTCTTTTTTTAAAATAGATAATTTCACAAAATCCATCTCAATGGGCTCCAAATCGGGGGTGTGAATTGTGATATCCACCTCTATGGATACTTTAGAGGACATTGATTTGTTCTCTAACTGAAACAAGATGCCCCACTGTGCCCCCCCCCCCCCTCCCTCTCTCTCTCTGACAGAGAACTCTTTTGAAGACTGTTTATGTATAGGCTTGAAGTGATACACTACACTGAAAATCTATGTGAAAATGATTCTACAATTTGTAAGGATTTCAATTTAAGACATATAACAAATGGCTTGACATGTTCGTATAATACAGAGAGTATAGAATATATTGAATTGCCATCTGCAACAGAGTTGCTTAAGCAGAGATTCAACTTAAAGCTCAAATGGCATTAACTGTTCCAGGAAAAGCAGATATCAGTGTCATCATGCACTGTAAATCCCTTCATTTATTTAACATGCAGTTCAGGCCAATGGTGATGAAAAAATTCAGCACTAACTCTATAAAAATTAGACTGAAATGTCAGAGTAGGCATAATATTATCTTATGCACATACCGAGGTCACATCAGGGATGTAGAGATGGGGATGGTTTTAAGTTTAATTTTGTATTAAAGTTATATATGAGTTATTAAAGGTGCCATGGCATGGCATTTTTCTATTATTTTATAATGTTTCCTGAGGTGTACTTATATTGTTAGTATGATTTTTACATCATAAAATGTCATAATTTAGTAATAAAAGGCATTTTTTCTATACTGCTGTTTGCCCTGTGGCTGAATGCCCTGTTTCAAGAGGCGTGTCTGCTGTGAGACTTCAGTAAAAACGCCCACTGTTGTGATTGGCTGACATCTTTGCATATGAAATGAGCGGAGGGGGCGTGGTTTAATGAGGTCTACAATGCACGAGCTGCTGCCAGAGAGACGGATGGACCTGAGTTCACTTCACATCAGTTCTCAGCATGTCTCAGTTCAGTGAACTGTTGTAGTTACAAGAATATACTTCAGGTTATTAGTTTATTTCTAGTCGGAGGGGCTGTCACTCATGTCAGAAAGTTAGTAACTTTAGTAAATTATGGATCAGCGCTGACTCGAGACGCGAACCGTTTAGAACGATTCAGTCCGATTTGGTGAACTGGTTCGGTTCACTAAAAAGAACCGATTCAAAAGAATGATTAGTTCGCGAACCGGACATCACGGAGACGGAGCGATTGCTAACAAAGTTATTTATAGTAACTACTGAGTTGTGAGAGCGCTGTCAGTCAGCGCGAGTTTATTGTGTTTGTATCTGAGAGTTCTGAATAAACACGAGTCCCAGTCACGCCGAGTCCGTCTTCATCATTATTCTACCAACTTTGTAACACATGCAATGTACCATTACAGCGAGATGAACGAGTTAGTAAGTGTTGATTATAGCATTATTTTTAGATATGTTCCAATCATATGAAAAGCGTCAGTGACGCGCATTGAGTACACAGTGCAAACAAAGACACAACAGCAGTAATCGAATGTAATCCAGTTTATTGTGGGGCTAGCTGGCTAGCCTAGCCGGATACCCTCACGCTTACCCCCCTTCCGCTTAAACTCGCGCCGCATTTGGTGCCTCCGCTGTGGGCCAGATGCAGTACTGGGGGTCGGGGATGTTGAAGGCCGACCGGTCAGTGCAGCCCGAGTCTCGGCGTGCGTGAGGTTTATCTCTAAAGAGATGTGAGTCTGCCGATGTTGAGCAGAAACTCATGACTGTATGCACATTGTAGAACAGATAGACGCGACGAGGACGTACAAAAACACTGACTCACAAGATAGAAAACACGAAAACACCGTTCTGTCGGGAGAGAGAGAAGCCGCAGTGTGTGCACGAATAATAAATAATTAGCTACACATAAGAAATCACTGATCACAGATCAGAAGGAACTGAAAAAAGACTTCTGTTTTCATTTGTACATCCAAACACTGAGAAACTGCCAGCATTCACTCGTTCACAAGCCATGATCTCTCGAGCGTTTGCATGGGCGTGCCAGATTCTCTGGGCGGAGGAAAGGGAGGTAACCGTTCCTGTGTGGACGTCAAAACAGGGGACTTCAGGATTGGCTAGTCTGGCCTGTCATTTTCTCAAAGGCAGAGAAAGACAGCCAGAACTCGGTTTTACACCGATCAACATTTCTATCCACTTGGGGACAATATTCAGGCTAGGGGAACTCATATTAATCTTGAAATACCTCATAAAATGAAAATTTCATGCCATGGGACCTTTAAGTTTTACTGTACATTTAATTGTATTTTAAGCATACAGTACATTAGGGTGTTTGGGGCTATATTTGTTGGACTTTGGTGGACTATATTTGTTAGTTTTGGATTGAATGGAAGAATATTTGTATAAAAGACTGCAGATAAACAAAACACACTGTTTATGGCCTTGGGTTGAAGTGTTTTTAAGGCAGATCTGTTGCATTTTTTCACTCCATTCAAAGATCAATGAATGTATCAAACATGCTGTGTGAAAGAGCCTTGGGTAATACATGATGCTGCCAGCTTTTAGTCAAAGTCAGTGTCATTGTTTGCATGTCTTCTTAAGTTCTAAAAGCTACATTCAGTGATTTTTAAATGTGCAGACTGAAAATTTTTTTTTTTTTTTTTTTTTTTTTTTTCATCTCTCAAACGTCTTTTTATTAAAGCATACAATTAAACATACAATTCACTTGCATATTTTGAGTTTTTTTTTATAATAAAATAATAAAAATAAAGTAAAATAAAATAATAATACAAAATAGATAAGAATAGATAACTAAATAATTCTATTAAACAGTAAACTTAGAGTGATAAAACATCAAAACAAGGAAAATAACAGCAAAAAAAAAAAAAAAAAAAAAAAAAAAAAAAACCACGATGGAAGAACACCACCAGACTGACCACGATACCCCACCCCACCCACCCTTATTTCCTCATAGGCCTTCACTCAATTGTCATATATCGTGTGCTAGGACTGTTGTACTGAATTTGTAGTTTTTAGGTATGATATGAGGGGTTTCCATGTTTTATTGAATAGATTGAGTTTGTCTCTCAGCGTATACCTTATCCTTTCTAAATGAAGTGTGCTAGTTAAGTCCTCTAACCACATCTTAGAGGTAGGCACGGTTGTGCTCTTCCATAGGATGAGGATTAATCTCTTTGCTATTATGAAACCATAAGAGAGAAAACGCTGCTGTGACACACTTAGTTTCCTGAAGGTCTCCGATATTCCAAGAATGATGAACTGGGGTTCAGGTTTGATTGAAGTATTTATGACCTCAGACATAATGTTGCATATATCAATCCAGAATATTTGTACCCTCGGGCATAGAGCAAAACAATGGAGAAGTGTTGCTACGGAAGAGTGGCACTTATCACACATAGGTGACACCTCTGGGTATATGCTATGTAGTTTCTCCTTTGAGTAATGAAGCCTATGCATAATTTTAAATTGGATAAGACAATGTCTTGCGTTATCTGAACAATTATGTATGTTTTCAAGACTATCTTCCCATAAATCATCTGGGATAAATTCACCAAGTTCCTCTTCCCATTTACGTTTATAATTTTCAGTCGATGGGGAGTTTATTAACAAGAGATTGTTATAAATGCGGGATATCAGTTTGCTTTCGTTAGGAGACAATTTCAGGCAGTCATCTATTTTAGATTGTGATTCAGTTTCAAATTCTCTTAAGTATTTCCGAACGTAGTCCCTAATTTGTAAGTAACGAAAGAAGTTATTATTCCCCAGTTCATACTTCCTCTGTAGTTGTGTGAATGAGGCAAAGACGCCTCCCACATATAAATCACCAATACATTGGACACCCCTCTCACTCCATGTAGAAAAGGCTCCATCCAGACTGGAGGGGGCAAATGTGGGATTTCTAGTGATGGGTAACAGAAGAGAGATTGGTTTAAGATCAAAGGAGGTCCTGATTTGTTTCCAGGTGCAGATCATGCTATGTATGATGGGATTGTTATTATACAGGGACTTATTAATTGTGGCCGGAGCTAGTAGGACCGCGGCCATAGAATACGGGTGGCAGTCTTCCCGTTCCAGCATTAGCCAATCAGACATTGGTATTGATGTGTCCAACCAAAAGGTAAACATCTTAATCGCTGAGGCCCAGTAATATAACAAAAAGTCTGGGAGTGCCAATCCCCCATTTGGCTTTGGTCTACAGAGATGTTTTTTACCTATTCTGTGAACTTTGTGTCCCCACAGAAAAGGAACTATTAAAAGATCTAGGTGTTTAAAAAAGGATTTTTTTAGAAATATTGGGATGTTTTGAAATAGGTATAATAATTGCGGGAGGAAAATCATCTTTATAGCATTAATTCTCCCAATTAAAGAAATTGGAAGTGTGTCCCAGAATGATATTCTTGTCTGTAATCGCTCTATTAGAGGGGGGAAGTTTGCCTGGAATAAAGATGAGTACTGCTTTGTCACTTCTATCCCCAAATAGGTAAATTTTTCTGGAGAGACTGCAAATGGAAAGTGATCTAGGTGTGCTACGTCACTCATATGGACCGGCATTAAAACGCTTTTAGTCCAATTGATCCGATAACCCGAAAAGGTCCCAAACAGGTTAACTTTGTCGAGAAGATTTGGGATGGTGACTTGAGGCCGCGTTATATATAGGAGGATGTCATCCGCGTATAATGATATCTTATTATTTGTGTCTTTAGTCGAGTATCCATAAATCTGGGGCTCCAGTCTGATACATTGGGCTAGAGGTTCGATAGCCAGTGCAAAAATTAAAGGGGATAGTGGACATCCCTGTCTCGTCCCTCTGTGTAAGCTAAACGGGGAGGAAATTGTCCGGTTTGTTAGGATTTGAGCCGTGGGATTCTTGTAAATTAGTTTAATTAGTGATAGGAACTTATTTCCGAAATTGAACCTATTAAGAACTTCAAATAAGTAACACCACTCAATTTGGTCAAATGCCTTCTCGGCGTCAAGTGCAAGTATGACAAGATCAGTAGGTGGACCTCTCTTTGTATATATAATATTGAAAAGACGTCTAAGATTGAAAAAAACACTCCTATTTGGTATGAAACCTGTCTGGTCCTTATGAACTAGTTTTCCTAATAGAGGATTCAGCCTGTTAGCCAGTATCTTGGCAAATAATTTCCCATCGACATTAAGGAGGGAGATAGGGCGATAAGCACCTACTTCCTGTGAGTCCTTCCCTTTTTTGTGGATTAATGTGATCACAGCCTCAGATAAGGTGGGGGGTAAATTACCCTGTATCTGGGCATGTTCATATAATTTCAACAGGTAAGGGGATAGATTGTCACTGAATGTTTTGTATAATTCCCCTGGAAGTCCATCAGGACCAGGTGTCTTATTACTCTTTAGGGAGGCAATGGCGCTCCGAACCTCTGCAATTGTGAGGTCAGAATTTAAAGAATTACAATCTTCCTCACTCAGTCTGGGAAGCTCACATTTGTCTAAGAATGCATTAATAGTTATAGAGTCTGAAGTGGTCTTTGAGGTATACAGATCCGTATAAAATTCAAGAAACCTGTCATTGATATCTTTAGGTTTTGTAAGTATTGTATTATTATGGGCTTTTATCTTGTGTATCGTTCTGTCGCTTTCCATTTTTCTGAGTTGTCTAGCTAGTAGTTTGTGTGGTTTGTCACCAAATTCAAAATATTTTTGCCTAGTATAGAGGAATGCTTTACTTAGTTTTGCAGAGATAATTTTGTTATATTCATACTTAAGTGTTGCTATTTTCGAGTGCAGTATAGTAGAGGGGGAATGTGCATTTTCTATGTCAAGTAATTTAATTTGATCTTCTAACTCTTTTAATTTGGTCTTATTTACTTTTCGCCTAGAAGCTTCAAATGAGATGATACAGCCTCGTATGTAAGCCTTGAATGCTTCCCAGAGGATGGAGGGAGAGGTATCAGGGTTGTCATTTACTTCAAAGTATAAAGAAATCTGGTCTTTCAAATATTCGCAAAATTTATTTTCAGTGAGTAAATGAGAGTTCAATTTCCAAGAGGCATGTGGCTTAACTACATGGTCTAAACATACCGAAAAGGTGAGCGGGCTGTGATCTGAAATCACAATGCTGTGGTATTTAGCATTCAATGTGGACGGTATGAGCTTGGCGTCCACCAGGAAGTAGTCTATCCTACTGTAGGAGTTGTGTACAGGTGAATAAAATGAATAGTCTCTACCTGAAGGGTTCATCGCTCTCCATATATCGAGTACATTCGTGTTATTAATGAACGTATTTAAAAATTCACTAGAGGCGTTTCTTGGGAGTCTCTTCGTGGAGGACCTATCAAGATATGGATCAAGGACAGTATTAAAATCACCCCCTATTATCAAGTGTGTTTGTGAGATGTCTGGTATCAGTGAAAAGACCTTCTGAAAGAATATGGGGTTATCTATGTTGGGGGCATATATATTTACTAGAGTGAGGGAAATGTTGTGAATTTCACCAATCACTATAATATAGCGGCCTTCTTTGTCGGTGATTGTTTTTTTCTGTAAAAAGGGCACACCTTTTCTCAGTAGAATGGCTGCACCTCTTGCTTTGGATGAAAAGTTTGAGTGGTAGACTTCCCCTATCCACTTTGCTTTTAACCTGCCATGCGAGCAACTCTTCAAGTGAGTTTCCTGTAGGAACATAATGTCTGAGGTCAGTGATTTTAGGTGGGTCAGAACTTTACCTCTCTTGACTGGGTTATTTACTCCACGTACATTCCAGCTGGAAAATGTGAGACCTTTCATCCCTCTGTTGCGATTGTTTAAATTATCATACATCCTAAATCTGTGATCAGTACAGTATCTGTAGCAGTATAGATGTGAATATGTGGGATTTGAGTGAATGGTCTTCCTATCCCTCCCCTGCCCTCTACCCCGATCCGCCCCATAACAGTTATCAAGGTCAGCATAGTCCCCGTATTAACAAAAGAAAACAAAACTACTCTAGCCAATTCTAAGTGAATATGGCGCGAGCCTTCTTAAGGAAGTACAAACAAACCAATAACTTAAGTTACTTCCCCACACCTTCTGGTGGCCTGATGCTAACTCCTAACTGTGGTCCCATAGCTAGGCAACTTATACAAGATTTTAGGTACTTTAGTGAAGAAAAAAAAAAAAATTTTTTTTAATAAAGATAAAGAAAAAACAACATAGCTTCAGTGTCATAGTAATATAGTATCCATGAGTATACGCCATAGACTGTAAAATATATATATATATATATATATATATATACACACACATACACACACATACATACATACACACATATATATATATATATATACATACATACACATACACATATATATATATATATATATATATATATATACATATACATACATACACATATACATACACACACATACATACACACATACACACACACATACACATATATATACATATACACACATACATACATACACATGCATACACAAAGTACACACACACACACACACACACACGCACACTCCTACACACAAATATAAACATATACACAGGTCCACACACCCAAACATATACTCATATACCCAATATCTATAGCTAAGGAAAACTGTAATCAGACTTTCCCCAGGGTGGGGATTCGCATAATCTGTGTAACAGGAAAAACAAAAAAAAAGAGAATGAAATTTAAATATGTATGACCAAAAAATTTACTGAGTTGCAACTTCAACGGAGGCAATAACCCGATATTTTTCAGTAACACTAGCTGAACAATTGTCTGGGCTCTAGATAGAATATCAGGGGGGAAAAAAGAGAAAATAACAGTGCAAACCCCGAACTGTATGAAAACACATAACATAACATTTTCCAATTATTATTCTGATGAGAATGGCGGTCTTACAGTCAGATGGTGAGGCACCAGCTGTGTGTGTGCACAAGTGTGTAACTCACGTGGATAGGTGACAGCTAGTGTTGTGCTAACGCTAGCCATAAAAGCTAACTAATAAGCACCAGTACATAACCACCATTCTGAATATCTTGATTCTCCGCATCAGTTTAAGTGTCCTTCTGTCCCACTCCAGTCGAGTCCGATGTCGAGAGGCGTTCGGCGTATTCCTCCGCTTTTTTGGCATCTATAAACGAGATCTGTGTGCCGTTGTGAGTTATCAGGAGTCTAGCAGGATAGAGGAGGCCGTATCTGACCCCGGGTCTGCCCCGTAGCAGCTCCCTGGTGCGGTTGAATAATGCCCTCTTTTTAGCCACGGCAGGCGGGTAGTCCGGAAAGATTTGGATCCTTTTACCACCGTGGTAGAGCTGTTTCGCCGCTGCAGCTTTGCGTAGGATGTCCTCGAGCGTATGGAAATAGTGTAGCCTCAGTACAAATGGTCTAGGTGGCTCATGAGGTTCAGGCCGTCTTCGGAGGGTCCGGTGGGCTCTATCAATGAGAGGCTTATCATCCAGGGATAGCACCTCTTGCAACAACCCGGCGATAAAGTCTCTTGGCCTGGGTCCCTCGGTCCCCTCAGGGACTCCGATGATCCGGATGTTGTGTCTCCTCGAGCGCCCTTCTAGGTCTTCGCATTTCTCCGTTAGTTTTTCCACTTCAGAGCTGAGGCGAGTGACTTGACGTTGAAGCGCAGTGACATCGTCCGACTGGTGCGAGGCGGACTTCTCTATCTCTTCAATAGTGTTAGCATGCGAGGTCACGGTTTTCTCCAGGGCCGTAATGGAAGTCTGCAACTCTTCTTTGGTTGTGGCAGATTCGCCTCTCAGCACGGTGTACACAGTCTGAATACGGACATCGATAGTGGCGCATATGTCATCTTTAATCTGTGTAATTTCATTTCGTAGCGCCGCAATAGCGGCCAGCACAGCCCGATTTGGTGGGTCCGCCTCTTCACTTAGGTCGTCGGGCTCAACCACCTCAGTTAAGCCCGAGGGTTGATCAAGGCCTGATTCTTGTTGGTCGTTCTTTTTGGATTTTCCCTTTTTTGACATCGTTTTCTCCTTTTAAGTTTAGTTTCCCGCTTGCTTATGTTTTCTTATGTCACTCCAAAGCAGTTTTAGACGGATATACAGGTGTTTAGTGTATTAATAAAGGAAAAGTTACCGGAGCTATGCAAAACACGTCTCACTCCTCCATTGCTCAACAGCGCCCCAAAATTTTTTTTTTCAAACTTTTCATTTATCCATCTATCCTTTTATCTTATTGTTTCATGAAATTTATTGAAGCTGATCTAAGAATATTTGTGTGCATGGTAATTCACTTATTCAGGTAATTCGGTAATTCAGGCTATTAAATATAAAAGGTAACACTGGCCACGTACACTGTAAGTTTACCACATTTAAAGATTTAATCCTCTATATTAACTTTCCATGTGCAAACGGAACACGACTCACTACCAAAATGATAATGACTGACAGCGTGGTAACCATAGCAATGTTTTGACTTTTGACCAAGGATGCATCTCAGTCAGTTCTCTATTCAGGAGTCAGCCATTTTAATGTTTTGAATTAGTATTTATTTATTTTTATTTTTATTTTTGCTTCATCGGAATGGGATGACACTTGGTGGCTTTTGTCACATTAGCTATGTGAACACACACACAAAAAAATCATGTAATAGTTAGGATATGTTAAAGGGTTGAAAAAAAAGTCACACATGGCCCCTTTGTGGCCAAAAATGGCAATATAGGAATTATTGGGAAATACAAAAACTATTTTGGAGGTACAAACTACAAATCAGCCATGATCCCAAAAAAAAAAAAAAACACCAATGAAGGGGTGACAC
Organism: Gobio gobio; assembly: GCF_949357685.1. NCBI lineage: Eukaryota > Metazoa > Chordata > Actinopteri > Cypriniformes > Gobionidae > Gobio > Gobio gobio. The sequence continues at coordinate 35,651,784 of NC_137099.1, forward strand.
GTGCAAAAACTGACACTTCAAAATAACATTTTGACAGTCTTTGAGAATGTCTAAATATTTACCCAAACCCACAACCTGATACAAATAAGTATTTTTGTCTGAAAACAACCAGAGAATTTTTAGCCTCTTTATATATAGCTATATAGGAATTAAGTGGTTACACCATGGCATTTTTTCATGGCACTTTCTTTCTTTCTTTCTTTCTTTACTACCACCGAATCTGACTATATTTTAAAGTCCTGGGACGTATTCACAAAACATTTTTTCTTACCACTAAGAGTTCTCCTAAATAGCTGTAAAAGTTCTTAGGTAAGAGTTTTCTCTTAACCCTTGAATACATGACTGTTTCGCAAAACATTCTTACATATTCGGGTCTTTAGCGACCCGGATCTATATCTAACATGGATAGATCTATACCTGTCGCGATAATATATAAAACTCCTGATATTAGAGCAACAATTACAGAAGAATAAAATAAAACATATTTCGTTATCTTTTGGTGCTCGGAAGGGTTCAGTTTGAGCAGATGTTTTATACCATCACCACTGTCCTCTTCAGAACTCATTTCCCAGTATATTCAGCATCTGGATCATATTCGCGATCTTGCGCATATTCTCAAAAAGTCTTGAAAATAAATATTTTGATCACTGACAGTGACACTAATATTTGATTGTGTTCAGTACTTGCTCTGCAGTAAATCGCTGAGCCACTTCAAGTTTTGCAGATTATTATTGTTTCGTTTTCTGTCTGAGATGACTGAGTGAAACGTCACTTCATCATTGTGTATCAGACATTGCCACCTTGTGGAATAAAGGTGAATTGCAGTTATTTTGTCATTATAGATTCATTTATTATTGTGCAGGGAAAAAAATACGTACAGTCTTACACACCTCAGGTCGTTAGCGACCCTATACAATTTTGACAAAAAACTAGTGGAAAAACAGGCATTCAATTATAATTTTATTCTTTTTTTCTTGTTATATTGTTTAAAATGGATTGATTGAGGAATACTAAGAAGATTGAGGTCTAACTTTATAAAAATTAATGAGGAGGAGGGTAGTGAATGACGTCTCGGGTCGCTAAAGACCCGAGGTATGCATTTAAGGGTTAAAGGGAACCCCTGGTGTTAAGACTTGTATGGCTTAATATAACTTAAACTATGTCTTTTACTGAAATATGTAGAAAACCCATGAAAGACTATTATTTAAAAAATCCACAAAGTTTTATATATATATTTTGGACAAAGGGAGGCGCCATTTGGTTTAGGTGTGCAGTCGATGACGTCAAAGCAGCGAAGACTTAAGGCTGATTTATACTTCTGCGTTGGACCTAGACCGTATCCTCTACGCCACAAGTTACGCATCGGTTTTCATTAATACTTCTGCGTTGTTGTCCAATTATGTGCAATTACACATGCAGAGATCATAAAATAAAAACGAAAGAAATAACAAAAGTTTGTTATTCACCTCACCTCCCGAGTCTTCCGGTCTGAGTTGTTCATTCGTCATGAGTTATGGAAAAGAACCATCATGACAGAAATTCATAAATTGTAAGAAATTTGAGACCAGAACACATCACGTCACTGCAAACTACACGTTGTTTGGAGGAAGGTTTGGAATTAATAACTAATTTCTGTATCCAATACAGCCGTCATGTCACGTGACAAAAGAACGAATGACTCAGATTCGAAGACTCTGGAGGTGAACTAATCATTTTAGAGTGTTCGCCTCCAAATGTTCAAGAAAACAAGTGTTGTGATCACCAAAGCTCCTTGTCGGTGTTATCCATATACAGCGGTGATAAACCGATCAATAGAAAAAAAGCCAAGAACCCACGAAAAAGTGCTGGGTAAGAATTGTGAAGCTAGCGTTTAATTCAAACGAGTTACATTATTATCCAAAAATATCCTAATTTACCCAAACAGTCTTGTAATTGCAATGCAGGCCAATACATTTTAATTGTACTAACATGCAAAATGTGTAACTGAAAGCCCCTGACCTTTCTCCAGGTGCGATGGCAACGCTGGACGAAAGCCAGGGCAGACGGGACCGCAGCATCGGGTTCCTGTGATGGAAACAGAGGAGGCTTATAACCCACAGAACACTCAAAGGGGGACATACCTGAAGCCGCCATCAGAAGGGAATTACGGGCATACTCAATCCAAGAGAGCTGTTGGCACCAGGAACTCGGGTTATTGGATGTCAGACAGCGGAGCATTCTTTCCAGATCCTGGTTGGCCCGCTCACATTGCCCATTGGTCTGAGGGTGAAAACCAGAAGACAGACTCGCAGAGCCCCGATCTGTCTACAAAATTCCTTCCAAAACCGGGAGGCGAACTGAGGACCCCTATCAGAAACCACATCAACCGGCAAACCATGGAGACGGAAGACGTGATCCACCATCAGCTGAGCGGTCTCCCGGGCGGAGGGCAATTTAGGGAGGGGAATGAAATGGGCCGCTTTGGAGAAACGATCCACCACCGTGAGAATGACCGTGTTCCCCTTCGAGGGAGGAAGCCCAGAAACAAAGTCAAGGGCGATGTGTGACCAAGGATGAGAGGGTATGGAAAGGGGGCGGAGCAGACCATCAGGAGGCCGGTTAATCGGCTTACATTGAGCACAAGTGGGGCAGGCCAACACGAACTGTCTGACATCTGTGGCCAGAGAGGGCCACCAGAAACGCTGACGGATGGCAGACAACATTCCCTGAATCCCTGGATGGCAGACCAACCTGGACGAATGACCCCACTGAAGGACCTCAGAGTGCAGCGCAGCCGACACAAACAACCTACCTGCAGGACACTCCCCGGGCACTTGCACCCCTCGGCCGGCCTCCTCCACTCGCCGTTCAATACCCCAGGAGAGCGCCCCGACCACCACCCCTTCAGGGAGAATGGCATCAGCCGCAAGCTCTCCCTCCGGAGCATCGAACAGACGCGAGAGAGCATCGGGCTTAACATTTTTGGACCCTGGCCGGTACGAGAGGGTGAAGTTAAACCGGCCAAAGAAGAGTGCCCAACGGGCTTGCCGCGAGTTAAGCCTCTTGGCCGAACGGATATATTCTAAATTCTTGTGATCCGTCCAGACCAAGAAGGGCTGCGCTGACCCCTCCAACCAGTGACGCCACTCACCCAGAGCCAATCTCACTACCAACAGCTCTCTGTTGCCAATGTCGTAGTTACGTTCTGCAGGGCTGAGGCGACAAGAGAAGAAAGCACAAGGATGCACCTTCCCATCACGGAGGGAAAGCTGAGATAGAACTGTGCCAACCCCGACATCGGATGCATCGACCTCAACAATGAACTGGGACTCGGGATCTGGAACCAACAGAACAGGTGCAGAGATAAATCGGGACTTAAGGTTATCAAAGGCTACCTGAGCATTCTGGTTCTAGCTGAAGGCCACCTTGGTGGAGGTTAATGCAGTGAGGGGTGCAGCGATCTGACCGAAATTCCTGATGTAACGGCGGTAAAAGTTGGCAAAACACAGGAAGCGCTGCAGAGCCTTACGAGAGTCGGGGACTGGCCACTTAGCGACAGCTTCTATCTTGGCTGGTCATGGGTGTGACGTGTGTGATGGTAGTAAGGGGACTTCCTGCCAGTGACCATGCTACAATGGGTTCAGCCAAGAGGATGGTGGGAATATTCCATTTGAGAGCAGAGGCAGAATTCAGGAAATTTCCTTCAGCGCCTGAGTCTATAAGCGCTTGACCCGAGTGGACGTCTCCCCGGAAGGCGAGATGAAAAGGCATCTGAGTGCGTGTGGCTGGAGAGTTAGAACAGGAAAAAGCGCCCACCAGGACTCCCCGATTCACTGGTGGGCTTTGGCTTTTAACGGGCACTGAAGAACAAAATGGCCCAGCTTGCCACAATACAAGCATAATCCTTGGGTTAAACGCTCCTGTTTCTGCTGTGGTGTTAATCGAAGCCAACCCAGCTGCATCGGCTCAGCTTCAGCTGACAGTGAACTTGTGGCATCATGCGAAGAGGACTCCAGGTGGCGCCACGGAGCAGTAGACAGACGGTGCTGATGGCGACGATTAAGACGCCCCTCAACACGGAGCGCGAGATTAATTATGTCATCCAATCCCCGAGGCAGATCCAAAGCAGCCAGTTCGTCGGCAATGGCATGATCCAGTCCATCAAGAAAACGAGCACGTAACGCACCCTCATTCTAAGCACAAGCAGCCGCCAAAGTTTGGAACTGTATCGCATAATCAGTCACTGAACTCCTCTTCTGAGTCAGACAACTGAGACGCCGCCTCATCTCCCTCAACTGAACGGTCGAATAACTTCGTCATCTCTTTACGAAAATCCTCAAAAGAAGCACAGCAGAGAGCACGAGAATTCCACACGGCCACTCCCCATTCGCGGGCGCTACCGGAGAGAAGGGTGATGACATACGCCCCTTTTGCCTCTTCTGTGACGTATAGCGTCGAGGTTGTAACGCGAACACCAGAGCGCACTGAGAGAGAAAGGCTTGACAAGACTTCGGATCGCCGTCATAGATCGGTGGATTATTGGCGTGTGGTTCGGGTTCAGGAGGAATAACTGCACGAGAAGCGCGCGCCCGGTTAGCCGCCTCTTGCTGAAGCTCATCGACCCGTGAAAGGAGCTCCGCGACTCGGGCATTCAGCACGTCCACTTCCTGAGCAGTAGTGTTGATCTGGCTGGAGTGCTGGCCCAGCAAAACCCCTTGCTGAACGAGAGCAGAACGGAGCGTGTCGGATCCCGCTGAATCCATCGTTGGTCAGACTGTTCTGTCAGGAAAATAGGCAGGATTCAGATGCGGGTGCAAACAGAAGGTTTATTGAACAGAAAATAACTGAGGCGTCAGAAAAACAGTTCGTGGGTCAGGAAAAGCCGCGACCGCGGCAATCGGCACAACCAGGAAAGGCTGCTCTCAAATCCAGACAGCCGCCACCAAATGCGAATGATGTTTGAGTCCACAGTGAGCGCAGTAGAATGGCGAGAGAACTTGCAGCCACGAGCACTGCAGCCTGAACGAAACGGAAAGAGACAAGACAAGAGTACTGATACGGACACAGGCAGTCAGAATAGCGGTATAAACCATAACAGTCTGACAAAGGACAGAGACACATGAGGGGCTATAAAGGGAAATAATAATGAGGAGAACAAGAACCAGGTGTGAGAGATGAGCTAACGAGCAGGAACAGGTAGGGGCGGAGACACAAGCACATGGCGAGCTGTCAAAACAAAGCCACGCACCAAAACACAAAACACGAACACAAAGACAGGTGATCAGACCCGAGACCTGACAGTAACACTGTGATATAAAGTGTTCTAGCATAAAAGAGATACATTTTTACTATCCCATATTTAGAATTTTCAAATTCAAAGTGTCAAATATTATAAGTGTAATATTATTGTGTCCTGTGTAACAAGTCAAAAGGTGAATTATCCACAGGAGAGTAAAAACAAATAACCCTGTTTTCCTCTGTCGTCAACTCAGATGTTTCCATAATGAATCAATTGCTTAATCCCAAATCCAAATCTTCTAAAATCTATCAAACATGCAAGTTCTTCTGTGTCTAGCCCACTGGAAATAATCCTGTAAGTAAACAATATGAAAAACTAAAGCTCTCTGGAAATTGAACAGTGGGATTCGACAGATACACAATTTTGGTAAGACTCATTAGATATAAACAGAGGCTCATCAAAAGGGGTGAGAGGGATAAATGGGGTAATTCACACTGAAAGAGCAAATAATAAACTCACTGGCAGACAGACATTTAAATATATAAATATGTTTAAGCTTGATGAAACCTGCATCAGACAATGTCTCCCTGTATGACACGAGTCGTTGCATAGCCCCAGCAAAGGAAGGTTTTATTCAGTTCCAAATATGGCTGAAATGGATTTGGCTAATGTAGCTCATTAGAGCCAGAACGAGGTGTGATGACACTAAGCTCCAAAGGTGCAGAGCTGCAAATGCTTCGGAATATTAAAGTTTTGGATCTTTGAGGTCTTCCCCATATTTTTTAAACTGGTGCAATGGGTTTGTGTTAAAGAAAATATCTTGAAAATGTTTCAGCAGTATTTGTCAATATTACAGTTTTTTTTATTCGCTTTGGTATATTTTCATAACCAATGTGTACATTTTCAACACTCATAGTACTAATATCACAACAGATCATCAAAAGTGCACTTTTTTCAAACATTTCAGCATATTTTCAATAGTATTAGTACAAAACACAAAACCACAAAGTATCCTTTTCACTACACAAAATAAGTGTTTCATCTTTATGAATGTTTCATTCACAGTAACTGCATTTCATAAAGCTCTTACTTTCAAACTTTTGATTTGCATCTCTTCTCGTTCAGTTTAATACATTTGTCTATTATTTAATCCAACTGATCTTAATGGTTAATCACTGAACTGTTTGGTAAACCTATAGATTTTAAATTGGTTTGTCAGCAATATACAGTATATGGATTTTGAGAACTACAGAAATAAAAATGTGTTTGTACAAACATATAAATTGTGTGTAACCACACATGATGAATACTCGTTATTGCTAATTGATTTCACATAGTGGTAACCACAATTGGTCACTATATAAAAGTGGGTGTGTAAACTAGTGATGGCGAAGTGAAGCTTTCTGAACCAGTGAAGCTTTCAGCACAATTGTGTCAGAAAAAGGTTCATTACTCAAAGTTTTTCAAATCAGAGCTCGATGAGGACCTTGCTGGTGAAAGTGAGGGAAAGCACTGTGTCGCAAAATGTTTTGCAACCATTATCTTAGAAGCAAAAATGAATGAATGAATGAACGAACGAACGAACGAACGAACGAACGAACGAACGAACGAACGAATTAATTAATTAAATGTTCCATTGCATAGCCTACTCCTAGCAACTCAAACCAATAAAGATAACATTTTGAGAGAGAGAGAGAGAGAGAGAGAGAGAGAGAGAGAGAGAGAGAGAGAGAGAGAGAGAGAGAGATTGAGAGAGAGATTTAATAGGTTCACATAATTGCCAAAAACAACAATATTTTTTAACCACTTAATTTTTCCACTGAAAATGAACAAAGTTGGGGAAAAAAGTAGGCTGGCTTTCACCCAAATATATATATAGTACATTAGTGAAGTGACGTGAAGTGAAGTGACGTGTGGCCAAGTATGGTGGCCCATACATTTTACCCATCCAAGTGCACACACAGTAGTGAACACACACCCAGAGCACTGGGCAGCCATATTGCTGCGGGGAGCAGTTGGGGGTTTGGTGCCTTGCTCAAGGGTCTCACCTCAGTCGTGGTATTGAGGGTGGAGTAGAGCGCTTTTAACAGACCTACGGCCATCCAAAGCGCTTTATATTTGCCTCACATTCACCCATTCATACACTCATACACTAATCACTCAATGTGAATATAGCCATTTATGTTAACAAGTTATTCTACTATTATTATTATTCAACTGTGTGTGTGTGTGTGTGTGTGTGTGTGTGTGTGTGTGTGCGTGCGTGCGTGTATGCGTGCATGTGTGTGTGTGCGTGTGCGTGTGGCAATATCCAAAATCCCTAAACTTGCGGGGACATTTTTTGGTCCTCATGAGGAAAGCAGCTTACAAATCCTACAGAATTATGTTTTTAGAAAAAGTAAAAAATGTAGGTGATGGGTAGGTTTTGGTTTAGAGGATAGAATATACAGTTCGTGCATCATAATGTCTATGGTATGTCCAATCATGAAAACACAAAATCTGTGTGTAAATTGGCCTGTAAAAGAGTAAGAATGTGTTCACAAATGATGAGATGCCATAAAAATAAGTGTGATGATCTTGTCCTGACATAATGAACTGATGCCTATTTGTGCTACAATATGAGAAAATGAGATTAACTGAGGTCTCTTGCTCCAACAATAGTGGCATATATGGAATATATTGACTCTGCCTTAGATTGAAGTAAATAGAAAACGGTATAAAAGTCTGGACAAAAACAGACTCTGGAGTTGCTCTGCAGACCAACTCTGGTTTTGTATCTTTGATAATAAAGTAAAAATATCTTCTAGCATCAAAGCCCAAGACTTCTAAAACGATTTTTCGCAGAGGCGGCAGAAAACAATATTTATGAGGTTAATTAAATTGCTTCAAGTAATCACGCAACCCCTACTTATGGGTTTATCTAACAAATATTAGATGAAAAACTTAAACCTAAAAAACTTCAATAAAAAAGTAGACATGTTGTCTTGTCATCTAACTGAATAAATAAGTTGAAGTACTACAATTACTAAAACTGAAACTAAAATAACAACCCATTCTCGGGTTGAAAATAAACATCAATAAACGCTAAATAAATATATATATAAAAAAACTAATAAACTAGAATATATAAATAAAAAGCTAATTTAATATATTATATACTAATATTATACTACTAAAATAACACTATATACTCAAATTTTTCGTGAATTGTACAGTATAATGGCAGCCTGTGTTATTTTGGACATAAAACATTTTAAACCTCTTCAAAATATTTTGTTTTGCATTCATCAGAAAAAAAGAAATATATACATGTCATTATGTTGTGCATCATGCATTTAATTATCGAGTTTGTTTGCCCATATAATCTTAAGATATTAGGTTAAACTTATTTGGCTTGCCGTCCACTGATGAGGGGCTCGATGAAGCAGCTTCAACTCGAGATATGATTATGTAGGGCAAGGTACCTAAGATAAAGGTGGAGTTTGGGGAGGTGGTGGGATGCCAGAACATCTGAGACTGAGAAGAGGTAAGCAGCTGTTTATATACTCTGTTGATTGAAAGATTAGATGGGCTCGCTCCTCCCTAAATTACGTTTACATTTACATTTATGCATTTAGCAGACGCTTTTATCCAAAGCGACTAACTTGGGGGTACAATAAGCGATTGGTCATGAAGAGTCGAGTGAGCGCAACAAGTGCCTGAAATACTGAGTCCGTGTACATTTCTCAGTGTAGCACAGGCTAGAGTAGGGAGGGAAAAGGGAAGAAAGATTTTACACAGGACACAGGCAGTCAGAATAGCGGTATAAACCATAACAGTCTGACAAAGGACAGAGACACATGAGGGGCTATAAAGGGAAATAATAATGAGGAGAACAAGAACCAGGTGTGAGAGATGAGCTAACGAGCAGGAACAGGTAGGGGCGGAGACACAAGCACATGGCGAGCTGTCAAAACAAAGCCACGCACCAAAACACAAAACACGAACACAAAGACAGGTGATCAGACCCGAGACCTGACAGTAACACTGTGATATAAAGTGTTTTAGCATAAAAGAGATACATTTTTACTATCCCATATTTAGAATTTTCAAATTCAAAGTGTCAAATATTATAAGTGTAATATTATTGTGTCCTGTGTAACAAAGTCAAAAGGTGAATTATCCACAGGAGAGTAAAAACAAATAACCCTGTTTTCCTCTGTCGTCAACTCAGATGTTTCCATAATGAATCAATTGCTTAATCCCAAATCCAAATCTTCTAAAATCTATCAAACATGCAAGTTCTTCTGTGTCTAGCCCACTGGAAATAATCCTGTAAGTAAACAATATGAAAAACTAAAGCTCTCTGGAAATTGAACAGTGGGATTCGACAGATACACAATTTTGGTAAGACTCATTAGATATAAACAGAGGCTCATCAAAAGGGGTGAGAGGGATAAATGGGGTAATTCACACTGAAAGAGCAAATAATAAACTCACTGGCAGACAGACATTTAAATATATAAATATGTTTAAGCTTGATGAAACCTGCATCAGACAATGTCTCCCTGTATGACACGAGTCGTTGCATAGCCCCAGCAAAGGAAGGTTTTATTCAGTTCCAAATATGGCTGAAATGGATTTGGCTAATGTAGCTCATTAGAGCCAGAACGAGGTGTGATGACACTAAGCTCCAAAGGTGCAGAGCTGCAAATGCTTCGGAATATTAAAGTTTTGGATCTTTGAGGTCTTCCCCATATTTTTTAAACTGGTGCAATGGGTTTGTGTTAAAGAAAATATCTTGAAAATGTTTCAGCAGTATTTGTCAATATTACAGTTTTTTTTATTCGCTTTGGTATATTTTCATAACCAATGTGTACATTTTCAACACTCATAGTACTAATATCACAACAGATCATCAAAAGTGCACTTTTTTCAAACATTTCAGCATATTTTCAATAGTATTAGTACAAAACACAAAACCACAAAGTATCCTTTTCACTACACAAAATAAGTGTTTCATCTTTATGAATGTTTCATTCACAGTAACTGCATTTCATAAAGCTCTTACTTTCAAACTTTTGATTTGCATCTCTTCTCGTTCAGTTTAATACATTTGTCTATTATTTAATCCAACTGATCTTAATGGTTAATCACTGAACTGTTTGGTAAACCTATAGATTTTAAATTGGTTTGTCAGCAATATACAGTATATGGATTTTGAGAACTACAGAAATAAAAATGTGTTTGTACAAACATATAAATTGTGTGTAACCACACATGATGAATACTCGTTATTGCTAATTGATTTCACATAGTGGTAACCACAATTGGTCACTATATAAAAGTGGGTGTGTAAACTAGTGATGGCGAAGTGAAGCTTTCTGAACCAGTGAAGCTTTCAGCACAATTGTGTCAGAAAAAGGTTCATTACTCAAAGTTTTTCAAATCAGAGCTCGATGAGGACCTTGCTGGTGAAAGTGAGGGAAAGCACTGTGTCGCAAAATGTTTTGCAACCATTATCTTAGAAGCAAAAATGAATGAATGAATGAACGAACGAACGAACGAACGAACGAACGAACGAACGAACGAATTAATTAATTAAATGTTCCATTGCATAGCCTACTCCTAGCAACTCAAACCAATAAAGATAACATTTTGAGAGAGAGAGAGAGAGAGAGAGAGAGAGAGAGAGAGAGAGAGAGAGAGAGAGAGAGAGAGAGAGAGAGAGAGAGAGATTGAGAGAGAGATTTAATAGGTTCACATAATTGCCAAAAACAACAATATTTTTTAACCACTTAATTTTTCCACTGAAAATGAACAAAGTTGGGGAAAAAAGTAGGCTGGCTTTCACCCAAATATATATATAGTACATTAGTGAAGTGACGTGAAGTGAAGTGACGTGTGGCCAAGTATGGTGGCCCATACATTTTACCCATCCAAGTGCACACACAGTAGTGAACACACACCCAGAGCACTGGGCAGCCATATTGCTGCGGGGAGCAGTTGGGGGTTTGGTGCCTTGCTCAAGGGTCTCACCTCAGTCGTGGTATTGAGGGTGGAGTAGAGCGCTTTTAACAGACCTACGGCCATCCAAAGCGCTTTATATTTGCCTCACATTCACCCATTCATACACTCATACACTAATCACTCAATGTGAATATAGCCATTTATGTTAACAAGTTATTCTACTATTATTATTATTCAACTGTGTGTGTGTGTGTGTGTGTGTGTGTGTGTGTGTGTGTGTGTGTGCGTGCGTGCGTGTATGCGTGCATGTGTGTGTGTGCGTGTGCGTGTGGCAATATCCAAAATCCCTAAACTTGCGGGGACATTTTTTGGTCCTCATGAGGAAAGCAGCTTACAAATCCTACAGAATTATGTTTTTAGAAAAAGTAAAAAATGTAGGTGATGGGTAGGTTTTGGTTTAGAGGATAGAATATACAGTTCGTGCATCATAATGTCTATGGTATGTCCAATCATGAAAACACAAAATCTGTGTGTAAATTGGCCTGTAAAAGAGTAAGAATGTGTTCACAAATGATGAGATGCCATAAAAATAAGTGTGATGATCTTGTCCTGACATAATGAACTGATGCCTATTTGTGCTACAATATGAGAAAATGAGATTAACTGAGGTCTCTTGCTCCAACAATAGTGGCATATATGGAATATATTGACTCTGCCTTAGATTGAAGTAAATAGAAAACGGTATAAAAGTCTGGACAAAAACAGACTCTGGAGTTGCTCTGCAGACCAACTCTGGTTTTGTATCTTTGATAATAAAGTAAAAATATCTTCTAGCATCAAAGCCCAAGACTTCTAAAACGATTTTTCGCAGAGGCGGCAGAAAACAATATTTATGAGGTTAATTAAATTGCTTCAAGTAATCACGCAACCCCTACTTATGGGTTTATCTAACAAATATTAGATGAAAAACTTAAACCTAAAAAACTTCAATAAAAAAGTAGACATGTTGTCTTGTCATCTAACTGAATAAATAAGTTGAAGTACTACAATTACTAAAACTGAAACTAAAATAACAACCCATTCTCGGGTTGAAAATAAACATCAATAAACGCTAAATAAATATATATATAAAAAAACTAATAAACTAGAATATATAAATAAAAAGCTAATTTAATATATTATATACTAATATTATACTACTAAAATAACACTATATACTCAAATTTTTCGTGAATTGTACAGTATAATGGCAGCCTGTGTTATTTTGGACATAAAACATTTTAAACCTCTTCAAAATATTTTGTTTTGCATTCATCAGAAAAAAAGAAATATATACATGTCATTATGTTGTGCATCATGCATTTAATTATCGAGTTTGTTTGCCCATATAATCTTAAGATATTAGGTTAAACTTATTTGGCTTGCCGTCCACTGATGAGGGGCTCGATGAAGCAGCTTCAACTCGAGATATGATTATGTAGGGCAAGGTACCTAAGATAAAGGTGGAGTTTGGGGAGGTGGTGGGATGCCAGAACATCTGAGACTGAGAAGAGGTAAGCAGCTGTTTATATACTCTGTTGATTGAAAGATTAGATGGGCTCGCTCCTCCCTAAATTACGTTTACATTTACATTTATGCATTTAGCAGACGCTTTTATCCAAAGCGACTAACTTGGGGGTACAATAAGCGATTGGTCATGAAGAGTCGAGTGAGCGCAACAAGTGCCTGAAATACTGAGTCCGTGTACATTTCTCAGTGTAGCACAGGCTAGAGTAGGGAGGGAAAAGGGAAGAAAGATTTTAAAGATTTAAAAAAAATAATAATTATGTTTAGTAACTTCACTAATCGTAATTAGTATCTGCGATGTAAAAAACAAAGTACACATATTATAAGAGCAAACCACGAAACAATTAGTAAAAATAGAAGTCCAAATGAATTCTTTATCAGTGTCAAGAGGGACACATTTGGACCAATTTGGATCTCTGTTCACAATGAACCGAACATACAAATGTGTGTTTTTTGTTCAAGTTGCCCTGGCAACAAGTACAGTAATCAGCTCTCATGGCTTTGCCAGATTACATATCCCTTCTTTTCTCATTGAAAAACATGTAACTGCTCAGGACAGTGAGTGTATGTGTTGCTTCAGTCTTCATACAAACACACACTCTCACTCTCATTTGAACTCTAATCACACAAAGATAGATTTGACAGCCATTGAACGCCACATTCTATTTAGCAGGGCTCAGTGAGTGTATGTGTTGCTTCAGTCTTCATACAAACACACACTCTCATTCTCATTTGAACTCTAATCACACAATGATAGATTTGACAGCCATTGAACACCACGTTCTTTTTAGCAGGGACATTTATCAAACTGATTCTGTGCATCTGCAGCTCAAAGAAGCACCCTCGATGCTTTTGTACACAGCCTGATTGTTATCATAGGGCTCGTAAGATAAATCCAACCGAGGGCAGCTTTTATTGAATCTTGCTATAAAAAGGCAGGTCCACACATACACTGAGAGGCTTTATACCCCATATCATGTTGAAGGTCACATCTAAGAACTATGCTAATGAGGTTTTCAACTTGGTGTCATGAACATATTTCGATGATTCTCTTTGTACCTGATCTATGTTGAACCTGTCATTATAGTCACGACAAGGGTAAGAGGAGATTATCACACCCATAAGCATGAAAGGCTAATTGTCTCCTACAGCAACAATCTCTGTCCAAATATACACCAAGGTGTAAAAATGGTTCCACACATGAGCAAAGTCAACAAAGTGGCAGTTATTAAGATTCATGCTTTACCGTGTCCCTGCAGGTGTGCCATTTGGTGTAATTTTCAGTCTTCTTTATAGTCTGTAAATGCCCCTGTGTACATCTGACTGATCTTTACCTCAATCGCCTTCCTACCTGTCCAAAACTTCTGCATTTGACATTTGGCTTTTCAAAAGCATCCTGACTGGAAGGCCTCCGTAGTCCACACAAAAAGGCTGGTGACGAGACCCTTTTAACATTGTGTGTGTGTGTGTGTGTGTGTGTGTGTGTATAAAAGAAAGAGAGACAAGACTTGTCAAGAGAGACTCCTCGCCTTCTCGAGGCTGTAAACATGGACTTGAGGGAGAAGTTACAAACGATTGCCATGTGGGGGAGCAGTGGTTCTACACCATCTTTCCTTGTTAGTGCAAAATCTTAAAAACCCAGATCCTCTGTGATTTATCTAAATCAAAGAATCTTGAACTGAGATGAGAATGGCATGACTTGGTCCCCTCAGCTGGCATAACTGCTAAAGTGTATAACATCTTTTTTGACAGCCTTTGCAACTAAAATGAACATTAAGCCAACCATCAGCGTTCTCTGATTTAGAGTTGTATCTGAATCTGATGATTGGTATACAGTTGGATTAGAGTCATTGTCATGACATGAATTCAATATTTATCTTATCTATTGATTTATTCAAATAATATACAAATAATAAAAATGGAGGCAAACAATGTAATAAGTAAGAAGTAAAAAAAGTTTATCACCCTGATGTTTTTGACTTTATGGCAAACAAAAATGCAATAAAATGAAAAGAAAACGTCTTTTATGACAAGCATCTTTTGATTTTGGTATTAAAATTAATTTTGTATTATGTACTTGTCACGGTGTGTAGCACAGGAACAAACTGAAGAATGAGAAGATCTGAATTGAACATAAACTTTAATCTTAACTTCATAGAAACACAACCTTACATAACAGTTACCGGACAAAGAATGGTTGAAAAGGGAAGAACTTAAATACAAAAATGAGATAATTAACTAGACACCCCTGAACTAAACTAACTAACACAGGTAACCAAGGAAACAAACAAGTGGCGGGAAACTGTGACAAAGGAACATGTGACAAATCAAAACACAACAGGAAGACCAAACAACCAGACAGAGATTTTACAGTACTCCACATATCATGCGGAAGCACAAGAAATAATAACTGAGATGATCCCTTCAGACTCTCATGACTGTGTAGAGGTTGACAAATCTTTTAAAATATCAGACAATTTGACCCTTTATGACAAGTCCAGGTTGTAAGATATAATATTTTTGAATTAATACTTGATAACATTTCTAAATTCTATATTCTTTAACATATATTTTTGTTATAATGGTTAATACACTCACAACTCCAAAATGTGTGAATAATGTTTAATTTACTTTCTCACTCAGTTGCTTGCCATGAAATTCTCAGATCAAAGTGGTTTGTGCAAGTTTTGAAGTTCATTTTTTTTAGAAGCTCTATTTTCAAAGCTATACCTGCGTGTCCCTACTACGCAAACATAAATGACTGTGTTTATGAAAAATGCTGGAGCTGTCTCTCCTGATAAATATTGTATTCCACACTCCCATCTCTTATTTCATACTGTCAAAGAGGAAAACCCGCACTGCATTTCTCTCTCATAACCAGCTGTGAGCCAGCCTTGCGTGAACACACACCAATTCCAGTATGTTTATTTGCTGTGCACTCTAGTGTGAAACAAGCTCTCACACCTGTCGAATCTTCAACCCCTCCTGTTTTCTCCTGCCTCTCTTGATGGCATGACCCGTTGTGGAGCAATTCTCCCTCTTGCATATAGTCACTGAAGGAGATGTTTGGAACTCCTCTGGGGCCGACTGTGGCAGATCGTTTCTCCACAGTTTTGTTCATGTTCTTCTAAAACATGAATAAACCTCAGGGTTTGACTCCATAAACGGGCATGTCATAATAGTTCCTTTTATAAATATTTAGTTTAAAACACAAGTGCCAAGTTCATAAAAATGTCTTGTATTTTACACTCTAAAAAATGCTGGGTGAAAAACAACCCAAGCTCGGTTGAAAATGGACTAACCCAGCAATTGGGTTGTTTTAACCCAGCGGTTGGGTTAAACGTTTGCTTAAAATAACCCAATCGCTGGGTTAAAACAACCCAATTGCTGGGTTAGTCCAGTTTCAACTTTCAACCCAACTTGGGTTGTTTTTAACCCAGTATTTTTTATAGTGTATGTTGGTTGGTTCTAAAATGTATGTAGATTAAGTACAAACAAACAATAAATAATTAAATATGTATTTTCCTTAGACCCTGAATACATGTGTACATATTTTAATCATTATTTTCAGAAAAGTTTTTGGTAACAACGTGGCAGTGCACTAGAATACTTCGATGACGTGTATAGAGTAAACTTTCTAGGTAGAATAGAGTAAAAATTTCTAGGTACTTACTTACACAATGTGTATCTGATATGAACAAAACACGTCGTCAATTTATAATTGAATTTTGAATTTTATGGGGGGTGGTGGATGTCAGGCTAAATACACGTAATTGCGCATATATCAATTTTTCATTTTTGTCTGATTAAAAATTATTAAACACTAACATAATGTAATTTCAGTTAATTTACAAACAACAAATTAATGTAGAAACAACTTAAAGATAGTATATTTTAAATATTTGTTGAAGGCCAATATCACTGATACTAATACTGCTACTGATGTCTCTATGAAATAACATTTAATTGACTCTTCAATGAAATAACAAATTAACATGTATTAGACTTAAAAAAAAATATAACAACTTTTAATTTAAGTGAACTTAAAAACAATACTCACATAAACCCATAATAAATTTCATATTTACCTGTGCCCTGCCTACCTGTATAACAAGTAGGCAACCTGGTCTCATAGGAAATTCGTACCTCTACACACTTTTTTTGCTGCGCCACAAATATGTACCACAAATAGGTACATATTGCTACAGTTCTGAAACAGAAACGTCCACTTGGGTCGCTAAAGAGAATGACATGTGACATTACGATCGACAGTCAGAGGTATGTGCAACTTGTATATCCAATTCTCCTAAAACTGTGTTATTTTAGTGATACATGTTAAGTGATGCGTGTTGTTTTACTGAAACATGTTTGCTCTAATGGTAATATAGCTACCTTCAATTAACATTATGTATTCTGCAGTACGTAAAGTCACAGCCGCAGCATACAACGACAGAACCTCGGCAAAGTAGGTATACGTTTGTAGCCAGGTGGCTAGTGAACTAACGTTAGCGATTGCTAAGTTCTCTTTTTTAATGATAGGGGAGCGCGGGGCACAACCTAACCCGGGGTTAGTTGTAACGCATATTTTAATCTTATATCTGTTATTTAACAGTTGAGATCATTCTTTAATGCTGATCTAACCAGCAGAAGACACGAGCCGGGTTTAAATCCCAGTTGTGCAGATGAGATGCGTTGTAACACTGCGTTACAATGAGCCCCTATTAGAAATATGCCATTATATTCTATACTTTTATGAATTCTTTTGAGAAACCATGAGAAAAGGGTGAATAATGAGTGAGAGTTAATGTTCAGAAATTATTAATTATTATTATGTTTTGAACTATGCTGTATATCTGTTTTTTGCGATGTGTTTGTTGTCAAACTCAAAAATGAGTATATTTTTAATGATTTAAAAATGGCATTATTTTATTGTAAAAAGTTAATAATTGTATTTTGTTGACAAAAGATTTTAGTTTGTCTTTGATATTTTTTTGATTATATCAGGTAACATTTTAAGCTGTCATTTGGTCATGTTACATTGTGCCCCACCACATGTTACAATGTACCCTACCTACGGGGCATGTTGTCACATTTCACTTCCATTCTTTCGGGGTAAATCAAGAAAAAAGTATACACTGTATTAATGAAACAAAACCACATTATACTAGACGTGTGCAATTAATGTGGGAAAAAATAAATACTCTGAACCCCAAGTGGATTTACACAAACTGAGGAAGTCAAAAAGGGTTAGGTTGTGCCCCGCTCTCCCCTAAATGTTTGCTGTAGCCTAATGGTTAATGTGACGTTAGAAGAATATCAATGCCTACTTCATCACTGCCTGTTTAGCCAGGAAACAGTGGTGCTTAAGATGTTGAAACCTGCCCATAGCTAGGCTAGCCCAAGTAGGCTGCAGCCTGCTGTGGACATCCAACTCCGCCCACATACAAGTGTGACACCAGAAGCCACACCCGTGCCCGTCACCTTGTGACTCCCCATGGATGTATATACATATCTATGGTGATTCCCCATTCATGTATCACCCCCGAACCCCGAAATTATAATTTTTTTCTCCCCCAAACCACTTCACCAGAAATCCCGCCCTGCAACTAATTTCATTGGTTACAGTGACGGGTAGGTTTAGAGATCAGTGTTTAGTGTGGGCAGTCTGTACTGTGATTGACATGACCAATAAAACCTTAAAGGGACAGTTCACCCTGAAATGAAAATAAAGCCATCTTTTACTCACCCTGCTGTTGTTCTAATGCCCTATGTCCTTCTATCTTTTTCGGAACTCAAAAGCAGAAGTTTTAAAAAAATTTCCTGCACACGCTCCTTCCTCTAATGGCAGTGGATAGTGACCAGGCTAAAACATTACAAAAATGATACAAAAGTATCACGTAATGATACAGTGAGACACGCGCCAGACTCTTATTGGAGCGCACTCAGAACGGGCCGCATTACAGTGAAAGTCTAAATGCATCTAATTGTTGAAACATATTACTCCTCCCAACAATGCTAAAAAATAAACGTGTGAGAGCATTATGCTATAATATGACATGTTACAGCCAGATATGACAGCGCTATTGAAGCACGCATCGCCGCAGACGAGCAGCTGCGTATCTCTTCATCAAGCCAGCGCACATAAACCACCGCAAATAAAACCGAAAGCAAGTCGCAGGTGCTCAACATACAATCACATTCATTAAAAGTAAAGAAACTGAATGATCTTACCAGTGCTGTTGCCACGCTCTCTCCTATTGCGGTCTTTGATTTTGAAATGAATAAAATGCAGCTCATATCTGTTGTTTTCGGTGACATGAACTCTGCATAAATCTGCATATAGTGCGGGAATTGGAGATCGGATTTATATCCGTTTTGCGGAGATACATTTATGTGACCAAATGTAAATGAAATTGTTTTGATAAATCAGATAGATATTTGATCTGTAAAAACGCATGAAGTCACCAGGTGTAATTTGATCCCTTTTTGGCTGAGCTGGGTCACCCTTGGCACTGAACGGCTGACGTGGATTCTCAAGTTAGTGGTATTATTACCTCACGCACATTTTATTTGTGTGTGACATGATTTACACACAGCGCATGTCTTCTCCAGGTCGTGCTTACCAGGTTGTTCATAAAAGCCAAAATGTGCCCATATGTCGGCTTTTAAAGTAGTTGGAGCATTTTAATTACTCTCACTCGCGTCTCATCTCCCTCTGCCATTGTATGCTACTATGCTACCGCGACAACGCACGTACGTGACAAATTACGTCAGAAAAGCGTCAGTACATTATAATCAGTTATGGTCTATTACTGAACCGATACCGAATCCTCCTCGTCTGCATCACGATTCACTGCCATTATAGGAAGGAGCACGTGTTATGAGAGATTGATAATGATTGATGGAGATTATTTTAAAAAAAGTGAGTCGGCATGGGCCACTGACAGATGACTTGTTACCCCCTCTTCCTCTCCTGCCTTGCCCTGGCACACCCACTCCCCTCCCTTCTTCTTACAGCCATCCAGCCCATTCAAGTTGTATTTTTCAAAAAGATTATGAGGTAGACTTGAGCTGAAAGAGGGGGGTTTCATGACCCTTTAATGTATTAATTTAACAATGAGCAATACATTTTGTTGAAGTGTTTATTCATCTTTGGTAACATTACTTTCATGTTAGTTCACAGTGCATTAATTGCCTATTTCTGGCATGAAACTCTAGATGGCGCTGGCTGATCTTTAACTCATTGGTAGCAAATCGCATCATCTACATAGCACAGCTGATTGGCTGCTGTTGTCTCAGCGCCCAATGAGCTGCGGCTCAACATTCAAATAAATGCCTGCAGTGTTGCTGTAGCAGTCTGCACTGCAGCACGCTTTTTGAACGCATCTGGATTCAATATCTAAGATAAGCGAATGATCTTTTATCCCACAAATCTGCGTATATTGTGTGGTCCGGTTATTTATTCCTAAATGAAGCAATCTTTACAAGTTTTAAACAGCATTATGTTAGAAATGTTTTATACTAGCGCCATGTCAACAGTTGCACGAGTGAATCACTGAAGCATATAAGCAGCGTTGTTTACTGCATGTGTTTATGCAAACAGCAGCAATCTGTATGTTATTGCTGTTTTATATGCTGTTTAGCCCGGATATAATAACAGTTAAAGTGATGTGAGCATTTGAAATTTAAGCGGCGTTTTAGCGGTATATCTTTAATGACGCATTAATTTATTTCCAAGAGCAATGTTTTAATTAGCTATGCCAAATGTGTGTGGTTTATTCAGATGCTCATTGTTTCTGAGTCACACTAAATGAACAATCAATACAAGCGTCTAAGCGTCAAGTTTATAGTCTTGTGGAGTGATTTACTAAGCATAAGCTGGAGCATTATGCAGTTGGGTCTATACAGCAGCAATAGTTTATTGTTTGTATCTCTGTCAGCATACGGTGTCTAAGCTATGAATGAGAAGGTTAAATAAGCATTCCATTCAAGCTGCATAAATAATGACACATTCCTTTATTTCAAGGTTATTGTTTTTATTAGCTATGCTTAATATGATGATGCAGCATCAGAGCATGCTCCTGTCCTTCATTATCACTCCTAATAGCTTTTCATTTATCAAATAAGAGTATAAGGGCCAGATTTACTAACAGACCCTCTTTTTGCTTTAAAATACTGTCAGGATTTACTAAAGACACCCAGTGAAAAATAAGCGCTGAAAAGGCGTGGACAGGGTTATTTTTGTGGCTGACCTTATTGTATATGCATTTGTAGGAGTTTCCCTTTCAGACGCAACATTTATGGGAGTAGAGTATTTAAATGAATCATGCAAGGTGATTTACTAAGGTTAGCGCTAGTCAATTTACTGGTATTTGCGCCACTATTTACCGCCCCAAAAAAGTATGTCTTAAACCAGATGCTAACTGGTAGATTGCATCATTATGGAAATTATTTGGCTGCGTATATCTTCTTTAATTTGCGTGTCATCAGTAGATCACGCGCAGAACTATCCACTCCCATTGGCGCTTTTTTGGACCTGCGCTCTCACGCTAATTTGCCCTGTTTAGTAAGTGGCCCTAAGGGTTATGTAATCATTATCAAATGACTTAAAGGGTAAGTTAGACAGTAATTATGTCATTGATTGCTGACCCTCATGTCGTTCGACACCGTAAGACCTTTGTTCATCTTCGGAACACAATTTTTTGTTGAAATCCGATGGCTCAGAAAGGCCTCCATGGCAGCAACGAAATTTACACTCACAAGACCCATAAAAGGTGCTAAAGACGTCGTTACAAAGTCCATCTCACTACAGTGGTTCTACAATAATTTTATGAAGCGACGAGAATAGTTTTTGAGCGTAAAAAATCAAAATAACTTTATTCAACAAGTTTCTGTCTTCCGCCGATATATATATATAATATATATATATATATATATATATATATATATATATATATATATATATATATATATATATATATATATATATATATATATATATATATATATATATATATATATATATATATATATATATATATATATATGTCATTTATATATTTTTAAATAAAAATAATTTATAATAAAAATATCAAACTAATATGTTTAAAAAAATTTGTTTTCATTATATAGATGTTTTTGGCTTTACTCTCCCCACAAAGTATAAAATATTTATTTATTTATTTTTTAAATATGGTCATCATCGACAAGGTATATGTAAGTCATTGTATGAAGTGCATTTTAAATGTATCTTTAAATACATTTTGGTTGTGCAATCTACTTTCAGGTTACATGACAGAATTTTTTTTACAGCGCACACACATCTTTAAAATTGTGTGTTAAAAACACAACAGCAGCAGGAAGAAAACGTGCATATTTCACGCCTTGCTGAGTTCGCCAATCCACAGCTTCTCAAACAAACCCCAAAGGAGCGTTCTCTTACTCTAAATCACACTGCGTTTCTCTCCCCCTTCGTTTTCTGCCCCCTCTCCCTTCCTTCTGCTCCTTTCCTCCATCGCTCTTCCACAGTGCATGAGGAACAGGCTAAGCAAGTAATGAGGCACATTAGCGCTCGCTCCAGATAAAAGCAGAACACTGGTGAAGTGTTTAAGATCCCTATCACACACAGAGAGGAAAGGAGGGAGAATTCTAGAGGTCTGGACACAGACACAGACTCCATCAGCAGAGATCACAGATAGAATAAGAAGCTTTGATCACAGATCCAGGGTCAGTGAATGGTAATCTACAGATGCTGTAAGAGGGAGTAGCCTTCGGGAGAGCTGGTGGATGAGATCATTGAGAGATCATTGAGAACAACCTCCTTTAACTTTAAAATCAGGTATTGGGTAAACATTGAAACAGGTGTTTGTTTGTTTGTTTGTCTGACGGATGGGATATATTGAGGTGTAAACTGAACATATGTGGAAAAACTTCCTCAAGCTGAGATTTCTATCCTATTTTTTAAAGGACACAAGCTTGTGTAGATTTTCAAAAGGCTTTTAGATCATTCCAGTTCAACAAAACACTGGAGATTTATAGAAAGAAATCCTTGAAGCACATCCCTAGGTTAGAGAAAACATCAAATAGATATAAGTCAATCCGCACTGAGGCTTTCAGAAACACTGGTTTATACTTGCTTGGTTGGGAAATTCACTTCAATGTGAAATGAAGGTTAAAGGCCCTTGCAATTTAACTGTCTTGGGGCCAGTGATCTAGGTTAGAGAATGTTTCTGCTGATACAGTCCATTTCTGTCTGCAAACCCATGCCACATGACACAAGAAGTCACAAATATGGCTTTGTACATGCTTCAAAATGAATTATTCAGGAGAGTTAAGTGCTCCTTGACGCTATGTGGCCAGAAAGGTGCTGTTTTTATTTCATATCCTTGAAGGTGAGAACACATTTTCAGTTAAACTGACGATTTATCCATGATGACCCTGACCATCTTCATTTAAGCATTGACTTTATGACAGCGGTTACTTAACCACACCCACCACTTTTCAAGGGTCAGTACTAGGTCACTGTCCGACAAACAAAATGGCGTTGCAAGTCAGCTCACACAAGCTTTTAAATTAGGTTTTAAGGTTGAAACACTAAATATAAAAGACAATAATATGTGAACTTGCAGGGGAAAATCTACCAACGTTTTAAGAAGTCTAACAGTTGACATCATAAATACCGACATTAACACAAAGGAAAAATGTGTAATGGATGTTTTCTATAAATACAGGTTTGTGTGTGTGGTTGTTTATTTGTTGACTCTTCCCTTACATCTTAGCCCACCGTTAAAACTACCCATAGCACCAAACCTGTCCCTAACCGTACCAGTATCCCACCTTAATAGCAGCCGAAGTTGTACTGTATAACATACATATGTACAATACAACATGAACTGTAACAGTAATGTCAGTAAGTTTGACAGACAAAATGTCAGATAACAAGGCTTATCAGTGCAGCAATTTGTTTGCCTATTTGGGCGTTCAGTCATTCATCTGTCGTAAGGTCAATTGAGTTCCCTTCTGAAAGGGCCCTTCTGAGCCCTTCAAGCTCTTGTTTTGAATTTATATTTTCTCCCGTAATGTTAGCTCATATTTTAATTGTTGCATTTAATAGCTGTATTAGTACAAAAAAGTTCTCTGCACTGCACCCACACACAATTCAATATGCAAACACACATATGAAAACACGCATTTGTCATTGATGGGAATAGGGCACTAAATTAGTTGTGAACTCTTTTTAATGTAATCAATGTTCACTCTGCGTTTCTGTGCTTGTTGAAAATAAAGTGTACATCCATTTTTGTCTGTCTTCAAGCCTGAACAAGAACTAGACGATCGTAGTGCTAATGAATTCTCAAGCAAATAACCCACCTTAATTACTCTTGGTTGTGCATGTTAAAAGCCCCCCTTCGTTTATTTTTCACTTCTAGTTTAGCTTGTGATGAGTTTATCAATGTCTGCTGAAGAGAAGCCATTTCACATAGTAGTGATGTGGGAGGAAGCAGAACATTATGTTCTGGATCCACTGTGCTGCTCTAGATACATAGAGTATAAATGGTTCAGGTTTTTCCAGGTGGTGCCTTGTTTTTCCTCTCCAGTCCATGAATATTCTGATGTAACTTTGCTGATGCACTTCGCAAGGAGACTGTTTGGTGATGTTAGCTGGCCATTTTTTTTTTTTTTTTTTTCGCTGAAATAAAACATCTTATGACCTGCACCCTTGTCTTTCTGGATGCAGGTCACAAAAGAACAACACAAGAAGAAAAAGATGAACACAACCCTAACATCATAATAACTTAAGAAGCTTAGGGTCTTGAGGCGATGTGCCCCTAGGGAGTTACATACATCTCAACAAACACAACTTGTGCCAGTGAAGAGCTTGAACTGACAGGAAAGAAAATAAAAATAAAGAAAACGAGTTCAGAGAAATGCAGTGCTCAAAATAACATGTAAGCAAGAAATATGTAACATTCCTTCAAGGTCCGCTATGCTTGAAAAAAAATTTAAATATCAGTCAATATATCATCAATCCTTCTTCCAAAAAGTGTTTTTGTCTTACCCCGATTCACTATTATAAGTGTTTATATTTTAGACCTGACAGGATGTTTTTCGCAGGAAATTGTGTACATGTGCCACTCGCCCGAGCGTGTCTTGTCATATCTGTAAACAGAGAAACGTCGCTCCAGCTACTTTGACGTGTGTATGGTGTAGAAGTGTTATAGGTTAGTTTTCACAACGAGCGAGAAAGAAAGGTATTTCCTTATCAGCATCTTACGCTGATTTCTTGGATCATGTGACTTTTTACAGTTTCCATCATAGGAATAAATTACATTTTAAAATATATTACAAAAGAAAACCTTTATTTTAAATTGTAATAATATTTCACAATAATAATTACTGTATTTTTGATCAAATAAATGCTGCCTTGGTGAGAATAACAGATTAAAAATATTACTGACCCCAAACCTGAATAGTAGTGCATGTTTATAACTACCCACTACACTGAGACAGCTTCTTTTAGGCTACATTTTTTTTAAAATCATAAATTTGGTTACCATTCTGGTAGTAATTTTACACCTTTTATGTGTTTATACTTTTGATTGTCATTTAATGTTAATTGCTACAAAATAATTGCCTGGTCAATTAATAATTTGGACATAACAGTTTCACAACTTCCAAAGTTAAAATTAAAACTCAAACACTCTATCCATCAGAAATGAACTTTGACTCTCTCCTACGGAAAAATGTGAATAATGTGCCAAAGTATTGAATAATGAATAATATGCCAAAGGCTTATTGAGTTGGCAATATCATTTAGTTCACTGTGTCACTTCTGACAGCAAGTCCTTGCATTGTGGAAACTAATTTTGTTCCTTGATGCAAAATAAACCGAATGATATGGGTCCTTGTCCTGCCTCACCACTGTCTTTATTTATTCTGACACCTACACACTTCTCTGAAGTGGATTTGCTTCTTGCTGAAAGAAGCCTTCAAACAAACTACAGGAAGAGTGGTGACATTTTTGAAATCCGACAGTAGTGTCTGAAATGTAGACAGGTTTACCATAGCTTTACAGGAAAACAAACTAGTAAGCTTGATGGCGTCTGTTCTGAATCTTGGCAGGACACTCGTGAGCTATAAATAAAGAGTAAAACACAGATTGAGTAGAAATGACAGTCATTCCAAGAGCCCAGTGCTATGAGGCCAGGAAAGCATGACGGACTCAAACCAGCCAAACACTGGGGTCACCCTCAGTTAATGTTGTACATACTGTTCATGACAAGATCCCAGATGAATCTTTACAGACATTTTCATGTTCAGTGCAACCACGGAGGTAATTTATGGTGCATAATTAATTCATACATGAAAACTAGATTTAGAAGTGGTCTCTTGTGAGATGAGGAATGTTTTTTTTCTAAGTGTCTCATTTGTATAAATAGCATTATACCTCCTTCGTCTAGGTTATGAGAAAGATTATAATATCGACTGGTTTTAAATATTGCTTGCAATCCTATAATTATTATTATGGTTTGCAGACTTAAACATATCTAGGGTTTCTTACCTTCATCCTTGGTGCAGGTCCTAAACTGAAAACTTGAGGTTGCCTTGGGAATGTACACACGGAAAAACAGGAAAATATGCACATACCGTATATAAAATTACAGAATTGTCTGAAATTCTGCACAGAGGCCTTAAGGCTAAACTGAACTTTAGCTTTGACTGCACTCAGGGAGCATCTATTTTTTGAAGGGACACCAGTGGCAGTCCAGCATAACTTGATGCCCTAGGCAAAATAAGTCACCACAAAAAATAAAAAATGGTAGTTGTTCTTATAAATTAACATGGGACAGTCTACAGGTACAGGTTTTTCGTTTTGTGTGAAAAGGGGCCTGGGTGCAATATTTATTTACTTATCCATTTATTGTAACTGTGGTAACTAAACTTCAAAGGCCCCAGTATACTTCAAATGAAAATTATGAACAAACTGATGTAATGTCGTTATACGAACAAAATAAGACCTAAGCGAAGTTTGTTTGGAGTTTGTTTTGAGAGTTCAAGAACAGCTGGCCAAAGCAAATTTTCCAGAAAAGTCCAAGTACACCTGGCTGCAGCCTGCAGATCGGGGCGGGGCTCAACCTGGCTTACACCCCACACTTACTCTGATTGGCTAAGTCATCTTTCACAGGCATACATGATAGAAAATGTGTTCGTAGTTGGTATAGGTCAGGATTGAGCGAATGTCATCAAGCCAGTTACAAAACTGTAAGAGAGGTGTCTAAAGGCCATTACATACTCTGCAAGAACAAAATGTCGCAGCCCTGGTTTGGGAGTTCTCGCAGCTTGTTCTCGACACATCATCTGAGCAGAACTTTTTTCTTGTGGGTGACCGAGAACTATTCAAAAATTTTACTTAATGCTGTTAAGCTGAATTTACAAAACTGTTTGCTAAAATAACCACAAAATTATCAACAGCACTGAAATAAAATTGCACTGTTTATCTGTCAGTCAGATGTGAGTGAAAGTTGCGTTCATTAGCAACTAAAAACTCCAGGCTTTTCCGAATCATGGCAGGTACAAATAAAAAGTTCTCGATTTTGTCACTTTAAAATTACGAGGAACAGATTGTTTTTCTGAAATAAAGTGTAGCAAAAAGTCTGATATTATGCTTTGTAATGTAGTGAAGAAAATAAAAGCTACACACACATAAAACACGGCAGACAGCTATTGCAGTGTCATTTAGTTATCATACAACTGCATGACCAATGACACCTTCAAGTGTGTCTGTTACTGATAACAATACTGATACATCCTTTTGATTTCCTTTCTCATACTGGTGATATGAAATAATCAAAATGTCATAAATTATTAATTCATAATTCATTCCTCTACCTGAAGGCCAGACATTCTTGTGGATAATCAATCAATTAATTTTTTGAAATGCTGTGGGGTCGTTCGTGCATTAACCTAAAGACCAGATTAATTTAGCAAAATAATAATTTCAGGGACATTGCGAGTTACAGGCTAATGTTTTTTCTCCCTTCTGTGCATTATAATGAAGGCTTTGTGAAACTGCACTGCAGCTTTTCCAGTTTTTTAAATGGCATACTCTTCCTACACCGACCAATCAGAGTAGTTTAGCCCCACCCCGATCTGCAGGCTGCAGCCAGGGGCACGTTCAAGCTCAAACCGGTGTGCAACGTTTTGCTACGGTTTCCGGGTTGAACGTCATGTTTCCTGGAAACTGTGTGCAAAGGGGTTTGAGATACGTTTTCTCTAGTTCAAAAATTTGTTTCTCTTGTGTCGAAAATGTCAGCCCAATCAGCAGCAACATGTATTCAAACCATGCAGTGTTAAAGAGACCTCTCGCACAATGGGCCAAAGCAAAGTCGTTTACAAATGTGTCCGCTGCAGCTCGGTATATGCAACAATTGAAAAAATTAGAAGACATGTTTGTTTTTTCATCCTGAAATGCGAGGCAAATGTTGGATCATAATAATTAGGAACCACAGTTTCCACAAATCCCTTCACTCTTTTATTATGGACGGCAAAGTCAGTGACTGTAACATCGAGTTTTGCAGTAGGCTATTACACATGTATTTATACCGATTTCATCAGGCTCCGAAAATTATTCAAAAAGAACACAAAGAATGGCCTTCTCAGCTGCCATAGTTGCAACTCCTGTGTCATCAGAATAGGGTGTTCAACGCACCACCGTTTCAGTTGAAAAAAATGTTTGCAACGTTTTGTCGGGGCTGAACGCAGCCTAGGCCCTTCTCAAAAAGTTTGCTCTGGCTGGTAAACACCTTCAAGCTAACAGTATTCTGTGACAATTACGTAATAAGTAGGCGTGCGCTGAGGCTCCGCCTACTTTGACATGGAAATCTTTGACAAGGTTCATTTCTTTTGTTCAGCCTGTCAAGGTAAGACATGAGTAAAAGCATGAACACACTGGAGAGCTGCTTTACTATAGAAATCAAAGTTGTACTTCTAGTTGAAAGCTACACTGACACTCTTTTTTATCTATTGTATGAAATGACTTGGAAAGCCAAATTGCAGTGCTCATGCAAACATATCCACATTGCTATGATCAGATGCTTTCTTAAATACTGTTTTCTCACCACTGTCATTTTTGTTGAGTGTTTATTTTGTTATTGAGAGGAAAGAGTGCAGCACATATTTACATATTCACCAGTGTGGGTGCTGCTGGGAGCTAATTGCATCTAGGCTATATTTAATCTTTAGTGTAAGGGTCCTCAAAAGATCATCTCAAAATGCTTTTGAGATTGTACAAAGAGGACAAACTGGAGAACAGTGTCATATATTGCTATATAATTATAGTAGGCCTACTGTGTATATAACAGTTATGTAGCTCAAAGATCACAGCATGGAGCTAGCAATGGCATGGTTTGATATCCAGGGAATACAAGAACTGATGTAAAATCTGAATGCAATTGGATAAAGCAATCTGCCAAATGCATATGTGTAAATAAAAGTACAGGACAGTCTAAAGCAGTGGTTCTCAAATGCTGGAGTTAGAATAACTGTAGGACGTAGGTCACTTATGATGCAGTTGAAAGTAGCAGGGAAGAAAAATTCAAATGGTGAAATGCAACGAACCATGTAATTGTGAATAGTTAGGCTTATCAACTTTTAAAAGGGAGGAGAAAATGCTTGCCACATCTTTTGACTGTATATCCAGTTAAACTATTTTTGTATGGTATTTTTGTACAAATCCATCTCTTACTTGGTAGAGCAATAGCCAAATGAATTGTCAGTTGCCAACATGGATAGAATGCATGACATGGCATCATTTTCGAAAACCATGAACAAAACTACAAAAGGGTTACCGGTTGATTATGTTGGGTTGGAATGGCTTAATTCCAAACATAGAACCTGTTCCTTATATTAAAAAAATTATTTGACAAAAACTTGACTACTGGGTTCTATCTGAATGTATATGTGTGAGAAAAATAGGGAGAAAGAGGGGAGAGAGACATTCATATTAACATGTTAATGATGCCTCAAACCATCTGTTTGATGATGGAGGAATTCTCTGCACTCATTCGTTCTCTCTCTCTAGTGGCTAAGGGCTTTGGGGAAAACACTGCAATGCTTGTGTGTATAAGTCCATATGGAGCTAATGTAGCATGAGGAACTGGCATCTTAAGTGGTTTTTAATCACAATACTGACAATCAAAGAGCTACAGGTTGCAAATAGAAGACATGTAGAAAGAAAGATTAGGAGAAAATAATTAATTTTAAATAAAACGCCTGTCAACATTTACTCACTTTCATGTCTTCCCTTACAAAAAAATATGACTATACTCATTTTATTAAGTCCACTAAAACAAAGTATATGTATATTTTTAAGTAAGTTAGCAACATACTAATATTAATGTACTAGTAGTATTCATGCTAGTGTACTACTACTTGGGACTAAATTGGCTCACTTTTAGTGCATAAAAGTATACTTTTAAGTATACTTTAAGTGTAACAAAAGTAAACTTTGAGTAAACAACTAGTTTACAACTATGTTGTTTTTTGGGCAGAAATTAAGTGAAGGTATACTGATAGTTTACTTTTTAAATACTTCTACTGTTAGTTAAATTCTTTAGTTTATGAAAGTACACTTTGAAGTATACTCTCAGTAGTTTAGTAGTTTTGATACTGCAAGTATACTTGTACGTTTTCTCTGTTCGTTGTCCAGTATCATCTATGTTTAACGTGGTTGTTAAGGTTTTCTCCAGCGACCTCCTGAGTTTTAGATCTCCACTTGTTCCACCCAGCTTGAAGTCTCCTGTGTCTCCAGAGTTCCCATCCAGCCTCCTTCTCCAACCTCCTCTTCTAATTAGGGATGCAAAGATTATAGATTTTGTTGGTACGATTATAGTCTGAGAAATAATCACAGTTTCACGATTATTATGCATTCATTAATTTCACAACAATGTATACAAATCACATGAACACTCTTTAGATTTTAAAGTGTTATTTTTGCTACCTTTTGAAACAGAAATAACACAGTAACCAAATAATACAGCACAAAATAATAATAAAGACAAAAGTCCATCTTTCCCTTTGGAATTAAAGAAAGGTGACCTCTGCTCTGTAAACATTCATGTGAGTGTAAGGGTAATAAACTGAACTGATACTGTCACTAACTGTCATCCATACATATTCATTTGAATAATCTAACTTTACATGTGGCCTAAGAAAGTCAGGTCTATTATTTTGGTTTGTTTGTTTCACTGATAATGTCAAACATGCTTCCACACTTTGGCTGGCGCTGAGCCAGAGACGATGCGCATTGTGCTCTTCATATATCCATATATTAAACCGCATAATGTTTGTTTGAGGTTTCAGAGATTTAAATAGATAGGCTATTTTTAATGAATTACTAGCCTATATAAAAAACACATGTATAGTTTGTTAAATTTAAATTCCATACACTGATATTTATGGGTGCTGCAATACTAATGCTTTCAATTATAATTCAAATAAATGTTTTATTCATATCAGATACACATTGTGCATGAAACAATAAAGTATGTTCTCCTCTTATGTTCACTGGCCACTTTATGTGATGTAAACTGATCCTCTGAATTACAAACTCATTGTGCGTTATACTAACATCGTTATTAAAGCGTTTAAACGACAAAACACATTCACTTCCACATATTTGACAATCGGAATATATCAAAATTCATGATATAGTTAACAAGTTTGTAAATATATATATAAAAAAAAAAAAGGAAATCCGATATAAACGTGATACTTATTTGCATTGTGACAGAATGGAAATAATACGTTCCAAAATAAAGGTCGGTTTAAAACAAAACCTCACGCTTTAGTGGAAATAAAGCTTCGCTGTTTGGTCCCTCTGGCACAGTTGATCCAGTGTGTACAGTCTCTGATAAGCACGACACTTTAAGCTGGTGCACCGTTGGTGTAACTTTGTTTTCGTTTTGTGCAAGTTGCAACAGTTCCGTGCCGAAGAAACACTCGGTGTAGCACAGCCTTTACAGTTAATTAACCATTATGTTTTTAAGCGCGGTTAATCGCGAAATCAGATAATCGCTGCATCCCTACTTCCAATAACAGCCAGTTCCTCAGCACCGCCTCGGCTTCTCCTCTGACGCCACGCAATGGTATGATATTGCCTCTGGTCTTCAGCTCCGCCTAGTAAAGAGGATCCCCCGGCTTCGCCTCCAGGTGCTGATCCCTTCAATCCATCTCAGCCCATTCGACCTGTCGTCTTCTCAGTTCCACCAGCTCCACCTCAGTCATTCTGGTGTGGTCTGGGCCCCCCCGTCTGGCTCTTTCTGTTCCTGGCTCCTCACACCGTCATCGCCTCCTTAGTCTCTCTCTCTCTCTATCATCTCCTCCGATGTCCTGTCCTTCGGAAAATTCCAAAGAGTAATGTGTCATAAATGATTGAAAATTTCGTAGATTACTTGGAAAGAGTAAAGTACATTTGAAGTAAATTCCCATGTACACTACCAGTGGAGTAAAATTCAAATACTCAGAATTAGGAACATATCTTTATAAATCAATATTTCCAAACAGTGTAAGTTTATAAGACAGTATGTACAACTATATGAAAAAAAAGTATTTAATAAGCAATTCAAAACACTGAGTGCTCATACATGCAGCTCCCGATTGGGATGATTGGGATGGATTTTGTCCTCAAAATGGATAGAGCACACATATACCCTCTTTGGGGAGTATTTTAACTTAAAAGGGTGACTTAAACAATGCCTCACGCGTACTCATGGGGGAGCCGAAGCTCATTAAATATGCAAATCGTATCCAATCATAACAGTGGGCGTTTACTTCCAAGTCTTCAGTGCGACACTCCCATTAAAACCGAGCGTGTATGGGAGAGGCTCAAAACCAGGGCAGAAAATAGCCTATTACTTATTCATTATGATGTTTTTGAATGTAAAAACCACACAAATGTCACAAGTAGACCTCAGACAACAGTATAAAAAAGCCAGTTCATGACACCTTTAAGTGCTGCAAGCCATGTTCATTTTCTCTTGTCAGTCTAGCATAAAATGCAAGGCATACAGGGCCATATATGGACATCTCTTCAGATACACTGGTGTAAAACATGTACTTTCCAAACATTTCTTCAGTTTATTGCTGTTATGTAGCAGCCAACAACAGCAAAGCTTAACCCTGCGCACATTTTTATTTTTAGAAATGTTCAAAAAGTTAATAAAGACGTTCTTTTTACTGACAATGTGTTTCTATGGACTAAATTCAGGTGTAAATGGGGACTAAAACGTTTTGAGCTTGTCCACTTTTGACCACTTCCAGAAGTAGTCAAATGCATTCAATTGAATTGCTTTCATAGTGTAGACACTCATGTGGTCGAATGTGTTCGAACAGCCACAAAAAACTCTCCCCAACTGACTTAATGTGTGAACATTATGGTAGGCGCGCTAGCCAGAAAGGATTTATACTTTGTTGGCTGGAGATCCAAATTTGGTTTGAATGACGGACCCATTCCTGATTTCCAGCATGCAAATTCGGTTGTTAGTATGTTCATATTTACCTTAGTATGTGAAAAGGCTACTTGTGATTATTTTTTACTTATATGGTTTTTGGAACTTGACTGACCATTCACTTTCATTTTATGGAAACATTCCACTAAACTTTTTATTTTGTGTTTCACGTAAGAAAAGAGGGTGAGCTTTTATGTTCCA
The DNA here is from genome assembly GCF_949357685.1 of Gobio gobio. Lineage (NCBI taxonomy): Eukaryota > Metazoa > Chordata > Actinopteri > Cypriniformes > Gobionidae > Gobio > Gobio gobio. The sequence continues at coordinate 35,685,225 of NC_137099.1, forward strand.
TTTGCTATTCCTTTAATCCACTTCGTCCTTTGTGTAAATATGCCTTTCTTTTGGAATGTCTTTTGGGAAATCTTTTTTTTTCTGCATCTAGAACATTCTATATGACCTTCAGTGAATGGAGCCTTTTCATCCTGCATTCAAACTCTAATTCACAGCTCTTTGTGACTTCTTGCACAAGTGCTAATTGAACTAGCAGCAGAGTGTCTTTCGCCTCCTGCTACACAACTGCTCTTGAGATAAAAGCCAGAACAGATTTGCTTCACTCTTCCGTGCACAATTCTGATGAGAATTTGTTATTGTCATTTACACAGGAAGCTGTAGTCTCCTGTGAGATTATGGCCTCCCTAAATTGGAACAACAGTAAGATGTCATATTTATTTGACTTTTCAAGGATAAAACATGGGCCTAACACACATAGTGCTTTCAGATCGACTATAAGACCTGACAAGTGAATTGAAGACCTCTCCTGGCATGAGAACAACATTAACACAAATGTATTTCTCGCAACCTGTGTCTGAACAGAGTCTAGTAAACAGAAAGAGTACCCCTTTCTGATGTCATATAATCGAATTAGAATGCAATGAAAGCCGAAAGGAAATGGAATAAAATGACATCAAACTTGAATTAAATGGAATGGACCTTCACAGAAGGTGCCCTTTTTAAAATTCCAGGTGTATAGTTGTCTGTTGTATGATACAGTTTTCAATGGAGAAAGCTGGCCCTTGATAACTAAAGGGTAACTAAGGACAGGAGTGCAATGGGAATGGAGAGCATAATCTATAGTATCATATCATAGTAATAATTGTTTTAGTGTGTATATGATGACCATCTCTGCCATTTAAAAATGACTAGATCGCATTTACACCAGTGTAATTTTAGTATTTATATACTATTATAGTATTTATGATTTTTGAATTAACTTTTATTTTCATATTTGTAGTTTTTATTACAATTAACATAAACAATTTTTTCATAAACAATACTGGGAGCTTACATCCAGTTTTAACATGCAGTGTTTTAACATGCAGTGTTTATACTGGGAATCATTTAGGCAGAGATCTGGGCAGGATCTTGTAATTTCTCTTCTAAGAAATCGGGACATGGGGCTCTTGAGATAGAATTCAGCCTACAACAGCTGAAAAGAAAGGTGCATTTCCTTATTTTCTCTCCGACAAGGGCTTTGAATTCCCTGCAGTGCAATTTTGAATTTAAGCCATCCAGCACTTCAGCAAAAGCTTAAAAGTTAAATATTCCTTTTCATGGTAGACGTTTTTTACAGGTTCTGTAGCTCTTACAGTTGGCAAGCTATATATTTAAGAGTGTGCACTTCACACTTAAATGTGTAAGGCAATTGTTGTCTGACACGCATTACAGTTTTTCCCATAGACAATTTACTGTCAATAACTTTCGAAAGGGCTGCAAACAATTGTTTTGAAATAGCAAAATGTTCCAACTACCTGACAGATATCACTGAATTAAGTGTTGTGAGAAATCGCAGTTGTCTCTTTGACAGCCCTGTGCACTGTACAGAGCAAAAACAGATCTGACTGCAGCCTGAACAAGTTCAGAATCATGAAGGCGTCCTATCAGAATATTACTTTGTTTATTATCTGTCATGTGAACTTTTGGCTCATTATTTATTATTTTAATGGATTATTTTATTACCACAGTATACACACCGATCAGGCATAACATTATGACCATTGACAGGTGAAGTGAATATCACTAATTATCGGGAATATGTTTTGTGCGCCCTGTCCCTAGAGGGGCCCTCCCCACAGGGCTGGGTGCAAGACCATCAGGACTTCTTTTTTGAGATGATGGTCCTGAGGTCTTGCTTTGAAGGCTGCTGAGAGTGACAAGCCGATCACCAATCCTTGCGAGGGGGAACGCGACTCGCCACACTCTGCTTTTGCGCCTCACTTTTTGAAATACCGGGGCGGGACTGGGTGGCCCCCTGAGTGCGGTGAGGAAGAAATTGCACGAAAGCTTCCTTGTGTCTCTTTACCTCCCGAAACCTGGTGACCACTGTGTTGACTAAATCACCAAACAGGCCAGAAGGTGAGACCGGGGCATCAAGCAGGAATACCCGATCTTTGTCATTGATGCCCATGAGGTTTAGCCACAGGTGTCTTTTCGTGCTAACCAAAGTAGACACAGAACGGCCGATAGCACGGGCTGTTTGCTTGGTCACACGGAGAGACAGATCTGTGACCCGACAAAGCTCCGTAAATGACTCCTCGTTGATGGTACGACCCACACTCAGGTCCTTCAAAAGGTTAGCCTGGTACGCCGGTAACACCGCCATGTTTCCTCCATGAACGAGTTAATCTGTTTGCATGGCCAGTCTAGTTGTAATCTGGCCACCGTGCGAGTTACCACCTCGAGAAATTCCTTGACGGAATTACCATCATGCGAGGAATGCTCGGAGGAATGCAGCTCGAGGTCCGCAGACCCAAGAGATTCATCGTCCCCCACATGAACTGAAGAGGTGCCGAAGCGTGCTTCAAGATCACGCGAAGGGACACATTGATCTGGTGAGCAGGCGAGTGATAGGGAAGGACCCGTCTCTTGTTCGTCAGTCAGATCCATTCAGGAGCTCCATGACCTGGTGGGTGTGGGCCCTTGGAAAAAGCTAATGCGAACACGCAGCATCTTCACTAGGAACAGCTGCATGCTCTTCCTCCAAACATAAAAAACAATAATCATGTGTGTCCGATTCAGACATAGGTAGTAAACACTTGTTTTGGTGATCACATTTTTTTTTCTCTTTTCAATTGTGGGACAGAGATGAAAAGGAAGACATTTCTGCATACTGCCTGACAAAACTAACTCTTAACCAGAAAAAAAAGAGAGAGAGAAAGAGAGAGAGTTTGAAAGAGCTTGTGAAGCACACATGCACAGAGTGGTCTGAAGATAAATGACAAAAAAAATTGTTTTCTCAATTTTGTCCATCCATTGAAAGTCTAATCAACATTTTCAAGCTTCAAGCTAGTACATAAAGACACTGTGAAAGTATTATAAATACACTGTGGAATAAATACATATGACGCAAGTAGTTTATTGCTTGTATTGATTCATCATATGTATGTGCATCAAACATGCATTGTTAAGCTTCCATAATTAATTTGTTTGTGAAACAGCAATGTTTCGGTTTGCATCTCCAGTAAAGTAGCACATGATCATTTACTTTCAGCTTACTGACCATAATAAATGAATGGAACATGGCATGACTCCCATTACTTTTGGAGCAAACATAGTTTGGACTGCCTAAAGCCCTATTCGCACGGGATTAGTATTATCTGGGGACCTCTGGTGATTTGTAATAATTGCAGAGAATGTCTGTGATCTTAATCCCGTCCGAATCGGCCATGTCTGTAATTTGTAAAGTAAAAATTCCCCCGCAAATTACCTACCATATTTCGCCAAACACTGAGGTCCTGTGATAATATTAGTCCTGTGCGAATCGGCATCTCTGTGATTTGGCCTGGATTAGGTGGATCGTATATAATTTTTGCAAGGTTTTTGTTTCCTGTGCGCATTTTTATCTTTATCTTTCACAAAGAATGGAGCTAGGCTGCATATAATGCGCACCGTTATGAATTCCCGTGCGGCCGCGCGGATTATACTTTCACTTTAGAATGAGCACCAATTTGGGAGTAAATTGCTTGAATGGTGTGTTTAATATTATTCTTAATGAAAAACACAAAAACAGAACAGTACAATGACAAACTCGCCTAAATGGGCACTTTTACATTTAGCTTTGAAACTGAATCTTCCGCCATTGTTATTATATTGCTCAGTCAGTTTTTAATTGTAGCGTCTGATCTTTAACTGAACTAAATTTTTTTTATTACTATAAAACAATCGAAATGATATCGATACGACTGTTCATAAATTCATACAGCTATATCTATAACGAAAAAACATTTACAAGTCTTGACATCATATCTGGGACTGGGAGATAAGTCAGTAAATTCAAGTAAAAAAATAGGCTTGCTTATCCCGTGCGAATGCGCAACGCAAAATTCAGATGTGGGGGAGTAATTTCCAAATCACACGAGGTCCCCAGATAATACTAATCCCGTGCGAATAGGGCTTAAGGCTAAATTATTAAACGATGTAAGTAATATTTTTAATATTTTTAGACTTCTTTTTTTATAACTGTCCATTCTACAGAAGAAGCAGGTGTTTATGATGAAGTCAAGTCAAGTCAGCGTTATTTATATAGCTCTTTTTACAATACCGATTATTTCAAAGCAGCTTTACATAGATAACAGGAAATTAATGCAACAAAGATTGTTTTGGCTGTAAAGCAGCTCTAGAAGAAAGTTATTGCCCAGTTGAAGACCAACACTATAGATAGTTTTTACTTTACACTCATAGTTGTGTTTGAAATGCATAACATTGCTATGTTGCATAAGTCAAAAAAAATTCAGTGTAATTCATCTTCTGTCATATAATTTGTCATATCATAAAAAAGATGCTTTAGAATTGTTAGCAGTTGACATAAGACTTGACATGAACTCCAAATGAAAGCCTTGTGAACACTGTCTTTTCTCTGAATATTGCATCATTGTTTAGATAAAAGGGTCTGTTGCGCACTCACTGTCACTCTTTTCTCCTGTGAGGATGTGAGGTCAATTGCTCCTGTATTTCACAGCAGCACTTTAAACATGATGACAACAGCTGCTTTTAATGCCAAAGTGTCAAAAGGCTGACACTCGCCAGGGAAGCATGTTAGAAATGGTTTGCCATCCAGGCCAAAGTGTTCAATCTTTGTTTAACTTTTATCAGACCAGAGCATTTGGTTTCTCATGGTCAGAGTCCTTCAGGTGCCTTTTGGCAAACTCCAGGCAAGCTGTCATGTGCCGTCTGGCCACTACCATACAGGCCTGATTGGTGGAGTGCTGCAGAGATGGTTGTTCTTCTGGGAGGTTCTCCTCTCTCCACAGAGAAACACTGGAGCTCTGTCAGAGACCATCGGGTTCTTGGTCACCTATCTGACTAAGGCGCTTCTCCCCCCATCGCTCAATCAGTCCTTTATGAATGATGGAGGCCACTATGCTCATTGGGACCTTCAATCCTGCAGAAATTTTTCTGTACCCTTCCCCAGATCTGTGCCTCGATACAATCCTGTCTCGGAGGTCTACAGACAATTCTTTGGACTTGATGGCTTGGTTTGTGCTCTGACATGCACTGTTAACTGTGGGACCTTATATAGACAGGTGTGTGCCTTTCCAAATAATGTCCAATCAACTGAATTTACCACAGGTGGATTCCAATCAAGTTGTAGAAACATATCAAGGATAATCAGTGGAAACAGGATGCACCTGAGCTCAATTTTGAGTGTCATGGCAAAGGCTGGGAATACTTTTGAATATGTGATTTTTTTTTTCCCTTTTTTATTTTTAATACGTTTGCAAAGATTTCAAACATTCAAACTTCTTTCACATTGTCATTATGGGGCATTGTTTGTAGAATTGAGGAAAAAAAATATGAATTTAATCCATTTTGGAATAAGGCTGTAACGTAGCAAAATGTGGAAAAAGTGAAACGCTTTGAATACTTTCTGGATGCACTGTAAGTACAACAGCACTATTGTGAGATCTCTTATTTCAATCTCTCTTTGTCTCTCTTCCTCTCTCACACACACAAAGTAATCACAATTTGACCTGAAAAAGAAAAAGAATAGAAAGAGTGGCATGGTGATGGTGGTCGATAAAATCACTTCTCTCTTGAGTCCTTAGTAAGTGAGTTGGCTCTCTCCCATTGCCCTGATGGCCAATCTCGGTGAAGCAGTACCCAGCAGTCTGTGTGTGTGTGATTCTGGATGCTGTCCATGTCGGGACTTTATTATGACCAGCAACAGACTCAAACAAACACACACACACACACACACAAATATCCCTGCACATCAGCACCCATTCTGTCTACAGCTGCCAGCGTTTACAAGGAGCGATTTTATGCTCCGTTATCGACCTTTAAACTTCTTCCATTTACACCCCACTCTCCCCTTTCAGAGACCTTGTCGTTGGTTTGGTTGACCACCTCTGCACTATACATTTCAGAGGCACTGCTGAGAGTACTTGTTTGTCAGTTCTGGTGATTGCTTCTGTCTCTTTTTCTATTAAGCTTCTGGTTCAGCTCTCCCCAACCTATGGTCCACAGTCACTCTGAACCTTTTCTTGACTCCTTGCCTAGTTTTGTACATATCAGAGCTGCAGGACTTTAGTTACCAGGAGCAAGTTGCATCAATTGTGCTGAAGTTACAACTTAGCCTAGCTGAAAAGTAAAGGGGCACTAAGGTACAACTTACGCACTACTACTTTTTACTACTACAATTTTTTTTCATTGCACCATTAAAATTAGTTGGACCCACACTGTAAACAATTTCAACTTATTTCAACTTAAAAACTTAAGTTCAGTTGTTGCCTTAAATTTTTAAGTTAAAGCAACTTAAAAGTACATAATTTCAACTCATTTACAATTTACATTAAGTTGACTTACAATTTTGAGTAGAATCTTGTATAACTTAAATTAAAAAGTTGGAATTGCTTAACTTATTTTGATGAGTTAAATTAACATATGTTGTCATAACTTATTGATCCTATAATTTTTTTTTAGTGCAGTGGGTAATCAGTAGTAGTTAAGTCCACTTTTGATCATATTGCAGTGCGATTTGAACTGGAAAGTGATTTGAACCGAAGGGGACCACGGAACGCGATTACCAAACCAAACACAGACTCCCTCTTATGCTTTTTGTATCAGTATTTATTTAGTGCAAATACAGTTTCTGAATGTGTACATAAAAATATGTATTTTTTTTTATTAAGTAGGCTATCGTATTTCAGTGGAAACTATTTGTCACTGTTTTACTGTTTACTAAGTAATGTTATTTTTCCTTTTCAGACTCAAAATATGGGAGAAATGAATCATACAAGGTGATTTACCAAGGTTTGCGCTCGTCAATTTATTGGTATTGGCACCATTATTTACTGCCCAAAAAAGCATGTCTCAAACCAGATGGTCATTATAAAAATGATCCGGCTGCGACTGAGTTCTTTAATTTGCATCAGATTTGCTCTGTTTAGTAAATCTGGCCCTATGTACTGAGTTACAAATTTAGCTAAGCCTCTAGTGTGAATTTTACATTACAATTTAAGTAAGAACTTACAAACAGCTGGTGCAACCGTACCCAGTGCCATGATTTGGAGGGAGAGCGAGGACTTAAGTTTCAACAGCAAAGTCATTCATCATAGAACTTAATGAAATCTGACTGTCCGTTTTATATTCTTATAAGAAGCTTTAACACTTGTTCAAGCTAAGAGCTTCAAGCACCACCACAGCCACACCACGAGGTAATGTTAATCTCACTCTATTAATATTCATACTCCAGTCACCGTTGGTGACAAGGAAAAATGATGCACTCTTGTAAGGCAAAAACAAAAGCGAGTCAGAAAAACAAGGCATTTTACCTGAGTATTAAGGGCTGTCAATTAAAAATAAATAGAAATAAAGGTAGTCAATGCATCAACGTGATATGATACTCATGACATATGAGATGCTGTTGTGTTCACTGCCACCCAGGTTTAAGTCTGACCTGGGTTATGTACCGAAGCTGCTCTCCACTTTCCTGTCCAATTCAACCTTTGATATTTTTAAATTAATCTACGAGATTAATCATCTCAACTGTATGTCTCCTGTTTTGGTGTTTCTTGATTATTGTGGAATAATTTTAGAATGGCACGACGACAGTCATTCATGACATTTCATTCAACAACTACAACAGCCCGTTCAATGCGTCATATGTCATTTTGCAATTTCTTCTGCATTGCACTTGCACAGTACTTTCCGGTTTCAGTTTACATGTCCTATCGATCGGATTAGAAAAGGAATAAACCACCCCTTCCAATCAGATCGAAATTTCATTCGGATCAAGCTCATTCGGATCGATTATTGTGTTTACATGAAGGCTTTTCAGTCCGATTGAGCCATCAGTCAGATTACTAATCGATGATTTGGTTGCATGTAGACGTAACCAGTGAGTGTTAGTGCAGTTTGGAGCTCTGACTGTTAGACATACCTTTTTATGTATCTTTGTTGAATGCATAAATAATTTTTTTTGATGTAGTATAAGTAAATAATCATGTTTTTTTTTAATAAATTGACAAATATTGATCAAGGATGTTGTCCGCACAGGTGATAGAATAGTTCACTCAAAAATGAAAACTCTTTCATCAATTACTCACTCCTTGTTCAAACCCATAAGCCTTTCATTTGTGTTCAAATTAAGATTTTTTTAATGAAACCAGAGAGACTTCTGTTCCTCCTTTGAAAGATCAAGTAACCAACACTTTGACGCTTTGAAGAGATTGTAAAAATCGATATGAATCGAGCGTTTCAATCTAAGTCTTCTGAAGAGACAAAAATGTTTGGTTCTCCTGTGTCAAGCAAGTATGAGCTTCCAGCATAACTGATGGTAAAAAGCCAAAATTAAATCTGTTCATTATGATGTGATTGAAGACTTGGATTACATTCATTTGAATTACTTAATGATGATTTTATGAACTTTTTGAAAGTTTTGCAGGACTAGACTGTCAATGGAGGGACATAAATCTCTTAAAAATATGTTAATTTGTGTTTTAAAGACGAACAGTCTAATGGTTTTGAAAGTACGTGAGGGTGAGTAATTTGTGACACAATTTTAATTTTTGGATAAACAAAATTTTTACAGAACACATGAATGTGCTTAATGTATCCAATTTTATTTAATGTGTTGAAATTTTGCTATATTAAAAACAAAATCATCAAAGGACCTTTTGTCCTTTCTTTTAATCATCAATGCTATTTTTCTAGTGCATGTATTATTGGGAGAAGGGACATTCTCATAGAGAGCATTGTGCTGTGAATTAATATAATTTTCTCCCAGTTTTTCCAGAAAAAAAGGCATTTTAAAAATGTATATCTGCTAAAAGTTAATTTTATTAATGTTTAGGAGCAAACATATACACAGCCTCAAAGCTATCACATAAGCCACACAAGTCTTTTCTGTCTTCATGGGGTAGAGCACACTCAGCACAGTGATTCTGATGTATTTAGATCCACATGCAGCCTGCAGGTAATACAAAAGAATTCTGATGAAAAACAAACCAAATCAGATGTAAATGCACGCATAAAGTAATCACCAGTAGTCACTGAGCAAATGAGGTTATGATGGTTGAGTTGGTGTTAAACTCAGAATGCCTACTGAGAATTGGCTTGTGAAACAAGTGATCTGCACAGTCCAAGCTGTTATTTGTGATGATTCAGAACACACACTTAAACACACTCGTAAAGAGAAACTGTTACACAACAACAACACCTTAAGACATGATTGATGGGACACTCTGAAAAGTGTATATTTACTTATAGCAGACAGCTAACAGCTAATGTTTGATGTCTGTCACAACACACACATCTTTAGCTGTCAATATGAGCTTCTGTAGTAGAGTGTACACTGAAGTCTCAAATAGTGTTTGTGTGTTTATGTGTTTATGTGTGTGTGTGTGTGTGTGTGTGTGTGTGTGTGTGTGTGTGTGTGTGTGTGTGTGTGTGTGTGTGTGTGTGTGTGTGTGTGTGTGTGTGTGTGTGTGTGTGTGTGTGTGTGTGTGTGTGTGTGTGTGTGTGTGTGTGTGTGTGTTCATTTATCTGTATAAGAAGCCTCAAGGGACTAGTTAAGGAAAAGCAACACAAATCATTAGCATTCTCAGAGAGATATAAAGCTGAAAAATTCAGGATTAACTCCCCGAGTGCTGACATGCTCTACTTCTGTCAACATGTTATAAAGTCACAGCAGACATTATAAATCTTAGCTCCACTGGTACTTAGACAAATAAACGCATTTACATAAATTAGCTCATTCATAATTCACCTTGCTGACGCACAGTCCTCATATTAAGGATTGTTCGGTTCAGTTACATAGAACACGAAGAACAGCTTTCACTCTGACTAATTCATTCTTGTTCTCTCTCGCTGGTTTATCCATCCGTCGATTCATCCATCAACTCTACCTCCCACCTTGATGGGAAAATTACCATCAGCATGACAGCTTTTGTGAAATCTTGCTGGTGAATCATCACGTGGCCAAAGTCTTGGCTGGCCAGCAGTAAGTGAAGCAGAAAATCATATTTCAGAGTAATTTAAATTTCCTCTCATGCATAGTTAATAAAACACTGCTTAGATATTTGATGACAGAGAATGCATGAGCCCGGATCTAAGTCATGTAATCCACCAGTACGACTCCATCAAGAATTCAATTTCATTTGAAAGACCCATAATGAAATGAGGCCTTGTGTTGTTACATATGCAAATATATCAAATTAGAGATGTTATACTTTAAATATTTAATAGAATGGCCCATTTTGTGTACAATCTCATTCTTGATGATTGTTTTATATGTTTTTTTTTTTTTTTTCTTCAAGTCAGTGGTTTGAGGTGGATGGGTCAACATTAATTTGTTATCATGGGCAAGTTTAGGGAATATTTCACTTAAAATTAACAAACAGACCATCATTTAAGCCACATATAACATTCTGCTTCAGTGGGGTGTTAACCTATGACAGGTTAATTGAAGGGATAGTGCACCCAAAACTGAAACTTCTGTCATCATTTACAGAATGTAAATGTTATAACCAGAGTTGGGGGTAACGCATTACAAGTAACTTGAGTTACGTAATAATATTACTTTTTCAAGTAACTAGTAAAGTAACGCATTTCTTTTCAAATTTAGAACAAAATATCTGAGTTACTTTTTCACATTTATTTGACTGACAGCTCTCCTGCCCCCATGTTGTGAAAAATAAGTGCAGAGGCGTTGTGTGTAAACATGATGGTTATTGTAGTTCTAGACTAAATGTGAGCATTTACTCTTCTAACTTGCACAATAAAGATTCTGTACTCCTCAAAATGAATAAAATCAGTCACATGCAAAATCAGAGTACTCAAACCTCAAATATATATATGTTAAATAAAACACATATTTTTTATGCCTTTAATCTACCTTTATTGACCAATGTCATGCTGCTGACCTTTGATGATTCAGTTAAGCCATGAGCAAAAATGACTAGATTTTTTGTTTTTATTGGTAAAACGTTTTTCTCCTGCGTCCTATTCTTCCATTATTCAGAATGGCAGCACATTTTTACCTCAGCCTGAGGCCTATTATTTCAATTTTGGTATGAAGAGGTCTTTACATTTGCACAAAAAATGACTTTTTTTGCTATTAAAAAACAAAACAAAAAAGCAAGCCCAGCCCAGGTGAGAAAAAGTAACGCAAAAGTAACGTAACGCATTACTTTTCTTAAAAAGTAACTAAGTAACTCAATTAGTTACTTTTTAAGGGAGTAACGCAATATTGTAATGCATTACTTTTCAAAGTAACTTTCCCCAACACTGGTTATAACACTTCCAAACTCATAAGTGTTTCATTTATTTTCAGAACACAATTAAAGACATTGTATACAAAGCTTCAGAAAGTACATTAAAAAAAATAAAAAAAATAAGCATAATCAAACATCCTAACCCAAGTCTTCTGAAAAGACACGGCATCTTTATATAATGAACAGATTCATTTTAGGCTTTCAAGGTAAACATTAGCTCAACCATTTGTGGCATGCAGCGAGGCCGAGGGACTGTGAGAACAGGAGTGCCAGTGTCTCACGGAGGAGCTCGGAGGCATAAAAGGAGGAGTGACAACAGTGAAGGTAGGACGAGAGAGGACCAGGCCTGGATTTTACGTTTTGTTATGTGTGTGCGCGGCATTCGTCCGTGAGGGGCTGCCGCTTTTACTTTCAGTTTATTTTTTTTGTTTATTTATTTATTAAAGTATTTTGAATGTTCGCCGGTTCCTGCCTCCTTCTTCCCTGAACAACAAACTGTGTTATATTGGTGCCGAAGCCTGGGAGGAAGAAGGGACATTCTGTCGGAGAGCCCTTGCTGCTGAGGGGGATCGCGGTGCTGAGGAGGTCGGGCAGCTCGCAAGAGTGAAGACCGCGAGTGGCTGCCCGAGGCAGTGGTGCTGGAGCAGGTGAAGACCCGGTGGGACTGAGAGCTCGCTGCCGTGCTCCAGGTGGCTGCTGTCCGAGAGGGAGCGGAGGAGTCGCCGGCGTTTGCTGAGGGCCGGAACCTGCTGCCATCCGCCATGATGGGGAGGAGCAGGGAGCGCGGGACTACCCTATAACAGTGAATTCAGTCAATGGCGGGGAAAGAGTTAAGTAAGTGTGTTAACTCAAGAGGCTGACTTTTTTTTGTGCGTGTGTGTGCACTGGATGCACGGATTTATTTAAATGTTCTAACTCAAAAGAATGATTAATTCAGAAATCCAATATCGATGTCAAGAATTTTTGTGAACAACAAGCTTAATGTTTGTCTGTTTCTCACACATTGCTGTGTTTGTTGTTTTAGAAGACTTGGATATAGTGCACAAGTCAGTACATTTACAAATGACTTGACAAACTATAACACAGATCAAATTATCTGCTTACTAATGGTTGCATATTGTATATGTAGTCAGAGTGTAATTATGAGCATTTCTAATCTGGATCATGGATGGTTCCACTCTTTTGGGTGTTCATGTAGAACAAGAGCAACAGAAGCTGCCTACTGACCCTGATTTAACACACACGCAAACACACACACACACACACACACACACACACACACACACACACACACACACACACACACACACACACACACACACACACACACACACACACACACACACACACACACACACACACACACACACTCACACTCTCTTATGGGACTAAAGTTATGAGGACACACTAAAGGACACTTATGTGTATATTCATTTTGTTCTGTTTCCTTCCCTAAGTTATGGACACACACACACTCACTGGGGTAGGTTAACCATCAACAAAATGCAGAGAGGAAAGAAACACCCTTCTTCACCACCGAGGCCAAGGAGAGTCATGCATATCAGGGCTGCTACGAGAGCCAAACAGCGAGAGTGCTTATTATCAGTTCGAAATTACTCTAATGAAGGGGAAAGTGGTTTCCAAATGATGCTGTCCTCTCTGCAAAGGTTAAACTGATGATGAGGTATTTCCACTGCACATTATTATTAATTCCACTGTTAAAACATTGTGTTGATGTGCAAATGCATTCAGTTTTCCAACAAAGCCTGCAATTGCATTAATACAGTGACTAATGTGTCACTCTGGGTCTCTGAATTTGGCTATATTTATAAACCCATAAGAATAAATAACACACTACAGAATTCCTATAACTGTATTTAGGTTCCTCATTAGGGATCATGTATTACACGAAGCAAAGGTACTGCAAATGACTGGAGGTTGTGTCCAGATTAGCATGTCTAAAATGTACTCTGTGACATTTGCTATACATATCTGTCAGCAACAGATTATAGACTAAAATAAATAAGATTTTTTAAAAGTATCACTTGATAAACATCTATTATAAAAAATCTTAAAGGATTTAAATTAGGGCTTATTCAACTCCTTTCCTACATTTAGAAATGTGGGCAAATGCATTTTTGCATGCATTGTTTTAGTTTGGCAGGGTCCCCGCTAGCTTAGCTTAGCATAATGAATGGAATCCTATGTTGCCAGCTAGCATGTCCCGAGTAAAAGTGATTAAAAAAAATTGTAAATGTAAAAGTAAATGTTGAAATTAAGTGTTATTTCACATGTTTTGCTCAATATTAATATAGGGGGAGATATGTTTTTTTAAGTTGTATTATTTTGTAATTTAAAAGGGGTTTCTGGTGCAGAGCAAATGGGTGGAGTTTACATGTAGGTCCTCCCCACTAGAACTCCTGAGAGGTGGGGCGAATGTAATTTGTGCCTAATGGCTAGAATATCCAACAACACCATAACCCTACCCACAACTCTATCCCTTCACCCCAGAGAGGAGGATCTGAATGTCATTTGACTGCAGTGAGTATCACTTGAGAGTTTTTGGGTTACCATTGTGCTGAAGATTAGAGCCGGTGGTGAGGTTGATGATTGGCCATCAAACTATAAAATTATATTAAAAAGTTACTGCTGTGATTTCTTCAATGAAGTGATAGAATCTTAGCTAAATAATTTAGTAAATGCAGGTTGGATTGTGCAATTGTTTACTAGCCTGAAAAAGTATGAAACCTTTATAATGTAAGTAAATATAAGAAATATATTACTTTATATATTTCTTTAAGTGTATGTTTATAATGCATGACTAAATATATCTGCAGTATATTTGACACTATTAACCAGTGTGAGTGTCCGTGATCACCACCAGAGGGCACTCTAACCCGGACTGTCGTTCCATCAAAGACTACATTACCCATAATCCTTAGCCCGGACCTGCACCTGTGTCTCATTACCTCATTACCCCATTACCCCAGCCTATATAAACCATGTTCATTCTGTCATTCACTGCAAAGTCTTGTTTTGTTCACACTGCAATTCTGAGCGTTTTCCCTGGTTTCTCTGCTCTTGGTTTTGGATTTCGTGCCTGTTCCGTGGATTACCCGTTTGCCTTTCTCTCTTGTCTTGTTTGCCTGATTGTACTACATGTTATGACCTCTTGCCTGTTTTTTATTACGATTGTGGATTATTCTAAAATAAAGCTGCGTTTGGATCCTCTACCTTTGTCTCTCGGAGCAGTGTGTAACAATATTATACACATGCAGTACCATATATGATAACAAATACATCTATATATTATGAAGTGTATTACTGAATATAAAGTTACATACATTATGATATATTAGCAGAGATGGGACCAAATCACACATGTGCAAGTCTCAAGTAAGTCTCAAGTCTGAACCGTCAAGTCTCAAGTAAGTCCCAAGTATTTTTTTCTTGGGCAAGTCAAGTCAAGTCAAGTCCTGTAGTAGGTCAAGTCAAGTCCAAGTCAAGTCACCTTATGACTTGTATATTGTAATTTTACCTGCAGAATCTGATTGTAATAAAGTGAAAAGACAAGATATAAGTAATTGTCAGTAAATTACAATAATTTGGATTTGCATTGTAAATACTCATGTTCAGTAAAATACATCATGGAATCAAACAAAATTGTAACTTCATAAAATTATTTATTTTTCACTTCTGCCAACAGTGTTTGAAATGTTTTAAATTTTCAACATTCCGAGTCCATAAAACAAATAACAGCTTAACATCCAACAGACTCCTCTCTGAACACACTCTCTCTCTCTCTCTCTCTCTCTCTCTCTCTCTCTCTCAAACACATTTTATGTACAACGTTAAACTTTGTTACATTTCTCCTTTCTCTCTTACACACTCACTCTCAAACACTCTCTCTCTCTCTCTCTCTCTCTCTCACACACACACACACACACACACACACACACACACACACACACACACACACACACACACACACACACACACACACACACACACACACACACACACACACACACACTCACTCACTCACTCACTCACTCACTCACTCACTCACTCACTCACTCACTCACTCTCTCTCTCTCTCTCTCTCTCTCTCTCTCTCTCTCTCTCACACACACACACTCACTCACACTCACACACACACACACACACACACACACACACACACACACACACACACACACACACACACACACACACACACACACACACACACACACACACACACACACACACACACACACACACACACACACTCTCTCTCTCACACTCTCTCTTTCACTCACTCACAAACATCAAATTTCAATAACTAATTGGTACCAAACGGGTAAGAATATAAATAACAATAACTAAATGAGTGTTAGTTAAGAATAAACAGGTAAGAACAAACAAACAGGTAAGAAAAAAACAACAAGAATGCTCTGAATTACACGAACACAAGATTAAGGAGGGGGGGGGGGGGCTTTCACCCACTTAACATTGTAGAATCGAGTCATTTTTCTGTGTGTGTGTTCAGGTGGCAAACTTAGGAAAAGTAGCCAAGTCTCGTACCGCTCAGATCAAGGGAAGTATTTGTAAAAAATAAATCAAAATTATTTTGCCCACATTTGTCACCAACACGGTATGAGGGTTAATGGCTAGTGCAGGTGTCTCAATCTTTTTTCATTTGAGAGCTACTTTTTAAAAATGAAAGTCACCGAGAGCTACTCATGTTATATAATACTTAAAACTCTTAAATAATGCATCATAATTCTCATATTAACAACTATCCAAACTGTTTTACACCTGAAAGAGTGTAGTAGTAGTTCCAGTAGTCGGTACCAATAGCATAAAAAATTTACCCTACTCTGTACCAATTTTGGTACCACAGCAAAATGTTTTTTAAAAATCAATGTTTATTATTTATGATGATAATCATAAGTAAATAATACATAAACATGTAAAGGCCGTATACTGTTTAAAAGTAAACATTGTTTATAAATGAAAGATCAAGTGAAAAATAAGCAACCATTAATAATTATATAATTAGTATTATTTATTTCATAATAATTATTATTATTAATAGAGACGTATTATTATTACATAGAGACGCAGCTACATTTACTGTAGGCTACAATCTGTAGTCAATTTCTTCATGTTAAACCAAACTTTTATTTTGACGGGTTGCCGTGAATACCATGAATACCTTTGAGTGTATGTGACTGTGTTCATGATATGACAGTGGGTGCATCTCATTCAGCTCCCTAGTTCAGTCAGGGCACGGATCAGGGAGTCAGCCCATTGACTTATGTCCTGATCAGTGCCCTGACTACTGAACCAGGAGCTGAATGAGACGCACCCAGTTTTCTCAAATGAAACGGTAAATTCTCATGAAGTGACGGTTTATGCGTTTGTGTCGGCAGAGACTACAAGAGCGAGTGCGCGCGCATCTGCGCCCGTCATCCACACAGAAGGAGAACATGCAGGAGTATTTTGCAGTTTAATATTTACAGACACTAGTATATATTCGGCTTCAGTCTGGAGCCCTGTGTTTAAATAAACACGGAAGCGACTGAACGCAGCTGCTATGGTGAGCTATTTTTAGAACAGACCCGCGGGTAACTCATGTGGTCCTTGCGGGCGACCTGGTGCCAGCGGGCACCATGTTGGTGACCCCTGGGCTAGTGGCTACTTTAGCTATTATTACATTAGCTAACTACCAACTAACCATATAAAATTGGCAAGCACTTACTGGCCAGAATGGCTCTTCAAATGACGGACGAAATTGGAGGTTGTCGTCTGGCTGTTCGTGCCGAAAGCCGAAAGCGATGACCCTCGGTACCCCTCCGGCTGACATGTTGATGTGATATCTGATCTAAGTGGGCGTGGTGTGCGTACGAGAAGGCATGACTGATGATAGTGTCGTGATCCAGTCATGACAACGCTATTCTCAGCCTGCGCTCCAGCTGGGTCTGGAGACTGGTTAGGCCACGCCAGAACCTTGATGTGCTTCTTACAGAGCCACTCCTTGGTTATCCTGGCTGTGTGCTTCGGGTCATTGTCATGTTGGAAGACCCATCCTCGACCCATCTTCAATGCTCTAACTGAGGGAAGGAGGTTGTTCCCCAAAATCTCGCAATACATGGCCCCGGTCATCCTCTCCTTAATACAGTGCAGTTGCCCTGTCCTATGTGCAGAAAAACGTTTAGTGGAATTATGACCAAAAAGTTCTCTTTTGGTCTCATCTGACCACATGACTTTCTCCCATGACTCCTCTGGATCATCCAAATGGTCATTGGCAAACTTAAGACGGGCCTGGACATGTGCTGGTTTAAGCAGGGGAACCTTCCGTGCCATGCATGATTTCAAACCATGACGTCTTAGTGTATTACCAACAGTAACCTTGGAAACGGTGGTCCCAGCTCTTTTCAGGTCATTGACCAGCTCCTCCCGTGTAGTTCTGGGCTGATTTCTCACCTTTCTTAGGATCATTGAGACCCCACGAGGTGAGATCTTGCATGGAGCTCAGTCCGAGGGAGATTGACAGTCATGTTTAGCTTCTTCCATTTTCTAATGATTGCTCCAACAGTGGACCTTTTTTCACCAAGCTGCTTGGCAATTTCCCCATAACCCTTTTCCAGCCTTGTGGAGGTGTACAATTTTGTCTCTAGTGTCTTTGGACAGCTCTTTGGTCTTGGCCATGTTAGTAGTTGGATTCTTACTGATTGTATGGGGTGGACAGGTGTCTTTATGCAGCTAACGACCTCAAACAGGTGCATCTAATTTAGGATAATAAATGGAGTGGAGGTGGACATTTTAAAGGCAGACTAAGGCCCTGTCCACACGAACACGGGTATTTTCAAAACCGCAGCTTTTTCTACGCAGTTTGGCTGTTCGTCCACACGCAAACGCAGTATCCGGTTACTGAAACCGGACTTTTTTGAAAACTCCTTTGTTTGACGTCAGTTTGTGCGCCGTTATCGCTTTTGTTTACATGAGTGGAGTCTATGCAATGGCGGGCGTAGCTTTTAATAACTCTGCTAATAGTGCTTATCACATGTATACAGATACATGCGCAGTTATCTCATTGTATTGCAGAACAGAGGCGCCAGAATGCAATAATACCACATAGTAAGGCAAGTGTGTGAAGCTTCAGTCCACTGGCCCTGCCCCTGTGTACAGTTACCTGTCACTGAGTCCATAGCATCCCACAGTGCATCGGTGCTGTGGATGGGACCCATGTGGAAATCAGGCAGCCAATCATAGCGCGGTATTGCGTTTTCATGTGGACGGAGATTTTTTTTAAACCGTGCTTGTGTGGACGCGATTGTTTTTTAAAACGGAGGAGGAAAAACTCTGGTTATAAAAATACCTGTGTACGTGTGGACTAGGCCTAACAGGTCTTTGAGGGTCAGAATTCTAGCTGATAGACAGGTGTTCAAATACTTATTTTCAGCTGTATCATACAAATAAATAGTTAAAAAATCATACATTGTGATTTCTGGATTTTTTTTTTAGATTATGTGTCTCACAGTGGACATGCACCTACGATGACAATTTCAGACCCCTCCATGATTTCTAAGTGGGAGAACTTAGAACTTAGGCAGGGTGTTCAAATACTTATTTTCCTCACTGTTTAGGGAAATATATGTTCTTTCCGTAAGGGTAATAGCGATGTCAGAGTTATTTATGACTGATGAATAGTGAATAAAGTCCTTTCCTTTTACCAGGTAGCTTGGGATGACACGATGACCGGTGAGTGGAGGTAACTGGAGAGCACACACTTCTTGGATGGTTAGAAC
Organism: Gobio gobio; assembly: GCF_949357685.1. Lineage (NCBI taxonomy): Eukaryota > Metazoa > Chordata > Actinopteri > Cypriniformes > Gobionidae > Gobio > Gobio gobio. The sequence continues at coordinate 35,704,441 of NC_137099.1, forward strand.
AGGTGAGTAGTGGAGCGGGGAGCTGGTGAGGAAACACAGGTAGGTATTTGTAGAGTCTTATTAGGAGAACGCAGGAGGGCATAAACATGACGAGAAAAAAAAAATCATAGATTTAACAGTTTTGTTCCTATAGTGTGTGGTGTTGCGATGTGACTAAAACAGCACACCACGCACTTACAGATTCCGTTCACAAACAACCAGAGTCCTGACTGTGAAAACGGGAAATCTTGAAAAATCTGTGTAAATTTCCCCCTATAACTAAAGGCTTATTCAACTTCATGCAGCATTGCACAGACCAATCTCCAGCTGACTTGGAGCAGTGCATGCCGGTTAGAATTTTGGCACGTGTCTGTGATGTATGCCATCAAAGTACCGCGATTCAAGAGCACGGCTAATTCATTTTGAGCAGCTTCTCCAGAGTGGCTGCACGAGCGCTGTTGACGACACAGCTGTTTCATGATTGGCCGGATTCACTGCATGACAGCGATCACGTGTTATTATTATTTATTCTAAAACATTCAGTTCCACTAATGCTCACAAAACTGTTTTTTATAACAGTAAAACATATTTTCAAGTAGTCACTGTGTTATATTGTGTCATGTTTATCAAAATAAAACTGATCAAAAACGTAGACCCCACTTCATTGATACACTCTAAAAAAATGCTGGGTTAAAAACAACCCAAGTTGGGTTGAAAATGGACAAACCCAGCGATTTGGTTGTTTAAACCCAGCAGTTGGGTTAAATGTTTGCTTGAAAACAACCCAATTCCTGGGTTAAAACAACCCAATCGCTGGGTTAAAACAACCCAATCACTTTTTAGAGTGTAGTATGGGCTAATGTTGAACTTTATTCTTGTACAAACAGATGCTGTATTAAAGGGTAACTCAACCCACTGGCAATATTTGAAAAATGCTGGAAAAGTGGGCAGAGCCCAGCAGAAACAGAGGGGACGAACTGAGGGCGGGGCTGAGCAGGGTGTTCACCTGAGACCATGCCTGAGACCCGCAGTGACGGATTGATTGACAGCTGGAGTGAAGCTGTTCTCATGTGATCAATGCAGGAAAATATTTCTTAGGGCGTGGTGAGCTCATGCCAGGGGCGTGGGTAGAGAGCCTTCGGAAGAGCCAACATACGTCACGATGGCAAACAACAAATTCAACTGCAGTAGCCACCGTTCAACCTTAAGAGGGTAGCCCTCAGACATTTTTACACCATATATTGTAGAATTGAAACACTTTATAACCAAATGTCAAAAAAATTACTCAAATCAATGAACAGGACTAATTCAATAACAGCCCCATTCTTGTAGATCATTTACTAAAAAAAGTTGTTTAAGAGTTTAGTTACCCTTTAAGCAGTAGGCCTGGCCTACATAACGTATTAAATGAAAATGTCTCTGAAACATCTGTGTATTTGACAAATATTGCATTCATTTCACTTCAGCTGTGTTAAGAGTTTAGTTACCCTTTAAGCAGTAGGCCTGGCCAACATAACGTATTGAATGAAAATGTCTCTGAAACATCGGTGTATTTGACAAATATTGCATTCATTTCACTTCAGCTGTGATAAAGTATGGGAACACAGCGTGAGCGTCACTACGGGAAGCAGAATTTAGTAGTGGTAGTGTAGTGGTATTACTTTTATTGGACTGTCACAGATGCATCAGCGTCAGCGCCAGACCTCTACACTCCGCCCACTCGCTCCGCATCCGCTGAGTTCTGATCACCTGCACCTGCTTTCATCACCTGTTACCAATCCCATGTCATTGCAATCACTGTTTTAAGCACCTCCATTTCCCTCATTCAAGTGTCAGGTCTCGTCGATACTACATCGCTACTGACTCACTCATGTGCTTACCCGCTCAAGAGACTACCGTATTCCTCTGTTCAACCTGCCTGTTCTCCGGATCTCCAGTCTTCGACCGTCTAGCCTCCTTCAGCCCGCCGGTCTTCCTCAGACCACTTCTTGTCATCCTGCCAAGATCAGATAAGGGACTCTGTCAGATCCATTCTTCAGTTATTGAGCTAATTACACCTTCACTCTTCAACTTACCTGCCGTGACTGTTCCACTGTGCTTGAATAAATCATTTTGCAAACTTAATCCGTTTGGGTTGTTCTGTTTCCTGACATGGACATTGTATGTGATTGTTTTTTATTTTGTGTTTTACCCTTAATGTTTCATGTTGTACAGCTGTTTTTTTATATATATAGATTTTTTTTAAGAAATTGTGCTTCATAAATAAATGTGACTGACATATTTCAAAAGCTATGTTGCATAAGTGTCATATTACCTCTAGCCTATGATACATTTTTACTGTATTTTACTGTGAATGAGAAATTCCCTTTATCAGGCAGATCATGCACCACCATATCCAGCCCTTCATAGTTTTGAAGACTGTTAGAGGTTATTTAAACGATATCCTGAATCCCAATTGTCTATGACCAGTAGGAATGCTGAAGCTCCTTTCTTCACATTGCATTCAAGCTTAATTCAGCAATTGAACTGCTCTTTTGAACTAGCACCACAAGTTAATTAGAATGACCTTTCGAGTGAGCTACCTGATAAATGTGAGGAAAGAGCTGTTTTACAGCACTAGTCTTTAAAAAAAAGCATTGGTACATGTTAATCACTACCTATTACTAGAAAAGTAGAGAAGAGTTGAAGGTAATTTATTTTTTAAAAAAAAAAAGCGTTATGGCAGCATGTATTATGTTACATTTCGGATCCTTTTCTTTTCACTGCAGTGGAGAAGGAGGATTTAATTCAGCGTGTCTCGAGAGAACAATTGGAAGGTAAGGTATTAAAATAATAATAATTATCTCCCATAAAGTAAAATTATGTTTGAAAATGCATGTCCCCCTAGATCAGTGCTGGAAAACATTTTTAAAAGCAGTGCATTGCATTATTTTATTACTGGTATACAAAGTTCCACATTTTATGTAAATAATGTGTTACATTTGGCTAGCAAATAAGACCCCACGCCTCCTTCAAAACATATGAACACACAGCAGATTCTGCAAAATGTCACGAGAGATGCCGTTAAATTACCTCATGTCTCAAAACACATAACATTAAAATAATAATGAACATAAACAACTTACAGAACTCTTACTTGTAGCACATGACTGCTGCAGATTCATTTAGGCGTTGATAGTATTGACATAGAAACACATAAATCCAAGTCTGAGGACGTGAACAGGTTGCAATCTAGTAATTATGATTATGACAAGATGTAAATGCAGCATAAGCTTGTTTTGTGTTGGTTCTGGAGGAACTGTAAAAGGCGGCTGCAGTTTGCTTTTGGCGCTTGGTGGCTGTCTGTCTACAACTCTGCATATCCTTACTGAATGCACTGATGACGTGTGATGGAAATACATATGCTGACAGGCAGGTAGGACATTGTATCATTGCATTCGAACCGAATGTTTGGATAAACATTTAGTTCTGAAACTTCCACAGATGATATATGTACATGTTTTAATATTTAGACCACTTAGAATTCAACATTAAAATCTTCAGTGTCAAATGATTCTTCACGAATCATTCTAATATGCTGATTTGGTCAAGTAACATTACTATTATTAATATTGAAAACATTTGTGCTGCTTAATATCTTTGTGGAAGCTGATACATTTTTTTTTTTTTTTTACAACATTTACATGTTTACATGATGGGAAAGGCATTTGAAGAAGCATTTTTCTGTCAGAGTGAGCAGTATCACTTTCCCTTTTACCTTGTATTACTCTCACCATGTACCACCAGACAACATCTGTTGTCTAATGCAGATGGAAGTACAAGCACGTCAGCACACACCAAGGCTTATGTTTGATAATATCTGTCCTCTCACCTCCAGGCCAGCACGTGCAACACCCTCCAGCCCCTGGTTCACAGATGCTTTTCTCTGTGACCATTGAACCAAGCTCAGAGCTGCTGTGAGGAAATGGCGCAAGACTAACCACCCAGCTGACCTGAGCAAGTACCATTCTCTCCTGTCCTCTTTCTCCTCTACTGTTTCCACTGCCGAGATATCCTACAACCAAAGCAAAATCAGAAACACATCAGACACCTGGAGACTATTTAGAACATTCTCCTCTCTTTCTCTCCTGTAACTTCTTCTCTGACTGCTGATGACTTCGCCATGCAGCTACTTCACTGATAAGGTGGCAACCATCAACAACCAGTTCTCTACACCACTCACCCACAACCAAACTCTATCCACACACATTCCAGTATTCTCTTCCTTCTTTCACATTTCAGAGAACGAGGTCTCCAAAGTACTGTCTGATTGAAAACACACACACAGACACACACACACATACACACACACACACACACATTCTCTAGCTGGTTTCTTATTCTAGTTGTCTAATAAACCTGGCATTGTGTATTACAACGATTGCTGGGTCTTTGATGAATGCTTTGTTCTTCTTTTGTAAGTTTAAAAACGTCTGTTATTTGCTCCTGCTTCTGAAACATTACTGTTGTGCCATTGGATACCAGAATGTGAAGGGCAGCATCTGCATTAGATCATAATGATTGATTAGGAATTCACTTATAGAGGGTATGCATGGACGTCACTTTCCCGCTAAAAAACAAACAAAAAAAAAACAAAAGAAAAACATAAATCATATTTGCCTGAGAATGCTTTAAATAAATACAATATACATAGGTTTAAATCCAGGTAACCACTTATATCAATGTTATATCGTCATATCGACTGGTCCAATCCTAAGACTTCTTTTATTTACTTGTTTATTTAAAAACATAATGCAGAATCTAAGATGTACATATTTAATTGTCAGTAACAATATATCGGGTATGATTTTACCACAAATTTCAACATATTGGCGATTGGCAACATAAGTGATAACTGCAAATCCATGTTTCTAAATGAGTAGAATTAATTATGGCCCCTTTAAGAGCTGCACGCTCCCTGTTGACCTGTCTGCATTGTATGTGCGCCTCAAGCACCCCCGTGTATACGGGTTATTTCTGTCTGTCTGATGCTCTTTTTAATGTTATTTTGTTTATTATGTAACTCTGTGGACTTAGAACGTTTGTGACGACAGTCACACGAGTTTCACATGGTATAAAGTGTGATCTGCGAAATGTCAATCGGCTTTGTGAAGTCTCTCTAGCCAATCACGCTATCTCTATTTCCTCCGGACACAATGCGTTACAAGTTGACTCTGTGATTTGCAACAACACGTTTGCTTCTGTTTTCTGTAGCTTTCGTCAGTCTTTAAAAATATACCTCAGATTTACAGTCAATATCAAAGCCCATTTTAGATGTGTTTTGGGTAGGGTTGCCACCTTTGGTGTGGCAAAATAAGGGACGCCCATTCACGACCCCCCAAACCGACCCCCCCCCCCCCCCAAAAAAAAAAACACGTCATGAAATGATTATTTCTACGTTGACAACTTGACAGCTCAATAATAAACCATAAGAAAACATGAGATCAAGTATGTGAACTTGCAACAGAACACATTTTATATTATTTTACATTTGATTATTTTATTTATTTCTAAAGAACTCTTTAGTAGCCTATTTGGTGCACTTTAAAGGGACAGTTCAGCCCAAAATGAAAATTCTGTCATCATTTACTCGCCCTCATGATGTTCCAGACCTGTATGAGTTTCTTTATTCTGCTGAACACAAAAGAAGATATTTTGAAGAATGTTTGTAACCAGGCTTCTTTGGGGGCACCATTGACTTCCATAGTAATCTTCCTATGTGTTCAACATAACAAAGAAATGTGTACATGTTTGGAACAACTTGAGGGTGAGAAAATGATGACAGAATTTTCATTTTTGGGTGAACTGTCCCTTTAAGCAGTCATTCTGAACCAGTAATCACTTTTTTGAATTTCAAAAATGTAATTTTTTTTAATTAATTTACCTAAATTATGACTATATTATCATGTAATTATTTGTCCCATTTTTATCTAAAACATATTTTAAATGTCATAAACTTTATATGACAGGATTATTGGTTATGTATGATTAGCTAAATTATAAATTAATAATTACATTTATTAGGCTATAATCTATTAATTAACCTAAAAAACCTAAAACCTAAAAAATAATAATTCTGTCTGCCAAGCTCTGATAATGTATGGAATATTATATTAATATATTATCCATTAAAAAAAACTAGCCTATAGGATACCTTTAGAAGCACAGATGTGTCTGTCACCGCTGTTGCTTTAAATCAGTCAGTCTGAGACACTGAAATGCTTCTCTAAAGTGTGCAGTTGGCCTGAGGTTCATCATGAGTTACTGGACAGACCCATTGATACCTTTTTGATATTCAGCTCTACATCTGGAGATCCAGATGGTGGACGCGACGCGAGCTCGACATGTTTTTTTAAAAACCGCGCAATTTTACAGGCACACTACAGTTCATGTTCTCGAGACTCCGCCGCTATGACAACAAAGCCGCTAAAACGCAATCACGCACAAATGAGCTCCTGTACTACTTATTGTGAAATTGATTTGTTTATATTTGCTATCAGTATTCTCCACACTGCAAAATCATTGTGTGTTTATTGAACTATGTGTGGACCTATGTAAAATACGGAACAAATCGCGTCCCGTATTGGTTTGATACGGAACGCGTCATTTTGCTTGTAAATACGGGACGATTCCGTATTTTACGGGACGGGTGGCAACCCTAGTTTTGGGTGTTTTTTGCGGCATTCACACTGAAAACCAATGCTGCCATTCCGTCTTTCTGCCACTCAGTGGGCATAACCGCAGTCACTCTGGCCGACGGTGACGTCACGTGCATACCCTCTATTGACCAGGCACACCCCTCTGGCTGTTATGTGAGTGTATCTGTGTGTGCATGTATTTTTTATATGCAATACTTAGTGGTAATCAGACGTTCACATCTCTCAGCGCTGTAAATTCCCAAACCTCTGACAGACAGATACTCTTTACACTTGCATACACACTCCTAATCTCCCTTCCCAGTTGGCCAGATCACAGAGCATAAATACACATGTACGTCCTAGCAGGAGATTGATGTTGAATTGATGGTATGTTGTTGTCTTCTTGCATATTGCATAAGATTTTCTTTCACCACCAAGTCCCCCCCACCTCTCACTTCCTTCTCCCTTCTTGCGAGTCCCAGTTGAAAGCATATTAATCACCCTCCTTTCCTCTTCTCTTTCAGTGGTGCCTCTCAAATGCTATTAGCGCTGTCCTTCTTCACCAGACTCTGTACTGCTGTGATTGTGTAATCTATATATGTCATTAATGGCAGCAGGAAATAATGCCAAGTATGCGATGAGGTAGATTGAAGATGATGGTGACTGACGAAATTTTTTTTTTTGTATATTGCATATTTATATTTGTGTTAAAGTGACAGTCTTTAAATGTATCTGAAAACTCAGAGATGTCAAGTGTATTCATTATTTACAGAAAAACAGTTTTCTTTGTGCATGTTAAGATAGGAGTCTGAGAACTGTAACCAGCCTCCAAAATTAACACTTGCCAACTGCCAAACGTGGTTAAAATTTGGCTTTTGTGAGTAAATAAAATGTCTTGCAACTTAGGAATCAATCCATCCATCCATCCATCCATCCATCCATCAGTCCGTGTTCAAATGTTTGGGGAAGGCAGGGTGATAAGTCTCTTTGCTAACAAAGGCTGCATTTATTTGATACAGTAAAAAAATACAGTAAAACAATAATATATAAAATGTCTTTACTGTCACTTCTGATCAATTTAATCCTTGTTGAATAAAATTATTAATTTCTTTAAAAAGGTGTTTAAACAGTATTACATATAACTTTAAAATGTATATGAGTTCAGGTTTGTGTTCAAGACTTTACATTTGGCCAAAAATATAAAAATTTTGTACCTGGTTGTAATCAAATAATGGCATGTTTATGTGTAAAAGTCTCTGCCACATAATCATCATAATCATCATGTAATCACACATATGCATAGTAAGTTATTTGCCAGATCTTCTGATTCCTTTGCACAGCTTTAAAAGTCATTAATTTGGTCTAATGGTTAAAACACACTGTAATTGCTGTGCTTACTGCACAATAATTAATGTGTGTCTCTTCCTCATTCTCTGACATTTTCTTTTCTTGCGCTTCAAGTCAGCCAATTAAATTATTTACTCAAGACAAGACAATTAATCTGACTGATGAAAGATGTGACACGCTAATTCCTAATTACTAGAGTGTAAATACATGAAATTCAGAGCGAACAGATAGAAAGCATTAGATAGAGCCAGTGTGCATCTAAGAGAACTGTGGCGTGGGGTCGGTTTTGCTGTGAATTTTGTACTGATTTAAAACAATCAATGAATAAACATAGTAATCTATAACAGCAGGTTCAGTTCAATGTGTATTACAGTCACTCAGTGGATAGCATCTTGATCTTTATTTTTTAGTCTTTTGCTGTCTGGTCTAATACTGAAAAGCCATTCCAAGCCTACCTTTTCTTCACAGTTTAAAAACTCTTTTGTTTTAAAATGACAAAAGCTTTTATAGCCTTGGGCTCTTTTTCTTCGCCATGCGCAATTAGAAGCGAGAATATCTCACCTCACCTCATGCAGTCCGATTTACACACATAATTACATTGTGTTAGCAGACCCTCGGGTATGGCAATCTTCCAGCTAAGCCACAGTCACTCCGGGCCGCTGCTGTTGCTCAACCAAATCAAGACCTGTAATTTTTATTTGGGCATGAAACATTTACGGTAAATAAAAAACAGGGAAAAGCTGGACTGAAGGGACTGATACAAGGACCTTGGGCGGTCTCCTCTGCAATGTGATGAATATTTGATCAGGGTGGTGTCAGGCCAGAGCCTGGCATCCTTGGCACAGGCTTATAAATCATAGTAAATAAGTGCAGTGGGGACGGTTCTGATGAATACTGATCGGCAAAGGTCACACTTACCTGATTACACTTTGTCAAATGTATAAATAGTAAAATGTTTGTTATGTACATATTCCACAGCCATGTACAAATACTAATTGCAGTCTATAACTTTTTTGGGTTAAAAATGATCCAACATCCATTTTTGAGCAAGTACATAACCAGCCAGTGTTCACAACTATCTCCTTACCTTAGCCTGATTCACAACGGTAAGCTTGAAATAATGTCTTATAATTGGAGTGGTACTGGTAGCTTTCCAAAGGAAATTCGAGCATGGCGCAGTACGTCTTTGCGTCATCACGTCATGTCTGTATACATAAAGAAGGAGCCCAGGGGTGCGTTTCCCAAAAGCATCGTTAGCCAACTATGGTCGCAAGTTCCGTCGTTATCAACATAGTTCAACCAGTCAGTGTTTCCCGAAACCGTCGTTCGAACGCACGTTCGCAAACAGCGTCGCAAACTTGTGTGGTTGCAACGACAGCTCTCGACCTGTGGTAGAAGCATAGTTTCTTGTTTGCATGACATGTGGACTTAATAAATCCTTATCTTGAGCAAAATAAGCAAGCTGACATTCAGTACAACCTATATATTTTATTTAGAATACATACAAATGTCATTAATGTCTTTTAGTTTGTCAAGAGATTTAACTTAAAGCACGCACCGTTTTTGAGTGCGCATGTGCGGACGTGCTCTAGTACGTAAAAAAGACCCTATTTGAATCTGGAAATAAAGCAAAATAACTGAGAAAAATTTGAATTATTCCTCAGGTGCCATATCCATAATGTGTAGCAAAAAATCTAGCATGAATTCGATCTCAAAATAATTAATTAAAAGCATTTATTACTCCACCACCTGCGTGACATCATTAACCAACGTGGTTGAACGACATATTTGCGACAATACGGTTTCGGGAAACAGTCGTGACTAGCTAGTTGATTTCTTCAACGATGCATCGTACTATGGTCGTTAAGCAGTGAGTTACGTCGTTGTACGGGAAACGCACACCAGGCTAGTAGTGTAGTAGTCAAGTTGTGTTGTAGTGTTGTGCCTGTTGATTTTCTTTTTCTATTTCTAAGATAAACGAATGGATGTCTCAAAATGTCCTACGTCTTTACCGAGAGAAGACTGAGATTATGCTCATTGGTTCACCTTCACCCCACCAAAGTAATGCTGGGTCGGTTACCCTAGCTGCTGATGGTTCAATTATGGACACTGCATGAAAAGTGGGATTTTCGTCAGTATGTGACACTGTAGATTGCCGTGAAACTTCAGGTTTACGACTGTGCACAGCAATTTGCAGGCAACACCGAAAACTGCAGTAAATTGTCGGAAATTGTCGTGGGCCTTGCTTGGCAGTTGTCCCCCCATGACCCCCCCTCCCCTTAATTCTAGGGGAGGCTTTATCATGTAAATGAACATGCTGTGAGCTACACAAATGCAAATCAGAGTAGCAGCAGGGGGAGTTTTATCTAGGTTCTGAATTTTTTTGACTAAAACAAGTTTAAAGTTTAAGTTAAAATGTTAACTTAAATTTAAGTTAAATGTACTCGTTTTAGTACACATTACTAAATTTTTAGGGCAACCAGTTTGCTCCAATTTTTTAAGTAGATTCAACTTGTCCGGGCTCACAGTGTAGATGAAAAACTCTGTATGTCATTAGCAATAACCAATGTTATGTAAAAAAAATAAAAAAATACAGGACAGCAGTTCATGTCTTCAACCTTTAGAGAGGTTATGTGATGCAACAAGACAATGAACCAAAGCACACAAATAAATCAAGTAAAGCATACAGTTTACATACCAACATTAATTTTTCCACCCTGCACTGTGAATGATTTTTTAAATGGCTATTAATCATAAATGTGAAAAGTACAAGTTTGTTTGTTTATAGTTAAGTCAGATTGTGTTTTTCTGTAATTGTCATTTAAATTGAGCTCACACCACATTTTATGAATTATCAATGCAGATTTTCAAGAGATGGTTTCCTGGACAGGGTTTAAATTATGCCAAAAGTAGGCCTTAATCTATTTAATCGTGAGTTAAAAAAATGTTGCCTGGAACAAAGATTAAGCACAGATTACTAACACCTGGACTATGAGTCCTGAACTAAAATAAACTGGATTCATTTACAGTTTTATCTAATTGCTTACACACAATTTCTGAAAATATGGCTCCATTTCTTGTAACTCTACACACAAAACATCAGACATCTCTTGCAAAAGCAACACTTTGTGCAAAACTATTTTAACTATTTCCAAAAATGTTGTTTTTGCATATATCTAACTACACAATGCACAACTGAGGAATTTACAGTTGAACTGAAATCAACTGAACTGAATCAACACTGAAGTCACTTGAGCTGAATATTGACACTATATTGGCTTGTTAGAGCCGGTTTACAGCAGAATTTGTTTTGAACTTGTTACTGAAGCTGCTATGAAACAATATATTTTGTTGTATGCATATTCTTTCTTTCTCAAACCTTAGTTTTGATTTCTAAGTGATCAATTTATGTATAAGTGTTTTCACACATGATCATTGGCTGTATGGGTCCTCAGTAAATGAATGTGGCATTTAAATGGCAAAAGTTATTCTTGTCTCTATAACTTATGGCTTCCTAAAGACACGTTTATGGGTAAATAAAATATTAATAATATAAATAAAATGAATAACAAAACATATTTTAAATATAATGAAGTCATTTTATTATAGCACTCATCAGATGTTCCTGGAAACAAAACAGAGACAGAACAGTATAAACAAACTATACAACAAACTAAACACCAAATTACAAAAACATTATTATGTGAAAGTGAATAAAGTTGTGTGTTTTCAGTTATAAATATGTGCTGTGTAAATTAGCCTATACTTTTAGAAATTATATATAGCCTAACTTTAAAAAACAAACAATAACCCATATAGATAAATTATAATAATTGTATAATATTAAGCATTTACTTAATATACATTGTAACATTAGGCTACTTTACTCTAGCACAGTAGTCAGTTAAGCAATTAATTAATATCTTATATTAATATGTATGTAGCCTAGGCTACATCTAAAGGTAAGTCTGCTTAAAAAAAAAAATATTACACTTCGACATGTACAGAATGTGCGCGTTAAGAAACACGTTCAAATGTTTTTCTTAACATGTTAAAACTGTGCGTGAAGCGGAAAACAGGGCGTGTTGAAGGTTGAAACGATCATAAGTCACGCGTTTCGTATAAAGAGATTTGGCCCCAGGCGCGTTCCATATCATATCCATACTAGTCCAATGAGGTGCGAGGTCGAGGTCATGGCCATGACGCGTAGAAGACGAGCTTTAAACTATTTTTTTTATGTTTTTTGCTGCTTTCCTTTATCGTGATCAACAATGACAGGACAACGTCTTCAACTCAATCTCTGCATGGACGCGACGAACTTTTTGGACTCATTTTCAGGAGGCTGTCTTCGTCTTCATAACTCTGAGGCAAACTGCAGTCGCTATGAACCACAGCATGGGTAATGTAACGTTACGATTTAAAGAATATGCTTTTATTCAGCTGTATAAGGAAATGGATGCGTTAATAGATCCGAGCTTAAAACTGCACATTGTGTTTACACAGACTATCCTCGCCTCATAACGAAGCCGTGAGCTCTTATCTGCTTGGAGCGATTTCCGCGAGTCCAGATTTAACCGCTGATCACGACGAAATTGTGTGTAAGTAACTTCTAATGTGTTTCTCATTCCTTGTTTAATTTTACCGTGACTGTTTTTATTAATACCAGTCTCATGTAATTGTTTTCCAGCTGCCTGTAAGACGTATTATGAATCGACACGCCGGAGCTTCAGATACAAACAACCTGAAACTGCGAAGTTTAGCTCGGAGTCGATCAAGAAGAAAAAGGGTAAGATTTATTATATTAGATCCGTTTTTTGTCAATGTGAGTATTTTTCAGGCTGCTTATTGTCTTTATGGATTGTATTACAGTTGCTGGAAGCAAGAGTGTGCTGGATGAGGTGGACGTTTGGAAGTCCGCGACCATTGAACTCATATCTGACGAGGAAGACGGCTTTGTTGACGGGGTGTCTGGATGGATTGTGCGGCCACCGCCCTCTCGCAGCCTGGAGCACGCCGAACTTTACATTACATTACGAGACATTACTGCTGCACTGTACATAGTTGTATGTTTAACAATAAAGCTCTTTCTTTGAGTAAACCGCTGTGTTTTATAAATGAAGCCCTTTCTTTGAATGAACAGCTGTATGCTTATAAATGAAGCCCCTTGTTTGAATAAACGGCACGGTCCGTATAATTTTCCCATATATTCCTTGATGGTATGAATACTTCATAGCACAATAACATTAATATGAAACAAATTATTACAACATAAATTATATATTTATTATTATTATTGGGGTTTACATTTATAATGAGCAAGGGGGACCAATAATGATTGGTTTGCAGTGATCTGCCAACCAATCACGAGGGATTTTTCTTTTTTAAATGTAGTGGCTTCAGCCAATAGTGAGTGAGTAAATTCAAGTCTGGCCGTTGACTCTCTGGTTTCGCTGCTATTCATATGCAAATTAGAGGCGTCGCACCTCCGCGGGCTCTCTCAGCGGGGGGCTCTCCACCTACGTCATGGTTCGTTTACGACAATTTGTGGAACAGACGAACGCGACGTTCGCTGCCTCTAAATTGTCGAAAACTGCCGAAAATTAGGGAGATTTCCAGGAGTATACAGGCGTTTACGGGGTCGAAAATCCCACTTTTCATGCAGTGGGAGTACCAATCAAAATGGAAGAATTTGGGGGTGATCTTTGATGCAAATCTAACATTTGAGCTAGATGTAAAAAATACAGTTAATTTTTTTTCATTTCAATTTTTCATTTTAGAAATATTGCCAGATTACATTTCTTTTTCTGTTGCTGAGATGTTGATTAACACTTTTGTTTTTACCCGTATTGATTATTGTAATGCTTGTTGGCTGGGGTGTCAAAAGCTACCCTAAACAAATCGCAGCTAGTTCAAAATTCAGCTGCTAGAATCCTTACAAGAACTAGGATGAGAGATCACATCAATCCTATTTTGGAGTCTTTGCATTGGCTCCCGGTTAAGTTTAGGGATGATTTTAAAATCTTGATGCTTACTTACAAGGCTTTACATGGGTTGGCACCGCAATATTTGTCTGAACTTTTAATCCGACACGTAATCTGCGTTCATCTGAAACTGGCCTTTTAGTTGTTCCAAAAACTCATCTTAAGACTGATGGGTTATAGGGCTTTTTCCTCATTAGCTCCAAAATTATGGAATTCTTTACCGATTGAGATAAGGCAAGCTCAATCTCTTTGCATTTTTAAATCTCACCTTAAAACAATTTTTTGTTAGGGTAGCTTTTAATTGAACGTTTGTATCAATTTTATATAGTTTTTTTAACTGTTTTTGATTTTTCTTTTTACGTTTATTGTTTATTGTTTATTTTTGTGTACTCTGTTTTATTTGTTTCTGTAAAGCGCTTTGAGATGTACATTTTAAGGCGCAATAAAAAATAAAGATTTATTATTATTATTAAGACCACCAATCACAGAGACCAAGACAGGGCGAGACCGAGTCAAGACCAAGACTAGACCAGCACTCCTTAAATTCATCTAAAAGATCCATATACTGTCTGAGAAATGACTTATATTAAATAATTAAATACAATTAGAATAGTAAGACACTATAGCGCTGTCCCAGCTAGCAGGGAACGTTCTCAGAACTTTGGCTAACATTCCCTACAAGTTTGGTTAATGTTCTGAAGAAAACATTTGAATGTAGGCTAATGTTTAACGAATATTTTAAGAATGTTTTCTCATTTAAAAAAATGTTCCTATAGCGTTAAATGTAAACCAAGATATAACATTTTAACTGCAACATTCAAAGGATGTTTTAGGAATGTTTCTGAGGTAACAAGTTGTACAATGATCTCACTAAAACATTGTCCCAATGTTTCATAATAACAAAGGAAGAACATTCTCTCTGCCACATTAGGAAACTGTTTTGAGGATATCATTGAGAGAGATGTTGAATGTTCTTTATAAAACGTTCTTCTAATGTGACGAGTTAACAAAATTAGAACATTTTACTTGCAACATTTTGAGTATATTTTGGGAATGTTCTTAAATTGAAAGTTTTTATAATGATCTCAATAAAACATTTCCCAATATTTCATAATAACAAAGGAAGAACATTCTCTCTGCCATATTATATATTATATTTCAACTTTTGCCGCTGCGCTCTGTGACGATTACCAGCGCGGCATCCAAAAAGTTTTGAAAACTCCGCCTACTTTGCTCTGGCGTAGCGCAACGCAAATCGCGTTGTATCCGAAGGGCAACGCTGAACCTAGCGGCCAGCGCCGCGCATTCCGCGTTCTGTGTGAAAGCCTTTACTTTCGCCTGTCTCCGCAGCGCGAGCCTCCGCTCAGTCCGCTGACTGCGCCGCTCCTCCCCAAACGGACGAGGCGTTTATACTCGACCCGCTCGCCGTTGTGCTATTCTTTGAAACGACAGAGGGCGACAGAGTATTTGTTCTTATCTTTAAACCAGAGCCGGTCCAGCCACTAAGCGAACCTTGCAATTGCAAAGGGCCCCGTGGCCAGCAGAGGGCCCCCTAGAGTCATTGCTGAAAAAAAATCATACATCAAAAGTAACATAAAATAAATAAATAAAAAGAAAGAAATGGGCCTACAGCGCTAGTTATCAGGCATCATGATAAGCACAGTTGTTATTTATTTAGTTCTTTATTATGGCGAGTTCCCCGCTAATCTTGACCCCTGACTGACCCTGTGATGTCAGTCATGTCACTCGTCACCTGTCAGTCAGTGACTCCGACGTCGACGATGTCTGACAACAAGAAACGAAAATATCTTTCTGGCCATGAAAAACGACAAAAGAAGAGGCTGGAAGAAGAAAAGAAGCAAGAAGATAAAGGTACGTAAACCTGTAGGCTTAATTTTCCGATACCTATGTATGTATGGATAATCTGCAGTCTAAATATAAGTTAGTCTCTCTCGCTCGCAGTATAGCGAGGCGGTTGTTTAGCGAATAAAAACCGCCTCGCAGCTCGCTATAGATTATCCCTCTTATTACATGGATACCTACCAAATCAATAAATTATTTGACACAAAATATTGATTCAAAAAGGAGTTTATTGATTCAAAAAGGAGTTTATTGATTTAAAAACGATTGTATTGCTTCCGCTAAAGAAAATAGTCCGTTCCGCGTCCATAGCAACGCTCTGCTCAACGGTGTGTTATAGCTACTTCACAGCGGTCTGTTATCAAGACGTAACAGACCCGCATTCTACATTGGAATTCAACCAAGCCTTGTAATAAATGCTAATAACATGCTGCATAAAATTGGTTTAGTATTATACCATTTGCTGTGATGTTAAAGCATTTAACAGAACAATACAACCCCAGTTTGGCTTCTTCACTAAAGGGCTAACATTCATTTACTCCTTATGTCCCCTTTCCAGGGGCACTATTAAAGTATATGCTGCCAGTAAGCAAAGCTCCAGCTGTTGGTGAGTATAAAGGTACTGTAAAATGATAACCGTCTGCATTTTAAAAAATTAAGTCTAACTTTATATATAATTATTTTCTTTATTGCAGCTCCATCAACCACTTCTTTTCCTGGTTCACAACACAGTCATGTCACCCAAGAAGACACAAATACACAAGTTTGGATTTTAATAGTTCTATTGAAATGTTACCTAATTCTTATTATTGCTACTTTTAAACTTGTTTGTGGTGTTTTAGATATTGTTAATTTTGTTTATTTGAAAAGTTAAAACATTTAAATGTTCAATTTATTATTTTATATAGTAGTTTATTTAAATGTATTAAATATTATTCTATTTGCTCTATTTCATTTAAATTATATATAGGCTGTTGTTTGTGCCTCTTAAACTCTTGTGTCAATTAAAAATGTTTCTTTGATTGTCAGTGAAAATCACTTTATCAGTCTTTTTATTCAGCAAGTTCATCAGTGTGTTCATTGCACTGCACTGCCATTCAGCTCAGTGGTATCATCATTTTCCTGTTAGACATCAAACATGGAACTCAACTCAAGAACTCAAGGTCTTTTATTGTCATTCTGTACATGTTGCCACAAAGAACAAAATACGTACTCAGGACCAGCAGCGTAAAAAAGAAAATTAACATACAGTATACATAGAATAATTAAAACATAATTTAATAGACTAAAAAATAAAATAAAAAACATAGTAGATATAATATGTACAGTATAGTTATAAGGTAGTCATTGCTTTTCTTTAGGCCTTACTTAAAACGGTCAAAGGGGCCTCCAACCAAATTTTGCTTAGGGCCCCCAAAGGTCTAGGGCCGGCTCTGCTTTAAACCATCAGAAAAAAGCGTCGAGAAGAAGTGGGCTAATGTACACAGGTGATGATGTTTATTTTAGTACACTTCACCGACAGCGACACTACAAAAAAATTGTGTAAAACTCAGTAAACCTTGATATTATTACTTGTGACATGAGAACAAAATATATGCACACATGTATACAACTAAATTAACGATCTCTTAAATATTTCCTAATTTCACTAAACATTTTCATTTAGTTTCGTGATTTTGTTTTAAAAATCTTTATTTAAAAGGGCTTATGTCTGCGTTTGTAGGCTCATTTTGAAAATATAAGCACCTAATTTGTATGTGCAAACTGCCTCGACTCGGGTAAAAGACTGTTTGTTGGCTCTTTGTATTTCTTTCCATTTTTCAAAAGAATATCTAATGTTACACTGTGTATATGTATGTATATGTAGGCCTATGTGTGTATATGTATGTGTGTGTATATATATATATATATATATATATATATATATATATATATATATATATATATATATATATATATATATATATATATATATAATCCATTAGATACAGATATAGATGAGCCCTTTGCCAAGAGAGTGAAGAAAATAACTGCCACTGACGATGAATCAGACTCCACAGATGCCAAAAATGCCTTCCTGTAAGTAAATGGTACTGAGTGACCACAAAGTGTTTGATGTCTGTGTATAATCTTTGTCTTGTTTTCCTCAGAAATTTGTATATATACTTTCAGTGAACTGCATTGACTTTCTAACTTGCTATGACCTTGTGTTTTTAGTCACCCCATCAATGGATTTATTTTCAGCCAGACACAACGAGGACAGCCCAAGTAAGTTTCCATTTTAACATTAATCCATTTTGTTTTTACCCCTGGCTGGCTGTACATTTAGGAAAATAGGGGTAAAATACGCACGCCTCACGGGCATTCATAACGATAGGGATAAACACATCATATCATATCAAGGAAAAACACATGAGCAAATTTTTCATTGTGCCCATAAAGTTTATAAATGGTCTCCTAAGATTTAATCATAATGGTCTTAAATTAGGCACTTCTGTTCTCCTCTGGCCTGGGGGGGTGGGTGTCTGTTCTTCTCTGGCCAGGGCGTGATTTTGATTTTTTGATTCAGGCAGCAGTACAGGTCAGAGGTCCGATCTGATCGGAACAGTCTGAGATTATTTTGTGTTTTTGTGTTCATTGGAAAGGGCAGATATATCGACCCTCAGTCATGATCAGTTATCAAGCTCATTGTATTTGTTTGGACAATGTGTTTGAAAAAACTACAGATGAATTTGACAACTTTATTACTTGAAGAGAGCCTAATGAAAGGAACACTGAGAGGAAAGGAATTCACTAGGAAATATGCCTTGTCCTCTCAGATAACTATTTGTCTGCATTGTTTCTTTTTACAGGTTGATTATCTGTCGCTGCTGAGAGGTAAAACTCCTGGTGACTCTGTAAGACGAACGATGAGAAAAATTTGAACAAATGGCCTTTGGGCCAATTACAGTTTGAAGGGTCGAAAGGGGAAAATACATTTTCAGGACCTGGCTATATATCCCATCATAATCCGTAAATTTGAAAAGAGAAAAGTGGAGACTGTTTTTTCATTATCCTCCACAAGCGTTCATTCTTGCAGTTGCTAGATGTGAAGACTTTAAATCCACCCAATTATGCAGTTTTTTGCTCTGTTTTACTTAATCTTTGCAATCTGGCAACCATGTGCACATACTCTCTACACTGTAGAAGAAGCACTGATTATCATAAAACACTGGCAAACATGTACAGTAAGTAGGAGTATAGTAATCTCCATTGAGATATTCTGCTTTAATGATAATGTCATACAGTAATATATTTCTTCACAAGCTACTTGTGCCTTTTGCTGCGACTAAATCTTCCATCAAACCGGATAAATCCAAAAACTTACTGTAAATGCTTTTTTTTTTAAATTTCAGCCTGAATTGGGTGCTTACTACAGGACGTTAATTAATAAAAGGATTGATCTTTTTCCCTCTTTGCCTTTCTTTATATTTAGAGGCCTGCCACAAGATCCACCCGACAACTCTGCAAAAAACAATTGAAAACTGTGTAGCTGATACACTGAGATATGCTCCTCACAGAGTGACTCAGGTCAGTGTTAAGCATTTGTTCAAAAGACAAGGTTGTAAAGAATTCGCTATTCAGCGAATGATGCTTTTTTCACATAAATTTAGGTGACTTTATTTTTCATAAGCATTATATAGAAATTAGTAATTCCACTATCGTGACAACACTAACTTGATTAGATCAAAGATGAAAATTGATTAGCTTTAGAGGGTAGGCATAGCTAAATTTTCTGGCTAAGCAAGAAAGCCATGTTCGGTGAACTTGAAAAAAGTAACTGACCCACTGCATTACAGTTTACAGTGTCATTGTAGGTGACATGTAGCTAGATTTTAGTGACAGGGTGGTTTGAGATGGTAATGCAAATGTTCAAATCACATTTTTTCATTTGACAAAACCAAAGAAAATACTCCTT
This sequence comes from Gobio gobio, assembly GCF_949357685.1. Classification (NCBI taxonomy): domain Eukaryota; kingdom Metazoa; phylum Chordata; class Actinopteri; order Cypriniformes; family Gobionidae; genus Gobio; species Gobio gobio. The sequence continues at coordinate 35,724,243 of NC_137099.1, forward strand.
TGTCAGAAAAAATTACATAATTAATGGCATAGAATTGACATTTACTTGAATGTCGTTACCTGTTTTTAGTAGTTTCGTTCATTTATCCATCTTTGTTTTATAAATCAATTAATTTCATAATAGGAAAATATATGAAAATAAATAAACAAATTATAAATTATTCGTAAAAAAAAAAAAGAGTTGTATCTAACTGTTTTGTTTTACTTTATTTTTTATTTCTATATTTACTTAATTGTAATGTATTAATTTGTATTCATTTCAGGACTTTGTAATGTGTGCAGAATGTGGTTTTGCATTGTCTTGTTGAAATATGCATGGGCGTCCCTGGAAAAGATGTCTTCTTGAAGGCAGCAGATTATGCTGCAAAATCTCTATGTACTTTTCAGCATTAATGGTGCCTTCACAGAAGTGCAAGTTACCTTTTCCAAGGGCACTGACATAACCCCATACCATGACAGACCCTGGCTTTTGGACTTGTTGCTGGTAACAGTCTGGATGATCCTTTTCTTCTTTGGTCCGGAGCACACAGCGTCCATTCCTCCCAAAAAAATACCTGAAATACTGATTCATCTGACAACAGTACACGTTTCCACTGTGTGATGGTCCATCCCAGATGCCTCCGAGCCCAGAGAAGTCGACGGCGCTTCTGGACACTGTTAACATAGGGCTTCCTTTTGGCACAGTACAGTTTTAACTGGCATTTGTGGATGTAACTACGTATTGTGGTACTTGACAAAGGTTTGCCAAAGTAGTCCTGAGCCCATGTGGTGATATCGCTTATAGATGAATGACAATTCTTGATGCAGTGCTGCCTGAGGGATCGGAGATCACTGTTGTTCAGCTTAGGCTTGCGCCCTTGTCCTTTACGCACTGAAATTCCTCCAGATTCCTTGAATCTTTTAATTATGTTATGCACTGTTGAATGTGAAATATCCAAATCTCTTCCTATCTTTCTTTGAGGAACATTGTTTTTAAACATTTCAATAATTTTCTCACGTATTTGTTGGCAAACTGGCGATCCTCAGCCCATCTTTGCTCCTAAAGGATTAGACCTTTCTTGGATGCTGCTTTTGTACCAAATCATAATTACAATCACTGCATGAAAAGTGGGATTTTCGTCAGTATGTGGCACTGTAGATTGCCGTGAAACTTCAGGTTTACGACTGTGCACGGCAATTTGCAGGCAACACCGAAAACTGCCGTAAATTGTCGGAAATTGACGTGGGCCTTGCTTGGCAGTTGTCCCCCCATGACCCCCCCTCCCCTTAATTATAGGGGAGGCTTTATCATGTAAATGAACATGCTGTGAGCTACACAAATGCAAATCAGAGTAGCAGCAGGGGGAGTTTTATCTAGGTTCTGACTTTTTTAAACTAAACCATTTTTTCAGTTAAATGTACTCGTTTTAGTTCACATTACTAAAAATTTTTTTTTAGGGCAACCAGTTTGCTCCAATTTTTTAAGTAGATTCAACTTGTCCGGGCTAACAGAGTAGATTAATTACTCTGTATGTCATTAGCAATAACCATGTAAAAAAAAAAAAATACACACAAAATAAAAAGTTACGGTGTTATGCCTATATGTAATTGAAGCACTTTTGCCACACCCATTAACTTAAATAAAGTGAAAATAAATATAATAGGTTTTTCTGGAGCTCCTTGGTGGTCTGAAACCTCATTGAGGTTGAAGAATATAGGGATAAATTAAGCCCCTCTGTGGACTGATTTCCTGACTCTTGATCTCTCTCTCTCTCTCACACACACACACACACACACACACACACACACACACACACACACACACATCTGTGCAGGCAGGCAGACACACACACACACACACACACACACACACACACACACACACACACACACACACACACAGGTCATGGCCATGACGCGTACAAAACTTGAAGACGAGCTTTAAACAGACGTGTTTTGGGCCATGTCCACACGAAGCCAGAACTTTCCCTATCCGATCTTTTTTTTTTCCTCGTTTCAAGATCAGCGTACACACGAGAGCATGAAAACGCCTCAAAACGATGTTGTATACATGCCAGGCCAGTATGTGGCACTGTAATTCTGCAACAGAAATACACTAAAAACGGAGAAGAAGAGTTGTGGTTAGAAGGGGTATCCGTGTGGACGAAACGCCAATACGATAAAAAAAATGTATACGTATACAGTGATACGCGTCTCCGTGTGGACGGACCCTTGGACTCTTTTTGCTTTGTGTTTTTGCTGCTTTGCTTTTTCGTGATCAACAACGACAGGACGCCATTTCACCTTCAGCTCCCCTTCAACTCCTCTGCATGGATGCGGCTAACTTTTTCGACTAATTTTCAGCTGTCTTCGTCTTCACAACTCTGAGGCAAACTGCAGGCGCTATGAACCAGAGCATGGGTAATGTAACGTTACGATTTAAATAATATGCTTTTATTCAGCTGTATAAGGAAATGGATGCGTTAATAGATCCGAGCTTAAAACTGCACATTTTGTTTTCACAGACTATCCTCGCCTCATAACGAAGCCGTGACCTCTTATCTGCTTGGAGCGATTTCCGCGAGTCCAGATTTAACCGCTGATCACGACGAAATTGTGTGTAAGTAACTTCTAATGTGTTTCTCCTTCCTTGTTTAATTTTACCGTGACTGTTTTTATTAATACCAGTCTCATGTAATTGTTTTCCAGCTGCCTGTAAGACGTATTATGAATCGACACGCCGGAGCTTCAGATACAAACAACCTGAACTTACATCGCAGGCGGAAACTGCGAAGTTTAGCTCGGAGTCGATCAAGAAAAAAAAGGGTAAGATTTATTATATTAGATCCGTTTTTTGTCAATGTGAGTATTTTTCAGGTTGCTTATTGTCTTTATGGATTGTATTACAGTTGCTGGAAGCGAGAGTGTGCTGGATGAGGTGGACATTTGGAAGTCCGCGACCATTGAACTCATGTCTGACGAGGAAGACAGCTTTGTTGACGGGGTGTCTGGATGGATTGTGCGGCCACCGCCCTCTCGCAGCCTGGAGCACGCCGAACTTTACATTACATTACGAGACATTACTGCTGCACTGTACATAGTTGTGTGTTTAACAATAAAGCTCTTTCTTTGAATAAACAGCTTTGTTTTATAAATGAAGCCCTTTCTTTGAATGAACAGCTGTATGCTTATAAATGAAGCTGTCAGGATGGTAAAAGAGGAACCAGTTGCGGGAATAACTGTTTATTAAATGACAAAAGCAGACAAAATCAGGAACACAGAGAAAAGAGAGTCCACGGTCAGAAGAGCAAACAGGGATGATGCCAGCCAGGTACAAGGGAGTACCATGTCGACCCAACAGGGGGCGTTGGAGAAAGGATTCTCAGAGGGAATGGCAGAGCAGGCCCAAGCTGCAACACTGGAGAGTGGAGGTAGAATGAGTGCAATCCAAAGACAATGAAGTAGGCGAGTTCACAGATGATCAGCAGGTGACGTAACGTCACAATGGCAGGGGGAAGAGAGAGAGATGAGAAAACCTGAAGGGTGGAGGTTGGGTCCTGGCTGTGGATGCTGAAATCCTTAGTGGTAGGCAGGCAGGGAAGATCCAAAAAGGAGGGAGGCCTGGATCTGGCAGCCAAAGCAGACAGGGGAGCTGGGAGCAAAAGAAAAGGAGAGGGGAAAAACAAAAACAAAAACTAGCCAGACGGGAGCTCAAAAACTAGTTTAGGAAAACAGGGAAAAAGAAAATAAAGAAATAACCAACACTGAATAAAGTAGACAGGAACTCAAGACTAGACTAAGACTCAAGACAAAAACTATTGCAGAAGTGCTAAGTCTCAGAGACCATAGACAAGAGCCAGTTAACTCAGCAGAGCAGAGATTCGATCTGGCACAGGACAGAAAACAAGAGGGGAATATAAAGGGTGGCAAACGAACAAAAACAGGTGTGAGCTATAATGAGATAACAAGGTAACAAGAGGGGCGGAGTAACAATAGACAGAGCACATGGCATGGCAACACAAATAACCAAGTGGACCAGACAAACACAAACAAGCCTAAAGCAGATCAGACCGGCACCCTGACAGTACCCCCCACTCCAGGAGCGACCCCGGATGCTCCAGGTATGGAAGAGGCCCGTCGACGTTGGAAGTCCTCGATCAAGGAGTGGTCCAAGATGTCCCGAGACGGCACCCAGCATCTCTCCTCAGGACCGTACCCCTCCCAGTCCACCAAGTACTGGTATCCTCTACCACGCTTCCTAGCGTCCAGCAGCCTCCTAACGGTAAACACAGGAGAACCGTCAACAAGACGGGGGGGAGGGGGGCAAGGACAAGACATACCAGGGTTCAAAGGGGAAGAAATGACAGGCTTGACTCGAGACACATGAAAGACCGGGTGGACACGAGCAAAGACAGAAGGGAGCCTGAGCCGCACTGCCGCCGGACTTAATACTTTGGTAATGCGGTATGGCCCTAAGAACCTGGGTGCCAACTTGCGTGCTGGCACTTTAAGGGGCAGGTCCTTAGTGGAAAGCCAAACCCTCTGCCCACAGACATACTTGGGTGCAGGAGTCCGACGGCGATCTGCTGCCACCTTGGCACGTCTCCCCGCCCGGATGAGCGCCTTCCTGGCTCTTTCCCAAGTGCGTCTGCATCGTTGGACAAAGGCCTGGGCGGAGGGGACAGCGGCATCAGGTTCCTGTGAAGCAAAAAGAGGAGGCTGATAACCAACAGAACTTTGGAAAGGAGACATACCAGTGGCTGCCACAGGGAGTGTATTGTGGGCGTACTCTGCCCAGGTAAGCTGCTGGCTCCAGGAGGCAGGATTGTGGGATGCCAGACAGCGGAGCATCCGCTCCAAATCTTGGTTAGCTCGCTCGGACTGCCCGTTGGTCTGCGGATGGAATCCTGAAGTCAGACTCGCAGAAGCACCGATTTGACGACAGAACTCCTTCCAAAAATGGGAAACAAACTGGGGCCCCCTGTCAGAGACCACATCTTTGGGAAGACCATGAATCCTGAAGATGTGATCGACTACCAGCAGTGCAGTTTCCTTAGCAGAGGGCAATTTGGAAAGGGGAATGAAATGAGCCGCCTTGGAAAAACGGTCCACAACTGTCAAAATCACAGTATTGCCATTGGAGGAAGGGAGGCCAGTGACAAAGTCCAAGGCAATATGGGACCAGGGTCGGGTGGGGATGGGCAGAGGCCGCAGCAGACCAACGGGAGGCTTGTTAGAAGTTTTATTCTGGGCGCAAACCGAGCAAGCTGCCACGAACTGTCTGGCATCTTGGGATAGCGATGGCCACCAAAAGCGCTGGCGGGCAGAAGCCAGCGTTCTCCGCACACCTGGATGGCAGGTCAGCCTAGAAGAGTGACTCCACTCAAGAACCGAAGGACGCAACGGCTCCGGAACAAACAACAGACCATTAGGGCAACCTCTCGGGACCGCCACCCCTCGCAAGGCCTCCCTGACACGCCTCTCAACACCCCAGGAAACGGCCGCCACCACAACACCCCGGGGTAATATGGTGTCGGGCAGCGCCTCGTTCCCCGGACTGGCAAAGAGACGTGACAGGGCGTCCGGCTTAATATTCTTGGACCCAGGCCTGTATGAAAGGGCAAAACGGAACCGACCAAAGAAGAGGGCCCACCTGGCCTGTCGAGAGTTCAACCTCTTGGCCGAACGGATGTATTCAAGATTCTTATGATCCGTCCAGACCAAGAAGGGCTCCGCCGCCCCCTCCAGCCAGTGTCGCCACTCACCCAAAGCCAGCCTAACCGCCAACAGCTCCCGGTTACCGACATCATAATTCCGTTCAGCTGGGCTCAGACGGTGAGAGAAGTATGCACAAGGGTGCACCTTCCCATCCTGAGGGGATCGTTGAGAGAGGACCGCCCCAACCCCGACCTCAGAAGCATCAACCTCCACAATGAACTGCAGATCAGGGTCTGGAACAGACAAGACAGGTGCAGATGTAAAACATGATTTAAGTTTCGTAAAAGCTCCCTGTGCCTGCTCCGACCACCTGAAAGGGACCCGAGTGGAGGTTAGAGCAGTTAAGGGGGCAGCTGTCTGACTATAGTTCCTGATGAAGCGCCGATAAAAATTGGCGAACCCCAGGAACCGCTGCAATGCTCTACGAGAGTCGGGGACTGGCCATTCTGAGACGGCCCTTACCTTAGCAGGATCTACCTTAACCCCTTCCGCCGAGATAATTTGTCCCAGGAACGGAACTGAGTCAGCGTGGAATGTGCACTTCTCCGCCTTGACATAAAGTTGGTTCTCAAGTAACCTCTGCAGCACCTGACGGACATGCTGAGTGTGTACCTGCAAAGATGGGGAAAAAATCAAAATGTCATCAAGGTACACAAAGACAAATCGATTGATCATGTCTCTAAGCACATCATTAATCAGGGCCTGGAAGACCGCTGGGGCATTAGTAAGCCCGAAGGGCATAACCCGATATTCAAAGTGCCCAGTAGGGGTGTTAAAGGCGGTCTTCCACTCATCACCTTCCCTTATCCGAACCAAGTGGTAGGCATTGCGGAGGTCCAGCTTAGTGAAGATTTGCGCTCCCTGCAGCAGTTCGGGAGCAGAAGACATCAACGGCAGGGGGTACCGATTCTTTATGGTGATGTCATTAAGCCCACGATAATCGATGCAGGGGCGCAAAGAACCATCTTTCTTCTCCACAAAGAAGAACCCCGCACCTGCAGGAGAAGAGGAAGAGCGGATGAGGCCAGCCGCCAAAGACTCTTGGATGTACTTATCCATGGCCTCTCTCTCCGGCGCTGAGAGAGAGTAAAGGCGACCACGAGGCGGAGAAGTGCCTGGGAGGAGGTCGATGGAACAGTCATAGGGTCTGTGGGGAGGAAGTGAGGCCGCTCGGGACTTGCTGAAGACCCCCCGAAGGTCGAGGTACTCGGCAGGGACACCGGTCAGATCCGTAGACTCCTCCACCTGAAACACAGAAGAAGAAGAACCAGCAGACGAAGCAACACCAAGACAAAACTTGTGACAATAAGAGCTCCACGCCAACACAGAATTCTCGGCCCAACCCACGTGAGGTTCGTGCTTCACCAACCATGGGTGCCCCAGCACAATAGGTGTGCCAGGAGACTCAAGGAGGAAAAATGCAATCTCCTCACTGTGGTTGCCCGAAATAACTAAACTTACAGGGGAAGTAACATGGGTAACTTGAGTAAGGATGGTGCCGTTGAGAGCCCTGGCAATGAGCTTCTTCTTGAGAGGGATGATAGGGACGCCCCACCGAGACACAAGGGATGCATCAATGAAATTTCCTTCGGCCCCGGAATCCACCAGAGCCGAACAAGGCCTTGAGAAAGGCCCCCACCTGATAAAGGCGGGTAGTTGGGTACGGAGCACAGGGGAATCAGAAAAAGGGGTGACGCTCACCAGTACTTCCCCGTCTACTGGCGAGCTCTGGCTTTTAAAGGACAGGCCACAGCGAAATGCCCAGATTTGCCACAATAGAAGCAGAGTCGTTGATTAAGCCGTCGCTGCTTCTCCTCTGCCGCCAATCGAGTCCTCCCCACCTGCATAGGCTCCACCTCAGGGAGAGGCTCAGGACGCACAGCCACTGCTTCGGAAACAGGATGAGGTGGATTCAGCCAAGAAGTGTGGGCCATAACGCGTTGACGGCGTAGGCTGATGCGTGTCTCTACACGAAGTGCCAGCTCCACCAAGTCATCAAAAGAAGCCGGCAGGTCATGGATGGCAATCTCGTCTTGAATCTCAGGGTTGAGCCCCTCCCTGAAAACATCCCATAAAGCCACTTCATTCCAGCTGCAGAGGGCTGCCAGTGTCCGGAACTGAATGGAAAAGTCAGTGACTGATGACTCCCCCTGCCTTAGTCTCACAAGCTGGCTGGCCGCCTCCTTCCCAGCGACTGAGCGGTCAAACACCTTGGTCATCTCCTGACGAAACAGCTCAAATGTGGCACAGTATGGTGCTTTCTTCTCCCAAACAGTAGTTCCCCACTCACGGGCCTTCCCGGTGAGTAGGGTAATGACGAATGCCACCTTAGCAGCGTCTGTGGCAAAAGTGATGGGTTGCAGAGCGAACGTGATGGCACACTGGGAGAGGAATGGGCGACATGACTTAGGATCCCCGTCATACGTAGGTGGTGTTGGCACTCTGGGTTCAGGAGCCGCTGGGGCAACAACTGGAACAGAAACAGAGGCAGCTGCAGCTGCAGCTGAGCGAATACTGTCCTGGTCTCTCATCAATTCCCTGACCTGGGTGGTGAGTTCAACAACTTGAGAGGTCATGGCCTCTACCTCTCTGGAAGTATCTGTGAGCTGTGTGGCATGCTGACCCAGCAGCACTCCCTGCTGGACGACGGCTGCCCGGATCTGGGCAGAACCCGCTGATTCCATGCTGGCCAGATCGAACTGTCAGGATGGTAAAAGAGGAACCAGTTGCGGGAATAACTGTTTATTAAATGACAAAAGCAGACAAAATCAGGAACACAGAGAAAAGAGAGTCCACGGTCAGAAGAGCAAACAGGGATGATGCCAGCCAGGTACAAGGGAGTACTATGTCGACCCAACAGGGGGCGTTGGAGAAAGGATTCTCAGAGGGAATGGCAGAGCAGGCCCAAGCTGCAACACTGGAGAGTGGAGGTAGAATGAGTGCAATCCAAAGACAATGAAGTAGGCGAGTTCACAGATGATCAGCAGGTGACGTAACGTCACAATGGCAGGGGGAAGAGAGAGAGATGAGAAAACCTGAAGGGTGGAGGTTGGGTCCTGGCTGTGGATGCTGAAATCCTTAGTGGTAGGCAGGCAGGGAAGATCCAAAAAGGAGGGAGGCCTGGATCTGGCAGCCAAAGCAGACAGGGGAGCTGGGAGCAAAAGAAAAGGAGAGGGGAAAAACAAAAACAAAAACTAGCCAGACGGGAGCTCAAAAACTAGTTTAGGAAAACAGGGAAAAAGAAAATAAAGAAATAACCAACACTGAATAAAGTAGACAGGAACTCAAGACTAGACTAAGACTCAAGACAAAAACTATTGCAGAAGTGCTAAGTCTCAGAGACCATAGACAAGAGCCAGTTAACTCAGCAGAGCAGAGATTCGATCTGGCACAGGACAGAAAACAAGAGGGGAATATAAAGGGTGGCAAACGAACAAAAACAGGTGTGAGCTATAATGAGATAACAAGGTAACAAGAGGGGCGGAGTAACAATAGACAGAGCACATGGCATGGCAACACAAATAACCAAGTGGACCAGACAAACACAAACAAGCCTAAAGCAGATCAGACCGGCACCCTGACAGAAGCTCTTTCTTTGAATAAACGGCACGGTCCGTATAATTTTCCCATTTGTTCCTTGATGGTATGAATACTTCATAGCACAATAACATTAATATAAAACAAATTATTACAACATAAATTATATATTTATTATTATTATTGGGGTTTACATTTATAATGAGCCTGGGGGACCAATAATGATTGGTTTGCAGTGATCTGCCAACCAATCACGAGGGATTTTTCTTTTTTAAATGTAGTGGCTTCAGCCAATAGTGAGTGAGTAAATTCAAGTCTGGCCGTTGACTCTCTGGTTTCGCTGCTATTCATATGCTAATTAGAGGTGTCGCACTTCCGCGCGGTCTCTCAGCGGGGGGCTCTCCACCTACGTCATGGTTCGTTTACGACAATTTGTGGCACAGACGAACGCGACGTTCGCTGCCTCTAAATTGTCGAAAACTGCCGAAAATTAGGGAGATTTCCGGGAGTATACAGGCGTTTATGGGGTCGAAAATCCCACTTTTCATGCAGTGAATCACGTGTTGACATCACCTGTTTCAAATCACATCATTATTTAACCATTTTACCTCATTACTAGCCCTAAATTGCTCCTGTCCCAACTTTTTTTGAAATGTGTTGCAGGTCTGAATGACAGGAAAGGATGCATATTTACAAATGACATGAAGTCGACCAGACAAAACATTAAATATTTTTTGTTCATATTGTCTGCAATGAAATACAAGTCAAAGTAAATTTAGAAATCACTTTTTTTTTTGCGTTTTCCATACTGTCCTAACTTTTTCTGATTTGGGGTTGTACATTATTGTATCTTTTAGGAGAACATTCTGGAAACGTTTTAAGACTGTTGGGATAGACAATGTTCTAAAAATATTATCACTTAACATTTTAACAAGGATATTCCCAAACCGTTTTAGAATATCTTTTATAGAACGTTATCATACCTCTTAGGAGAACATTCTGTGAACTACAATAAAACTTACCACTTTATAAAATGTTAGAGGATAATGTTTTAAAAATGTTATGTCTAAACATTTTTAGAATGTTTTCAAACGAATGTTATCCTAACTTTTAAAAGAACATTCTGGGAACAAAAATAAAACTACCCGCGGAAAACGTTATAAGAACGTTAGGGAATAATGTTATAAGAATGTTACTACTAAACATTTTTAGAATGTTTTCAAAAGAATGTTATCCTAACTTTTAAAAGAACATTCTGGGAACAAAAATAAAACTACCCGCTGAAAACGTTATAAGAACGTTAGGGAATAATGTTATAAGAAAGTTACTACTAAACATTTTTAGAATGTTTTCAAAAGAATGTTATCCTAACTTTTAAAAGAACATTCTGGGAACAAAAATAAAACTACCCGCTGAAAACATTTATAGAACATGCATGGTAATGTTCTCAGAACATTCTTATAACAAAAAAATTCTAGCTGGGGTTACCAATCAAATCACTACCAATAAAATTCATGGCACAGAAGTTGCATCTGAATTGGTACAATTAGACCTGCATAAATAATGTTCTATGAACTAACCCTTTAACATTAAAACATTAACATTATTTAACCGTCACGGAATCCTTTATTCCACAGATTTGTTCAAAGCAGCCGATTAACTTAATAAGGAAACGTTACCGAATTAGCAAAGACACAGTTTAAAATGTAATTTAATATTAACTTCTTGTTTATTGAATGTTTGTATAAATCAATTTCAATTGCAATCTCGCTTATACACAGTAGATTTAGTCTCCTAAAATCTAATGGGTTTAGTTAAATTGTAATACATTAAGCATTTAAGCATTACATAACCGACTGTCACTTGAACTGACATTTTGACATCATTTTGATTTTGACATTAAAAATACACGAAAGAGAGCTCAATTCACGTTTTTGTTTGTTTTTTAAAAACATCTATGTAGTTTTTATAACTCTGTATTTCTGTTTTAGTTAGTAGGCCATATCAGGTTAATCTAAAGCTTCAAATAAGTTTTTTTATTTATTTTTTTAATTTCAGTTAACATTTATTTAATTTCAAGTAATGAAGATTTTTTAAATTGTTTTAGTTAACTATTATAACCCTGATTCTTTATTGAATATGTGTCAAATACTGGTCTTTCCTCCTGACTATGAATTAAATGGGAATTAAATTAAATACAGTTTATTGTGTAAGCAAAAACAAATATATTATGCGTGAATTTTAATTATAAACAAGCTCGAAATACACATTGACTCTCATTTTGAAATGCGCCTTACTATTGCAGTTGCAGGAACGCTTTCAAGTTCAGGAGATAAAATATGCATTGTTACAACCGTCTAAAACATATTACTATATAAACATCGTAAAGTAAACATTGTCATTATTCATCAACAATTGCCTGGCATAAATGTGCTCTATTCATTGATTGTGAGCCGCTCGATAGCGCTGTATTGGGGATGCGTGAGCCTGTAGAGCGTGCAACTGCGCCGTGTTTTCCAGCAGTTAGATCAGCACGTTCAAATCAAATGTGCGCATCTGTTACACAGGACATCATTTCTGACTGGATCTCGTCCCTAATCATCTCTCCCTAACATTTTCATCTTGTTTCATTTGTTGACGACAATGACAGTTAGTTTTCGTTATAGTTTTTGTCATCCAACACTAGTTTTTATTTAGTTATCGTCTCGTTTTCGTCAGTGAAAAAAGGTTGTTGACGAAAATTATGACACAAATTATTCGTCAATAAAATTAACACTGGTCTTGGTCCGAGACCAAGACAAGGCCGAGGATAAATGCAGTCGAGACCGAGACAAGACCAAGACCATCAAAAAAGGGTCTTAGGACCGGTCTCGAGACCAAGACCGGTCTCGAGTACTACAACACTACAGGCTAGTAGGCTAACGCATGTGAGGATGCTGCAGGTGCCAGATAATTTATAGCCTTTTCTCACAGCAGCTCAGTGGAGTACGGCGCATTCAGGGTTGGTTTCTGGACTCGGAGTGCTACGTGAAGATTGCCTCGCCTCGATCCCATGCTTTTCCTGCCGGAAGTACATGAAGAGCTGTGGAGGCAGATCAGTGCCAAAATCTTCTTCAAAAGTTCTTTCTCTCTCACTAACCACGACGGCGGGGTGGTCAGCCCCCTGGGGATTCCTTGGGATTCCCCAGGTGGAGTGTGCAATTACAGTGCATTTATTCCTGCAAAGTGCTGCCACCTGGAAGAGTCAACTACTGTCTAGCGCCTGTGAGACGACAGCAACTCTGGTTTCTAAGGCTTGCAGTGCCCCTGGACCCATCCTGCAAGTCCACCAGACCAAATCACTCATAATGCACAAGGGTACTTCTGAGCTGGGGTTGATGCAGAAACTGAGGCAGCGGCTGACCTCTCCCCCTGGGTGATGAAAGTCACACCGCAGGCCCTCATCCAGACAATGTCCACCTTGGTGGTCCAGGAGTGCCATCTCTTCCTAAACCTTGCAGAGATGCAAGATGTCAACAGAGTGCACTTTCTTGATGCTTCCATCTTGCAAGGTGGCCTCTTCGGCGAGACTGTTGAGGACTTTTCCCAGCAATTCTCTGCAGTCAAGAAGCAGATTGAGGCAATCAAGAGCCTCCCCCGACGTGACCTCAGCTATCAGGCCGCCTCGAGCTGCCCCTCAGTCTGCTCGTCGCCAAGGGCAGCCTCTACACCAAAAAAGAAGTGCTCAGGTGCGGCCAGCTCAGCCACAACATAGCCCCCAACAGGAAGACGTCGCTGCCCTTCCCCCAGGCCACCACTAAACCATACAAACAGTCAGCGAAGTGACCCTAAGGCAGACAACCGTAGATGGAGGGGACCGATCTTTCCCAGGAGGTGAAGAATGCACCGCGTCGCATATATCTTCCCCCGGAGAGGGTCAGGCATAATATTTTTTGTTTTGGTTCTGTTCCGCCCTAATTCTCAAAGAAAGAGCCGTTTCCTCACTCTCTGGCTTATACAGGGTGTGCGTTGGCAGTGAGTAACACACTGCTTCCTCAATCCCAAACCATCCTCTTTTCGCCACAGGCCAGGACTTTGCAGTTTGAGGACACAACCCCTCCTCACGCGTCTCCAGCCACTCCCTTGCTGGAACCATGGAACCAGGTAAGTGTTACACCACAATCACGGCCTCTACACTTGGAACGCTTTGCATTCCGGGTTGGGTCCATGTACTCCACCTCGCTTCCCCCCTCGCGGGTACATCTGTAGTTCCACTGGTGCCACTTAAGCCGCGTTTCCACCGAAATTACCCGGAACTATTTGTACCAGGAACTTTTTTCCCAGGAACTTTTTCTCCCCCAGACCTGCTACAATCTGCGTTTCCACCGCGGTCTAAAGTACCGGGGAGATTAGGCAAATTAGTCCGGTGACGTGGGAATGCGCGCGACTGCTTCTCCCAGTTACCGACGGACAGTAATCACTTTTGCGCGATACTGTCTGCAACAATAACAAGTGTAGGTGATGCAAGCAGCGCTGCTTTTGCTGATTATGTACACACATTACCAACACTGTTTATTTAAACGTGCACTTTCACCTGGTTTGACCATTTTAATGCAAAATGGGATGATGGGCAATCCAAAATCTGAATGTGTTGTAATAGCTCAATTCCAAAACAAAACATTTTCTATAAAAGGATAATGAGGTTTCAGTCATGACAGATGTGTGAAAAGTTAATTGAATGAAAACAATAGACTGAATTAAGCAGTTGAAAGATTAGGTACTAGACTGCAAGTATTTTATTTTTTATCACAATAACATCTCTTAACATTCACAAAAAAAAAATCACATGACTAGTATTACAATATGCTTCATTAAATGCATAATTTTAGAGACTTCTTCCTCAAATTTGAAATGAAGCAGGACCACACTTATGGCTTCACTTAAGTTGTGGTTATAAGTTATTATACTACATTCACATAGTTATACATTTAAAAATATAATATTTGGGTTTTCTAGATATGTTTATGTGCATATTCAGAAAGACTTGCGAGCAGCAGCCCTTTTATTTGCTTCCTACACTATATGAATACAATTAGAATGTGGTTATATAGTTAGAATGTGGAAATTAAAGACACAGTGACATTTTACACATTTTACTTTATTTTAGACAGATTAGTTCTTACAAAATTAAAATAAAAGTGTGCAAAGACAAATAAATTACTAGAACAATAAAATGAAAATATAAAATGTGAAAACAACAATATAAAAAAAAGTGTATTTTTCAGTAACCTTTCCAAGAGCTGTGCCAACATGTACAATATATAAAGTACAAGTGTGGTAGTGCAAATGCTTCATTCAAGCGGCTGGTCATTGTGGCTACTTCTTGAACGACTGGACAAACTGTCCAAGAACAGACCGAAACCCGGTCTGAAAGTCCCTCTGCTTTCTTCCGCTTCTGACTGGTGGAATGCCAACTCTTGCCTCCTCATCTCTCCTCGGCCTGGCTCTCCAGTAACAGCTGCATATATTGGTCAGTTCTTGTCCATGCTGCAGGGTTAGCCTCCTCCATGTCCCTCAGTGCATCAAAAAAGTCACAGTCCTTTTTCCTTTTCCCTAAGTAGAAAACTTGCACAGAAACACATGGAAATTAATACACAAGGCAACCATGAAACAATAGAAACCATCAATTAATTATTTAAAGTGTTTTCACTACAAATAATGAACAATTGTTTGGCCAGCTTGAACAATGCCCAGTGTGCAAATTTTATCATGGGCAATTTAAGTTTACAATTAAAAACAACAAAACCATTAAGGATTACACATCAGTTTTTAAATATATACACATTTTTGTCAGCTTTATAACGTACTGGTGACCGCGGGGGAAAACACGCTGGTCTCCGTTGCCTGCGATTCATCAGGGCCACTCGTTATGTCTGGAAAAGCACGTTGAAAAAAGTTACTGCAACGTGTTTAAACACTGCAACGAGTTTAATAGATGATAACAAGATGATATATTTACCTTCAACCCACTCGGATTCCGGGATGGTTTCCAACAACGCACTAGCCGAGTCTTTCGTTACCGCTGCCCTAGAAAAGGACGGTCTGTGTCCCAGCAACGCGTCCAGGCGGTCATACCACTTGTTGATACGCCGGTCGGAACCGCTCCGGTTGTTATGATCCTTTAATTTCTTGTAATCTTGTCTTAATTTCTTCAATTTCTCTCTGCACTGTTTTCCAGTGTGACTGGAACCGAGTCGATATCTTCAGGTAACGTTATACCTTTTCATTACGGGTCGCCGTTTCCAGTTCCCGCTGGATGTCCTCCTCCGCATATATGCTCAATAAAGCCTGAACCTCATCGTCGGTCCATCGGTCGAATTTATTGTTGAACTCCATTGTTGCAAAAAAAATATTTACTGAACGCAAAACCCACAGAACTCACCTCGCAAAAGACTTGTAAATATGGCGGTGGAAAAAAAAAATAGCTGCGAGAGCTCAACCAATCAGCATGTTCAGCGCCCAAGTCCCACCCCCGAAAGTTCGCGAACCTTTCAAAAGTCCCACCTCGCAAGCAGGGCCGTTTGGAGGGGGAAATATTTACCCGGAACTTCATTTAGACCCTGGTTCCTGCGGTCGAAACACACCGAGTTCCCCCCCAAAGTTCCTGGTTCCGGGGTAAAGTTCCTGCGGTGGAAACGCGGCTTTACAGTGTGTCTGGAAGCCTGGTTAGTGCTTCCCAGTCTGTCTTGCTGGCTCATTCAGACAAGCAGACTCGGCTACGCAATTCATTTTGCTGGCAATGCATTTTCATTTTCATTCATAAAGCATTTTATGTTAGTGAGTGGTGTTAAAAATTGCTCTGTGGTCAATGAGTTGGTGAATTGAATTATTATAATAATAATAAGAATTTTTATTTATATGGCGCCTTTCCAACACCCTAGGTCGCTTTACAAAGATTTAAGTTTAAGGAACAGAACCAAATAAACATAATTAACAAAGCACAATACTTATACCAAGAGCTGAAAAGTAATACACAGAGGTCGTGTAAAAATATGTTTTTACTTACTTGCTTGACGGATGTCTTGAGGAAGAGCATTCACAGGAGATGAGGGAGACTGAGAGGGAGGGATATCACAAGGAACAGGTAAGTAGCTTTGGTAGTCCTAGAGGTAAGCCTAGAGGTAAGTCTAGTTGCAAACGAGACCGGACAAAGACTGGGGCCGTTTCTCAATACCAAGTACGCGAACTTCTGACTTGCGTCCTTGGTAGTTCAGACTTGCAAGTTCGACTCGGGAGAACAAACTCCAGAGGACGGGAGGAATCGCCATCAATCGTCAATTGTGAACGTCATCAGTTGCTGCCCAAGTACTGTTCCAATTCAAAGTTCACATCTAGCCAAGTCCAGTTCAAATCCCCGGATGTGTCCTTGATCCGCCCCTTTTATCGAGGATGCATCGATAGGAGACTTGTGGACTTCAGACAGACCGGTATCCCAGAATGCATCTCGCACCAACCAGCAAACATCAATAGCGGATGAGAAACCCCTCGTAATTTAAAAATACTACTGTTAATGTTTCACAAAATATAGTTTTAAGACTTTTTCAGGCGAGAATGTATTTGTTTAAAGCTCAAATCTGTGGTTTATTTATAAAGATAGCGCCTTTTTGAAAATTTTATCTGCCGTTTTCGGAGTTGTGAGATCCAGTCAATCAGCGGCGATCAGCAGGCGCTCTCCCCGCCGAAAGCAGCCTTAACACGGCCAGTCCTTCTGACTACTGCCGCTGGCTCTGATGTCTTCAGATATAATTCGTCTTCTAACGGGCGATCTTTGGTCTCATGAATCTATAATTTGTTCCCTGGCAAATCGTTTTGACTGAGGGCAAAGTGAAGTTTCATAACTTTATATTTTTAGGCTATTAAACACAAACTGGCATTTAACAAAAATAGACTGGGTTGTGTTTTATGTCATAATTAATTTTATATAGTGATAATCAAACTTGTCTGAACCACATATTAATGTTTTTTTTATGTAAACGAAAAGAGGCAGGGTTTTTAATATTTAGTTTTGTTATAAATATACATGCAATAACATTGCCTGCACTACATTTGTGTGGCTATAATAAGTTTAATATTTTTTAATGAAAATGAAAAGAGGCAGAGTGGTGTTTTATCATATATTTCATTTTATTGTAGCCTAAAATATACATATATACACTGAATAACACTATCAAGAACGCTGCTGTTCCATTAGCAGAGTACCGGACTTGTCCTCCCGTCCTCGGGAGTTTGTTCTCCGGAGTTGAACTTGGTGAGCCTGAATTAACCACGGACGAAAGTCAGAAGTTCACGTAGGCCTACTTGGTATAGAGAAACGTATATTTTAGCCTACAATAAAACAAAATATGTCATAAAACACCACTGCCTCTTTTCATTTTTTTTTTTTTACAAAAAAATCTTAAACATATTGGCCGCACAAATGTCGTTCAGGCAGGTACATTGATTATCTTATATATTTATAACAAAACGAAGTATAAAACACAACCCTGCCTCTTTTCGTTTAGATAAAAAAAAAAAAAAAAATAGGCCTAGGGCCTATATTAAACATTAATATGTGGTTTAGGTAAGGTGATGGAAACCGGGGACATTTCCTATTTGAGTGGTCAAAATATCACTAAAATCTAATTTGTTATTATCTTGTTATTATCTTAAAAAACGGGACAATATATTTTTAAATGTTTTTTTTTTGTTTATTTGTTGTTGTGGACTCTCTATATTATTATAATATTAACATTAATAATTATTATGATTTAGTTTGATTATTATGATTTTTATGTGGATTTAATACAATTCAATTTTTTTTAAACAGTTAATAGTTGCCATTGTAAATAACAAGCAGTTCAAAACAATATTATAACATGACTTAACAAAAACACATTACAAAAATAAAACATAAATATGGTAAATAAAACTATTAAAAAAATATTTTAACATTTTATAATAATTATATGAAATGTAAATGAAATGTAAATTAAATGTAAATTTTAAATACAATTATTGTATTTAATATTTACATTTTCACAAGTTTATACTACTATATAAGTAATACATAAAAAAAAAATATTTTTTACTTCAAATGTTTTATTAGGCTTGTGCTTAAAAATAACTCTTACTATCCTAAATTGGTCTTGTTTTGCATTTTAGGCTTATTTTAAGCAGAATTGATGTGTATTCTGGATGTGTTGCATGTGACAAAACAATGCCGTTCCCCATTGAGACTGTTATCAAGCACATGCAAACAGTATTATTATATGATAATGTCGCTCTGCTCTCGGTTACGTTCTTAGTAGTAGAGGCTCGCGCACGACCAAGTTCAGCTTATCATGCGGGGGTGTTGGGGGGGCATTACTGATCGTTGCGTTCGTCGGTGCAAGATGCATTCTGGGATACCGGTCTGTCTGAAGTCTCCTCTTGATGCATCCTCGATAAAAGGGGCGGATCAAGGACACATCCGGGCATTTGAACTGTACTTGTCTATGGCTAGATGTGAACTTTGAATTGGAACAGTACTTGGGCAGCGACTGACGACGTTTCACAAGTCCACGAGAACACAAGTACAGACAAGTACGCATATTGAGAAACGGCCTGGGTGTGAGAGTGTCTTTTGTGCAGGAGTTGATTGTAGTGCTGATGAGGTGCAGGTGTGCGTGATTAATACTAAGGAGAGGGAGTGCGCTGTGATTGGGTGAAGGTGGAGCCTGGCGTGTCTGTGACACCCATATTGTCAAAACGTCTCGGGTGCTGCGTCATGACGTAGTGTGTGACGGCAAGCCCGGAAGCTACAAATGAACGCAGGCCCATGGTAAAGTCTTTTGCGATGAAGCAGGCGCTCCCACATGGTGAGGTGTGGCGGCTAGACGCAGTTCTCATTCCCTTTCTCAGGGAACAAGGGTTATAGTCATAATAGCCGAGACGTTCCCTTTCGAGGGAGCTCGAACTGCATCCAAAACACTTTGGGGAACGAATACCCACTAGGTCACACCGAACCACGCCCGTCCTAGTGTGAAGCTGGGAACCAGGCACAACTTAGGACGCGAGCACCCTGGAGCCAGGCGTCGCAGGGAGATCCAGAATGTAAAATCTGATGAAGGTGTGTGGGGTGGCCCACCCCGCCGCCTCGCAAATCTCAAGCAGCGAGGCCCCAGAAAGGAGGGCCACAGAGGAGGCCACGCCCCTCGTGGAGTGAGCCCTCACGGCTATGGTTGAAGGCAAACCGCGCACCCGATAAGCCATGGCTATAGCCTGGACAATCCAATTACTGATTGTCTGCTTAGAAGCAGTCAGCCCTTTCTTGGATGACCCAAAACACACCAACAACTGGTCCAATCTCCTCCACTGTACAGACTTCTCCAGATAAACCCTCAATGCCCTGACCCGGCAGAGCCGGTGAAGTCTAGCTTCCTCTGCCGTTGCATGAGGCAGGGGATGGAAAGCCTGAAGAACCACTGACCGCATCCCACTGGATGGCACCCTGGGCACATAGCCCAGCCTGGGGTATAAGATGGCTTTTACCCCGCCAGGGGCAAACTCCAGGCAGGTTGGCGACATCGCCAAGGCCTGAAGATTCCCCACTCTCCTCAGAGAAGTGATGGCGAGAAAAAAGGCCACCTTAAGGGTCAGGTTCTTTGCTTCAGCCGACTCCAGCGGCTCAAAGGGGGCCTCAACCAACCCTTCAAGTACCACCACCAGGTCCCAGGCTGAGACTCTGGAACGAGCCGCAGGCCTCATCCTCTGAGCCCCACAGAGGAACCGTACAACCAGATGATGTCTACCCAGAGGTCCATCATCTACTGGCGAGTGGAAAGCTCCAATGGTAGCCACATACACCTTAAGAGTAGACGGGGTTAGACCGGCGGAGAAACGATCCTGGAGGAACTCCAGAACTGCCGTAACGGGGCAGTTGGCTTCTCTACACCAAGTGGAAAAAAGATTCCACTTCAGGTTGTACAACTTCTTCGTGGAAGGTGCCCTGGAGCTGAGTAAGGTCTTGACGATACCAGCTGACAGGCCCTCCTCTAGGTACCGAGCCTCCTCAGGGACCAGACCCAAAGGTTCCACAGCTCTGGCCGGGGGTGAAAAATTGTGCCCCCTGCTTGAGACAACAGGTCCCTCCTCAGAGGAGCGAGGAGCTACTAAAAGAAGGGTGACGCCCTCTCGGCGGACCCACTCCAGAACACCCGGGAGCAGAACGTTGGGGGAAATGCGTACAGACGCAGCCTGACAGTGGGATGTCTCTCGAGACGTGAACATATCCACTTCCACTGGGCCAAACCTCTCGCACATGGCCTCCACCACCTCGGGGTGGAGTCGCCACTCCCCGGGCCTCAGCCCCTGCCTCGACAGGACATCTGCTCCCTGGTTCTGGTCCCCTGGGACGTACATCGCTCAGAGGGACGTCAGTTTCCCCTGGGACCACAGGAGGATCTGGTGGGCCAACTTGCACAGAGGGCGCGACCTCAGACCCCCCTGGTGATTCAGATACGATACCACGGACATATTGTCAGATCGTAACGGGACATGGTGGCCGCGGAGGTCCGGGAAAAAGCTCCTCAGAGCTTTGTAGACCGTAAGCATTCCCAGGCAACTGATATGCCAGGAAGAATGCCGGGTCTGCCACAGACCTCTCGTGAACCGGCCTTCCATGACCGCGCCCCAACCTGTGAGGGAGACGTCTGTTGAAACAACTCTCCTGCAACATGACGCTCCCAACACTGGACCCTGGGACGGGAACCAAGGATTCTTCCATATGACGAGAGAACGAGGACACCTACGCGTTACCCTGATCATACGAAATAGATTTCTTCTCAAGGAAAACCCCCTGGTCCTCAGCCACCACTGGAGGGGTCTGGTGGATAGCAGGTCGCACGAGTTTACGTTGGACGCTGCTGCCATGAGACAAAGCAGTCTCTGGGACTGCTTCAAAGTGCGGCTGTGGCCTAGCTTACCGTCGAGAATTCCGCCTGTATGGACTCAACCGTGCAGGGAACATTCGGGCCCGCATTGTGGTCCCATACGACACATAAGAACATAGTCCTCTGGGAGGGCGTCAACACGCTCTTACCGTGTTCAGTCTCAGCCCCAAGCACCTTATATGAGACAGGACGACATCTCGATGCCGTCTCGCCATCTCACACAATTCAGCTAATATCAGACAGTCGTCGATGTAATTCGGCACACGGATGCCCTGAAGCCTGATTGACACCAGTTCTGCATCCATGCACTTGATAAAGGTGCGAGGGGAGAGAGCTAGGCCAAAGGGAAGAACCCGATACTGGAACGCTTCGCCCCCGAAAGCGAACCTCAGGAACTTCCAGTGGGCAGGAAGAATGGGGATGTGGAAATATGCATCCTTAGATCTATCGTGACGAACCAGTCCTCGAACTGGATCTGACTCACGATGGCTGGGAGAATGAGCATCTTGAACCCCAATCCCCTCAGAGAACGATTCAAGTACCCCAGATTCATTAAGGAACGCAACCCCCCATCCTATTCGGGAACAATGAAGTAGCGGCTGTAAAAGCCGGATTCTGACAACATATGAGAGTGAGTGAGGTGAATATATGGGGAGAGGTAATCAGGTGCAGCTGGATGGGATAATCAGAGGAGCAATCAGTAGCCACGCCTCCAACACAACCACACAAACAGAGTAAGAAATGAATCTATGAACCCATGAATCATGACAGTACCCCTCCCCCTAGGAGCGCCTCCTGGCGTTCCCAGGAGAACTTACCTGTCGATTGTAATCATGGATAAGGGAGTGATCCAGTATGTCCCTAGCAGGAACCCAACTTCTCTCCTCCGGACCGTAACCCTCCCAGTCCACCAAATACTGAAATCCGCGTCCCCTCCGTCTCGAGTCCAGAATGCGATTGACCCTATAGGTTGGCTCTCTCAAGATCCTGATTGGCCCGCTTGGACTGACCATTGCTCTGGGGGATGGAAACCCGAGGACAGACTTACACTCGCTCCCAGTAATCTACAAAACTCTCTCCAGCATTTGGATATAAATTGGGGCCCCCTGTCAGAAACCACGTCTGTCGGTAAAAAGACCCATCTTTTTTACCCACAAAACAGAACCCCGCCCCCACTGGAGAAGAGGAAGGGCGGATGAACTCGGAAGCCAGTGAATCAGAAATATAATTCTTCATGGCCTCCCTTTCTGGGACAGAAAGTGAGTATAACTTGCCTTTAGGCGG
Organism: Gobio gobio; assembly: GCF_949357685.1. Taxonomy (NCBI): domain Eukaryota; kingdom Metazoa; phylum Chordata; class Actinopteri; order Cypriniformes; family Gobionidae; genus Gobio; species Gobio gobio. The sequence goes on from NC_137099.1 coordinate 35,746,708, forward strand.
AGACATACCTGGCAGTAAATCTATCGCACAGTCATAGGGACGATGAGGAGGTAGAGAGGCAGCCCGGGACTTACTGAACACTTCCTTCAGGTCGAGATACTCCTGTGGCACGTTTGACAGGTTCACCGACTCATCCTGCAACACAAAACTAGACACAGACGTACAAGCAGACACAAGACAAGAGGCATAACATTGACTGCTCCAGGCAGAAATGGAATTAAGTCCCCAGTCAACCCTGGGGTTATGCTTAACCAGCCAGGGGTGACCGAGGACGATGGGAGCAAGGGGAGAGTCCGTCAGAAAAAAGTTAATCTTCTCTGTGTGGTTGCCAGATGTAATAAGAGTTAGAGTGTCAGTGGAGTGTGTGATGGCTGGCAGACTGTGAACCTTGTTGGCCCATTGCAATCTTCCCGAGAGGAGGGTGGTAGACGAGGAATTCCCCAACGTAGACCTACCCGACAGTAATCTCCTGTCTACTGTCGGGCTTGATCTTTTACCTGGCAGTTGTTGAGGAAATGCCCCGCTGCACCACAGTAGAGACAGAGTCTCCTTGATCTGCGACGTTCCCTCTCCTCCCGGGAAAGCCAAGCTCGACCTACCTGCATGGGCTCGTGTTTGACCTGTGGGCTGACCGTGCTTTCCCCAGCAAACTCGTGGAGCTCGTAGACTTCTCTGGTTTGTGAGCGTTGACTATGTCGCTGTAATCGCGCATCCACACGCAGGGCTAAATCCATGAGTCCGTTCAAGTCCTTGGGTAATTCCAGTGCGTACATTTCTCTGTGAACACGGTCAGCCAGCCCATAAAGTAAAATGTCACACTGCGCCTCCTCGTTCCACTGGCACTATGCAGCCAAAGTAGGAAACTCTATCATGTAATCTGAGACGGGTCGATTGTCCTGACGTAGATCCGCGAGCGTCTGTTCTGTCAGGAAAGATACACAGGATCCAATAGCAAATAAAATGGTGCTTTTTTTTAGCTCTCAGGACACACAAAGTCACAGAGACAGACAATGATCTCCAGGCAGGCAGAGGAAAGATGGGACAAAACAAACACTCACTCCAGCCTACCTGGGGCACGGGAAAAAGCGTCAGTCATGACATTGTCCACACCCCGAATGTGCCGTATCTGTAAATTGTATGGCTGTAAAAATAAATCCCAGCGCATAAGGCGCTGACTAGGACTCTTTAACGAGTGGAGGAATGTAAGTGGATTGTGATCCGAGTAAACAGTAATAGGAACAGCGCCCCCAGCTAAATACACATCAAACTGATACAGGGTGAAGCCCAACTTCAGGTACTTCACCTCTGCCTCTAGATGTCGCTGTTTGTCTGGTGGCACCCGATAGAACCGCTGTCTTATTGGTTCCGCATCACCGACATTAATATCATTCTCAATTAATTGAGTGCATGATGGTGTATCTGAATACCAGGAGGGAAAAGCAGACAACAAAGACATAATTTCTGCCCATTCATCTGACAAATGCCCAAACAAAGTATTCAACTCAGCCAGTTTCTCAGAGTTCCTCAAACGAGGTTGCAGCACACAGTTATCAGAACCTACCACATCCTCACCACTACTTGCTGCTACCATGTAGGGAGAGGCCCTAGGAGTCTCCACAGCTGCGGCTAAAGCAACGGGCATAACCCGGTCATCAGACTCTGCTGCCCCAGAGACCGAAGACCTGCTGTAATAAGATTTCAAGAGATTAATGTGACAGAGATTAAACGCCTACGATCGGGTGTAGAAAGTAAATAATTCAGGTCTGACACCTGCCGAACCACCCTATATGGACCTGTGTATTTTGCCAAGAAAGGTGAATTGGCTATCGGCAATAATGCCTATATAACTTGATCACCAGAACTGAACACCCTTGGCTCAGCTCGACGGTCATACCAACTCTTTATTTTCTGTTTTGCTTTAGTCAGGTTGTCAGTAGCCATCTCACAGGCTAAAAACAACCTACGACGAAAACCATTAACATAGTCCAACAAGTTAACAGGAGACTCAGGACACTTCAGCTCCCCCTGCAAAACTGCTAGAGGCCCACGAACTCTATGGCCAAAGACCAAATCATTAGGTGAGAATCCTGTGCTCTCCTGGGTTACCTCTCGTGCTGCCAACATTAGCCATGGGAGCCCTTCCTCCCAGTCTCTGTTAAGCTCAACACAATAACCCCTGAGAAGTGACTTCAATGTTTGATGAAACCGCTCCAGAGCACCTTGGCTCTGGGCGTGATAAGCGCTACTAGGCTGATGTTTCACCCGCAACTGCTCAAGCACCTCTCTGAACATGCGTGACGTAAAGTTAGAGCCTCTATCACTCTGTATAGTGTGAGGGATACCAAAGATGGAAATAAACTGTGAAAGGGCTTTCACCACAGATCTAGTAGAGATTGTTCGCAAAGCATAGGCAGCCGGGTATCGGGTAGACTGACATATCACCGTCAGCAGATAAACACACCCTGACTTAGATGAAGGCAATGGTCCCACACAATCAATTAACAAATGTTCAAATGGTTTCCCTATAGCTGGAATAGGGTAAAGCGGAGCGGGCTTTAACACCTGATTAGGCTTCCCCGTTAACTGGCATACATGACACGTCTTAATGAAGCATGCCACCTCCTTCTTTAGGCGAGGCCAATAGAAGTACTTCATAAGCCGATCATAGGTCTTTTTTACCCCCAAGTGCCCAGCTACATCCCCATGAGCTGTCTGTAGGACCAATTCTCTAAACTTAACTGGCACTACCACTTGAAACACTGGGTCCTCGACCCCTTCGTCAGTGTGAGAAGACCACTTCCGGATCAACAAGCCCTCCTGAACAAAATAACCACTTGCTGCATTGCGCAACTCCTCAGGTGGCAACACCCCAACAAACAGATCTTTTAAGGTCTCATCCTCTTTTTGAGCTGCAACAAAATCACTATGGGAGAAAAGGTGGTAGATTAGGCAACACAACAGACTTTATCTCCCTAGTCGGCGAAACCTCACCGTTAGTGTCACTGCACAAGCAGTAAAGACAGACAAATTCTGACTACTAACATCACTGTCAGCTGAAATAGAAGGAATATCCTTAACCATTACAGGGGGCGGTATATCACCCCAGACACGCTCTCCAGCCAGATTGTTACCCAAGAGGAGATGGATGCCCTCTACAGGTAGGGAAGGTCGGACTGCTATTGCTACTTCCCCCTGTACCAAATCAGACTGCAGATTAATCCTGTGCAATGGAACAGAGACAACCTGTAATCCAATCCCCCGGACTAACACATTGTTTCCAGTGCTCGAGTCAGTAGAAAAAGGCAAAACGGACTCCAAGATAAAAGACTCAGATGTCCCTAAGTATTTTAACTGGCACCTGGATGGAACTATCCACCAGTGAAACTACCCCATCTGTAACAAAAGGAAAATAACTTCCACCCGTTTCAACTGAATCAGCCCTACCCTTGCTCTCGCTAGCCACAGCAGAGCTCAGGCCTGATAGTGGAGATGGAGTCATAACCCCTTCAGTTTTAGCCTTCGTCCCAGCCACCAAAACTTTAGAAGGTATACCTGACACAGATACAGCCAGCGTGACCCCCCTAACCACATCAGTGCCATTTCTCAGATTTTTCCCCTTTAAAACAGGACAGTCTTTCTTCCAGTGCCTCTTGTCCAAGCAGTATCGACACACATCAGCATCCTTCTTAGCCTGATTAGCAGGTGTAAAAGCAGAAAACCTAGAATCTCTGTGAAGACTCCCAGCGCCCTTGTGTGACTGATTCGCATTTGAATCTATTCTACTCGGAGTAGGTGACCCAAATGAACCTACCGAAGACCCTAACGAAGAAGAGCCCAAAACTTTATTGAAACGTCCAAAACGTTGTTCCTGATAAACCTTACCTGTATTGTTTTCCTTTAAACTATACTTATGTATCAAAATGAAATCGTCAGCCACAACTGCCACTTCAGCTGCGGTTTTCATCTTATGCTCAGCTATGTGTGTAGCGATACGCTCAGGAAGGATATTTCTGAACTGTTCTAAAACAATCAGGTTACACAACTCTTCAAAAGTAGCGACCCCCACTGCAGAGCACCAACGATTAAAGTGGCTTTTCAGCTCTCTCGCTACCTCTCGCTAGCTCCGTCTGTTTGTCTCCCTTTCTCCAGCTACAAAACCGCAAACGATAAGCTTCAGGAACTGATTCGTAAATTTTAAGCACTGCCTCTTTTACTTTTACATAGTTTTTCCTGTCTGGCACAGGCAACGCAATAAAAGCTTCTTGTGCTCTACCTACAAGAACACTTTGGAGTAACAACGTTCTCTCAGAATCAGACCAGCCACGGTCATCAGCCACACTCTCAAATAAAGAAAAGAAAATATCTGGATCTCTCTCATTGAACTTCGGAAGCAACCTAACCATGTTAGATATATCAGGGGGACGCACAAACCCCCTAGGAGTCGTACCCTCACCCCCATCAAGTGAAAGCCTACCTTCAGCGACCAGTCTCAGCCGTTCTAAAGCCACATCACGTTCACTTTTTATTCTTTCCATTTCCAATTGACACTCAGCTTCCCTTTCTTTCCGCTCTGCCTCACGTTGAGCTTCTCTCTCTTGACGTTCAGCTTCCCGCTCTTGACGTTCAGCTTCCCGCTGTACTTCCCTTTCTTTCTGTTGCATTTCTATTAACACTTTCTGTTGCTCAAACGTAAGTGACATTTTGGAAAACTCTGTCGAAAGAGGTGTCAACGTTGCTTCTCCTAGCTCTAACTTCTCCATAATTAGAGATGCAGGTGATGAAAGAATATTCCTGACCACCAACTCAGTCTGAACTGACACTTTTATCTGGGCCAATTTCGCTGTTCTGGGTAGACCTAAATCAAAGTTATAATGTTCGCAAACTTGACGCAACTGATCCTTTGTCAACCTATTCAAAACCTCCACAGATGGAGCTACGAAAAAATCCTCCAAACTAGCCATACAAATGAAACGAGCTCTACAGCATACAATCTTTACAGTATAGATACAAAAAAAAAAAAATGAGCTCACCTTTTACAATGCAAATGTGGCCACAACACTGCACATACAGACGAGACAAACGGAACTGCCCTCAAACAAAAAAAAAACTAAACACGATCCTCTTCATGCATACCCCAATGACAGAGATTTTTATTACACCATATCAGCGGCGCCTAAACTCCCCCGACAAAATGTCGTTAAAGCTGGCCTCCACGACTGTGCCCTCTGCCCAGGATAGCACAAAAATAATAAACTAAAATAATAAAGCAAAATAACAAACAAGCCGTTAACACTTGATGGGCACTCGCAAAACTCCGATAATTGTTATCTAGAACATTATCAATAAACTCAATCTTAAACGTGCAGTGTAGCCCCACACTAACCAAACAATAGACTACCGCCAATTCTTCAACCTGGCTCACTTCCAAGACAGCCCAGGCACAAATTAACAAAGTATTCTCCTCCTCTCACGCACCAACAATGAAAAAAGAGAAAAAAAAAACCCTTTAACTAATCCACATGCGTCTTCCCACTAATTCAAAACAACGTGGTCAATTCAATGAACTGTATCGGATCTTCACCGGATCCGTATACAGCGTTTTCCAAATCAAACGCAACTAAACAAAAATATATTTAAAGCTTTTAACACCTAGGCTAATCAAAACCTATTGATAAGCATTAAAGAAAAAAAACAACTTATATTTACCGATGTCGTTTCAGATCTCAGACGAGCCCCCAATCTGTTACATTCTGCCTCTTCCAGGCTATGTAAACAGCAATGGAAGACCACGCGGATTAGTTCGAATAAAGAAATATATTTATTAAAGATAAAGAATGAACAAAGTAAGTTAAATAAAGTCAGTATATATGTTAGGTGGAAAAATAAGAATGTATGCAACATGAGATATGAGGTGTCATGCAGAAGGAAACAAGAGAGAGAGAGAGAAGGAGAAGCGGTCATGACGAAGCACCAATCAGGATCAGTGACTGATTTCATTCATGCTTCATACATGCTATGCTAAGGGACTATCCCCAAAGTGTCTTGGACGCAGTTCTAGTTCCCTCGAAAGGGAACTGATATTTCCTGGCTTTTTTCATGATAACTCAGGTCTAGGGGCAACATAACTACCATATCGTCGCTGTCTGATGAAAACCACGTATGTCCATTTTGCAGATTTTGAGATTTTTCGACGGATTGAATGTCCAGGTTTATTTCCGTATACAGTATGCTTCACATATCTAAATGGCCAATGAAAAGTTGTGAAATCATGTCATCTGATTTTCACGTATATCCATTTGGTGTCAAAGCTGTCAATCACACCACGTATCTCCCTCCCTGTGGAAGCATTTCGCCGGTCTCGTGAAGTTTCATCGAAGCTCAGCACTGGAAAGCCGAATAACGTTGTGAGGTAAAGTATCAGCAAACGTTTGTTTTTGACAACTGTTCTCAAGTTTATTATATATTCACAACTATTATTTATCGGTAAATGGTCTAGACGAAGTAATTGTCACAGAATATTTTTATTTATTTTTATATTTGTGAACCTGGCTGACGAAAGTACGACATTGAAGCTCTCCACAGTTTAGTTCTAATTTAATAAACTAAGACGTAGGCTATTTAATAAACTGAGCGTATTCCTCTGTCAATATGAAACGCGACTTGGCCATTCTAATTAATGATCGGAAGAACACGTATCGACCACCGTTACTGTAAAATATGCACGTATGTCCATTTAAACTCAATTTTGGTCAAATGTGGATTATATCATTACACTGGCAAGAATATGGTTACATGTAAAGATGCCGTACCAAGTATGACAACGCTACATTCAACTGCTTTTGAAATACAGTGTTTTTTTTACTTCCTGAAAAGTAACCGTTTTGGACATACGTGAGTTTCATCGGGCAGCGACGATCTAAGTTTCAAACCAGTCAATCCACAGTCAAGTGCACACAGCCTGCATAAAGTAGCTATGCCTATTCACGAGCCGTTGTGACTGCCGTAAAAATGTGACGTCAGAACTAGTCACTGCCTTCATTCACCACCCCGAGCATGTCGAGAGCACGAGAGAGCAACGCATTGCGGCGCGTGTTGGACGATTTGGCCGTCGAGGAGAGTTGAAATTAGGGAAACTTTATGGTAATGGTTCGGCGGCAACCAATCGGAATGTAGAAGTGCTCCTCTTGAGATGATTCCAGAGAACGCTGTCCTGTAAAGTTTGGTTTCGACCACATTAGTTCCCAAGCAAAATGGAGGAGAAGTTGATCATTGCAGTGGCGGGTTTGATAAGAAGACTTCTTCTTTGATAAGAAGAAATAGTGTTGCGCTATTAAATAGCGCAACACTATTTATAGGCAACATTTTTGCTCTAGAATGCTTGTTTTTCAGTGGGAATACAATTAATTTTCTCAAAACAACACCGATTTGACCAATTGCATTAATGCTGCACTTCAACCAGGACAGTTATTGTAATGTAGGCTGCACACATGTTGAAATTACACTAGCACTTAACCATGAACACAAAAGCCACACCACACAAATGGCTTTTAATTGGTTTATTTGGTTAGCAAACATGTAACCATAATTAAGATCTTTCCATCTATCTGTTTTTTTGTTGTTTTTTTTACTTTCACATTTAAATGATTTCATGAGGTTAACACTAGAACCGCCAGAGGTCGCAGTATACCTAAAACCGCCAGCGGTTTACAGATTACAGAATAATATACAGATTATTACTGTATTGATACGGCTAAAAAAACGTAATATGTCACTGTATTATGCCACTGTCTTCACAAAGTAATGTATAGAGTCATGAAATTATTATTTTTAGTCATCAACTATGTTTTTGTCCTGTTGTTTTATGCTATTTTAAGCAGGCTACACTAATCACTTTTTGGTGACTATAGGCTAAACCAGCCTGCAATGACGGCGATAATTAGATGGAAATAAATACATATTTGAGTGGTGTAATGTTATAATAAAATGTAATTAATCCCATATTAAGATAACCCATGTTATTTAATTGACTAAAATACCCTACATAGACAATTAAGAGCAATAATAATTCACAGCACTGCATAAGATGTATGACAACTTACGATAAGGATAACATACGAATTCAAGCGCACAGTTTGACCTAATTAATTATTCATTTGTATAGTTATATCATTTATAATTTGAATAAGAGAACAACACCAATAAACTTGGGATAATCATGAAAATTGTTTTATTCATTCCATCATATCGGATTTTTTTTTTTTTTTCAGGAAATGGGCAGACTTGAATAAATAGCAACACAGCAGCAAACAATACTCAATACAAAATTGCAAAACAAAAATGTATAATTAATTCAAAGTCTGAACATTTATAAATAGACTAAAACATCTTTATTTGACTGTGCGTTGTGTGACTGTTTACAGTAAGCCGACGCGTTGCTCAAACACAGCGAAAAAATAGAGGAATTATATGGGGTATATTTGATGGTTCTAGTGTTAACTAGAACTTGTTTTTGGTGGTTATGGTGTTAACTTATACGATTATACCCTACTTGTGGTCAGTCAGCACAAATGCCGATCAACATGATTGTTGCTTTGGCCCCTTTAAATAAAGTTTAAAAAAGCATTCAATCTACGCCAGAGCGTGAGCGCGTCCACAAATCTTTCTTTAGCGTCGTTGGCAGGGCGGCTAGAGTGAATTTTGACGCTCTTGTCGACGGAGCTGTGAACGCACAGTAAAGCTCTCAGTTTCATTCATAGCGCTGTCTAATCCAAATATGGGCATTTCCTTTGTAGAACTAACCAACCGCGAAAGTTTGCCGGGGAAAGACAGCCAAAAACCACATCTGATTGGTCATGTGAATTTCGGACTACGTGATTGGCCCTCACGCGTCACATGATATGCGCTCCCGCTTCCTTGTTTATTCTCCTCCTGAGATAATGCAAATGAGGCCTTATATACTTAAACATACGCTCATTTGCATATTAAAACATTAATTTACACAAAACAAAAGATTGGCAAAAGACAAATGCCAGGCCCCCACCCCTGCCTCCAATTTGGGGCTTAGTCAAAATGCTGAAACCAGGAGAAGAGAGCAAATTAAATTCATCAAAGTTATTTGGTGTTTGCCAGGTTTCTGTGAGCATCAGCATATCACAGTTATTATCAGAGAGGAAGTCCCGAAGAAACATTCCTTTACCGGTTAATGAACAAGTGTTGAGTAGGGCAAAATTACAACACTGCTGCACACTATCATCATGCTCATAGTCATTTCTGGTATTTTCTAGTGGCCTTAGAGAGGATAAGCAAACTCTCAGATGTATGTATGTAAAATACGACTTTTTGCCCCAGTCTGCCCCTGGACGCAGAAGACTAGGAACTTTGGCGGGACCAGCGGAGATGTAGGACACTTGGAGCTGGATGGGACCAGCGGAGATGCAATTGACTTGGAGCTGGCCAGAACCAATGGAGATGGGAGACTCAGGGGAATATCCTCTTCCACTTCATCATAATCATTTCCAGAGGCTAGGTATAGCTCAATCTCAGTGGAGGGAGTGTGGGTGGGGCTCCATTCCATTCCCTCAAAGTACATGAGCATGCCAACTGAGACAGACGATGTTGCAGGCTCAAGCACCTAGACTCTTTGTTGGGCGCGGGCTCGATGCTGGGGGATCATCACTGATGATTGAGAAATGTACAAAAAACATCCTCAAAAGCCATTTTAAAAATGTAAAAGAAAATATGTATGGATAATCAAGTAAACCTAAGATGCTTCAGTCCAGTTAGTGTTCATCTTGAAATATTAATAACAATATAAAATGTATGTTTACTTTATAAAAACTATTAAAGATTTAAAAGATTTCGAATGCAGCCCATGTGTGTGACATGGTAACAAACAAGGGTATCAAAATAAAACTCCTTGAACAAAGAGACAGGGATATCGGGACCCCCTGAAGGTGGGTATTTGTACAAATATACTAACAGGCCTTTTACTTACTAAAAAAGTATGAACTACTGTATTAATCAAAGGACAGAAGTAATGTAGCTAGGCATATTGCTAGGCATAATCTAAATCTATCGGAATTGTGGCCTCCACTACTGGAAGCTGGATCAGTTAAAAAAGGTATAGCAACATGAGTCAGACCAATCCAAAGGTCTGTGTTGAGTTTGGTAGATGTAACTCAAAAGTTTTAGAAGGATTTAGATAAAATATATATAACATCAGTATTTTGGCATTAATAATGAACATGGGAGAAATTTTTCAGTTAACATGATGCCATCAGTAAACATGGATAGTTTGTTCTCTCACACAGATTCCACAAGCTGACAAGTAACATGGTGGAGAGGAAGTTGTTGAACGACTTGTGACTGTTTAGCCCAGACGATGACAGACATCATGGAGAGGTGGAGGGTTGTTCACAGGGATAAAAATGTCCTCAGCTAAATGTACACAGTGGGTGAAAACGTCATTAAACTTTCTATCTCTCTCCATCCATTCCTCTCTCCACTGCCTCCAGTCTAATTTTTTTCTATGATGTGATGCAGGACGAGTGTGCACAGGGACTAGGTTGATCTCATAAATGAAAAATCAATGGAACAGACAGTGAACTGGAGAGGAAAGACAGAACTTATCAGTGGCATATTAAACAAGAGAGTGGTGATGTTGCAGAGATGCTTTTAAAGCAAACGCCTGTGTAGTAATGAATACAAATCTCTACCCCGAATACACTCCCCATCTCACTGAAAAAAAACGGATTATTTTTTGAAAATGCCAATGTGTATTTTTCTTGTGTCCACAAGTTCATAAGCGGAAGAGTGGGCTGAAACATGCAAAATAGAGCCACATGCATCACTTATTCTCTCCCTCACTCTCAGTATTTACCTTGTTTTCCCTCCCTACCAAGGCTAAAGAGTTTTAATTTGCAGATTGCATTAATATGGTAATGTATTAATTATATTTAATTAGAATCCTGTTTACAAAAGATGGGAGATCATGGTCTGCTTTCTGAGATCTAAACTCGAGAAAGTAAATATACAGACAACTTTCATGTCAGCAGTCTACTAAAATAGGTTTAAAGGTCCCATGGCATGGATTTTTTTATTATTTTATAATGTTTCCTGAGGTGTACTTATATTGTTAGTATGGTTTTTACATCCAAAAATTTAATAATTTAGAAATCAAAGGCATTTTTTCTGTACTGATATTACCCCTCTGGCTTGAATGCTCTGTTTGAAGGGGCGTGTCTGCTGTGAGACTTCAGCGAAAACGCCCACTGGCTGACATCTTTGCATTTGAAATGAGCATTGGATAATGAGGCAGAGGGGGCGTGGTTTAGTGAGGTATGCTGCAGAGAGAGACGGACTGGGCACTCGTGGACCAGAGAGATGGAGAGCTGGGGAAAGCTAGCAGAGAAAGTTTTATTGTACCGAGTTGTTGAGAGCACAAGTTTATTTTGTTTGTATCTGAGAGTTCTGAATAAACACGAGTCCCAGTCACGCGACCCTGTCTTCTTCCTCCTTATTCGACGAACTTTGTAACATATGGAACCCCTCTAAACCCATTAAACTACGTTTTTTTTACCATCACAGCCGTCGAGATGAACGAATCGTCAAAGTGTTGATTATAGCATTATTTTTAGAGATTTTCCCATCACATGAACGGCTGCAGTGATGAGCGGTCTTGTTGATCACGTGAATGCAGTGATCTCGTCATTGCAACGTTATTTCTCTCACAAAATGCTTTCACCACAACTAACAGCAAACACGACATTGACATGAATACAGTAAGAGCTTTGTTGTGCAGCATAACAGCGTCATTCATTATAACGGCAGTTTGTACAAGTGTGCAGATACACTCACGATGTGTGATTGACAGCTTCGAGCATTATAAAGAGTGTTCTTTGATCACTCCCTGTAATCATTTAAATAACGGATTTGTTTCATGCTACTAACAGAAATGATGTAAAGTTTATCGTTTTAGGCACTGGCTTGATTCACTGATGCATTACACTTAGGGCATCAAGACAGCCAGCGGCGGGACTGACAGTATTAAACGGTTTAGATTGAAAGTCTGTGTGAACTTGAATGATTAGCTACACATCAGAAATCACTGATCACAGATCAGGCATTAATGAACACTGTTACTCACTGTTTGTGGCGGTGCTGTTGAATCTATATGGTAAAAGTCTCTTTGTAAAGCCTGTGCTGACATCGCGACTGATAAACTTAATCCATTCTCTCCTATTTCTCTGGGCGGGCAAAGCAGAGGAAGGGGAGGTAACCGTTCCCCGACATACAGGGAAGATTCCAGGACGGCTCGTCTGAGCTCTCATTTTCTCAAAGGCAGAGCAGGACAGCCAGAACTCGGTTTACACCTATCTAAATTTCTAGCCACTTGGGGACCATATACAGGCTTTAAAGGTCCCTTCATGCCATGGGACCTTTAAAGGTTTAAAATTGATATTTCCATTGTAGATTTTTTTTAAATATTTTTATTAAATAAAATTAAATTTTATTATAGGCACACATTTTTTACCCTTAAACGCATACCTCGGGTCTTTATCGACCCAGATGTTATTCACTACCCTCCCTCTCATTCATTTTTAGTTAGACAGTAACCTTCTTAGTATTCCTCAATCTACAAAAAAAAAAAATCTAAAACCCTAAAAAGTGTATAGGATCACTTGTGACCCAATGTACTGTATGCAATAGTGTAAGTATTTTTTTCTGCGCAACGATAATTGAATGTCTGATACATAATGATGATGGGATTTTTATATTACCACCGGCATAAAACAAAGGAATACTCAAGTATCATCTGCAAAACTTGAAATGGCTCAGCGATTTCCTGCAGAGCAAGGAACGTTATTATTGTCACTGTCACTTGGTATTATTGTATTATTGTATTATTGATGGTATAATTGTATTATTGTATTGCCACTAGATGGTGTATCTGGTGAAGAATCTGTCAGCAATCAAAATATTGATTTTATAGACATTGAAAATGAGAGTTTTGAGAATATGAGATCACGAATATGAGCCAGATGCTGAATGTGAATATGTGTCTTTTGTTACAACATACCCCAAACTTTTGCATATTAGATGGGGTAAGTTGTCACAATGGAACCTGCCATTAAACAGCGTGTTATAGGAATTTCTGCTAAATGTAAACAGTTAAACACTCAAGGAAACAGCAACAATGTTATAAGAATGTATAAGATTTAAAACACGTGACAATTAATTAATTAATTAGTTAGTTAGAAAAATAAAGCTATTAAACTGATTTAACACAATTAACGAACCCGCCTTGCCCCAGACCTACATAGTTCATCTTACATTTCATTCAGTCGATTGGTGACGAACATAAAGAAGGGCAAAAACTTACTGCACGGTCTGTGCAAGTCCAGAAACCTGGAAGACCTTCTGAACATATACTGTATAAGCAGTAGGCTATTTTAGAATGACTAAGAAGATTTTACTGCAATTGTGAGTCAAGATATCATGATTATTTGTTATTAATCAAGTACTTTTTGTAATCTGATTACATAACCCAGATTACATGTAATCAGTTACTACCCAGCACTATGTATACTGTACGTATTTTTTTCTTTTTCAGTTTAACACATTTGATGACAAGTCAAAAGATAATGCGCTGTCTGTGAATGTCCTGTCTATGTGACACACACACACGACACACAGAAATGGGAGCTCTAGCGTAGTTCTACCTGGAAGACTCAAATGTCACGTCAGTAACTATTTATCTATCATTATTTGTCATCTGTAGTATACAAGTTCTGTTCCCACCCATTACTACGTTCGCAGATACTGATGCCGGTGTTCACACACTTGCGTCTCATTCGCAAACCATTATGACACAGAAATCAATTGTTGATTTTGATCTTACCGACACTAAAGATGATCTAGCGGATCCTTCTCCCCTGGCTGTGCGGCATGGCTCTTGTATTCAGTGTCGCGACTCTCTGTGGGTTCAGTGGCCTTCGGAAAAAACTATTTCCATCCTAGAGGCTCAAGGCATTCCTCTCAACAGCACTCTGACGAGAGACAATCTTCTCCTACTGGCTTCTAACACCCTGGGCGGCTCCTCAGTTACACCAGCGGACCGCCAGCTCAGCCCAAGCTAGCTGGTAGGAAGCGTACAGCCAAGTCGTCTTCTCCCAAAGCAGCTAAACGACTTAAATAATCTGCACCAATTCCATCATATTCTCCTTGTCATGGACCGGTGGATAATAGCCAACTCATCCAGGTCATTCAAAGCCTTGCAGAAACAGTTAAAGGCCTCGAATCTAGGCTAAAAAATGTAGAAAGTACATCTGTCAAAAGCTCTCCAGGATTTCCCATGCCTTCTGACTCCTCCCAGGGTTTCACTCCCTTATTCGGAACATACCTCAGCCGCTCCTTCTACATCTTCTGCTACAACAGCAGCAGCAACTCTTCTAACGGCTCAGATTCCAGTTTCAGATGCACCTACGACTCCTCAGTTTAACCTTTCTACTGCCGTGCCCACACAAACTTTCGGTAGGCATTTTGTTCCACCAGGCGCTGTTACTGTGTCCCCTCTACTGAGATCAAACATCATCCAAGGTAAGGGCATTAACTTGGCTACCTTGCTGCTTCCTTCAGTTTTTTTAAAGGCATTGGCCCTTTTTTTGGTGTGAAATGATATTCCAAGTTCTATTTTGCTGTCAGGCTCACTTTCGGGTGTAAAAGTAGTCCACATATCTTCAACTGTCTTTCCGAAGCCCTGTGTTGGATTCGGTTGAACATTTGCAAGCCCCCATTTGTCTTGCATTTGATTTTTTACTGATCAACTTTTCGTCTCCGCAATCCTCTATTTTAGATATGCTCATACATATTTTCAGTGATGTAGGTGTCCTCTTTCAAAAAAGAAAACTCTAGGTCCATCAACTTCTCTGGAGTTTCTCTGCATTTTATTAGATTCAGTCAAAATGTAAGCTTCTCTACCTTATGAGAAACTTCTCAGAATCAGATCTTTCATGTCTTTTATCTCTTCGCGTTCCGTCTCTAAATGTGGCATGCTCTCTCTTCTCTGGTACATGAATTTCGCTATGAGCATTATTCCCCAAGGTAGAGCATCTATTTCCCTTCTGCTTATTATAGCTCACTCAGTGTGTTACATGTCGGTCTGTTCCTGTTGCGTTTCGTTTCATGTATCACGTGTTCCTTTGTCTCAGTTTCCCGCCTCCAGTTTGTTACTATGGTTTCCCTTGTCTAGTTCTGTTCAGCTGTTTAGTTAATCACCTGTATCACCTGCCCCTCGTTAATCAGTCATCAGTGTTTGTATTTAGTTTCCTCTTGTTCACCCAGTCTTTGTCTGGTCTACATTATGTGTATGCTGTGTGGTGTTCTGTCCAATGTTTATTCTGAATAAATCCTATCTTGGTGGAAGTCCCGAATCTCCTCTTCACTGCTGCACCGTACATCCGTAACAGAAGACCAGACCTATACAGCGAAGGGACTTTCTCATTATGGGCATTTTCCTGTTCCCGCTCTCTCCAGTGTCCCCAGAGGGAGGCAGATCTGCTGAGGATTGCCTATGGGGGATTAGGCAGAACGGTCGCCCACTGGAGAGGAATGTGGAGGAATTTTCTGAGCTTGCTTATCTGGTGAACTGGCCAGATGCACCGCTTAACGCGGTTTTTCTGATGAGCCTGGATGAGGACACTATTCGTTTCCTGGAACCTGCCTGTTCCTTTTCCCTAGTCAAGACAATCAATCTGATATTGTTCCTAAATTGTTCAGAGTTTGAGATTGTAGAAGAGGTTCCTAAGAATACGTGTCTTCCTCGTCCAGTCCCCTCAGAAGAGCACGCTTCCTGGTCAGTTCACCCTCAGCAAGTTTCCTCCGCATATCCCTCCAATGGGCCTGCCGGGAAGGTCCTGCCTGCCCCTAAGCCCAGGGGGAAGAGGAGGGCTGCCGCAAAGCCCCCGTCTCAGGTCGTGATGGCCGCAACCATGGCAGATCCACTGGAGCGGCGGTTGATAGGCTTTGGGAGCGATCCTACCGCTCCGTGTCTCCTGGATTCCACTCCAGGCTGACCTGTGACCACTCCGTGTCTCCTGGATTCCGCTCCAGACTCTCCTGTGACTGCTCCATGTCTCCTGGATTCTGCTCCAGACTCTCCTGTGCCCGCTCCGGGTTTCCTGGATTCCGCTCCAGACTCTCCTGTGCCCGCTCCGTGTCCCCACGAGCCCGCTCCAGGCTCCCACGAGCCCGCTTCAGGCTCCCACAAGGCCTCTCCAGCCTTCCACGAGGCCGCTCCAGGCTTCGACGAGGCTGCTCCTGACCCGCCATGGCTGCCCACGGCTCCACCTGGAGACCCCCCAGCCAGTCAGAACCCAGTGCTCCCGCCTCCAGGACGCCAGGGTGCCCACCCTCCCTCCCCATTTGGACTTCTACGGCGCGAGGACGCGCCTACCGGGAGGGGGGCGTTATGTTACATGTCGGTCTGTTCCTGTTGCGTTTCATTTCATGTATCACGTGTTCCTTTGTCTCAGTTTCCCGCCTCCTGTTTGTTACCATGTTCTCCCTTGTTAGTCTAGTTCTGTTCAGCTGTTTAGTTAATCACCTGTATCACCTGCCCCTCGTTAATCAGTCATCACTGTTTGTATTTAGTTTCCTCTTGTTCACCCAGTCTTTGTCTGGTCTAGGTTATGTGTATGCTGTGTGGTGTTCTGTCCGATGTTTATTCTGAATAAATCCTATCTTGGTGGAAGTCCCAAATCTCCTCTTCACTGCTGCACCGTACATCCGTAACACAGTGGTTAACTTTAGTGATACCGTCGTCTTAGACAAGGGGTGCTTGTCTGTTTATCTTTTCGGCATTATCTTTTTTCTATAATGATGTTCCTGAATTGTCTCTGTAGCTTTGGACCTTTTCACAGATGCCGCTCCCGCCTATTGGCTTTGGGGGATTTTTCAAGGGCTATGGTTTGCCTAAAGATGGCCAGTTAAATTTCCTACCCTAAATACAGGCTCCGTTTCTTCCGCGCTCTAAGAATTATATCCCATCGCGGTAGCTAGCATTCTTTGGGGCTTGGCTTGGTCTCGTAAACGTATCACTATGTTTTTCGACAACAAAGCAGTTGAAAATCTCTACTATACGCAAACAGCTCGCAAGCATTCAATTTTCCCAGTTTATTCTCCTCTCCATCTATACGGCTGCTACTGAAAGCCACGCCTATAGTTTCTGACCAATGCCTCCCTATCACTATGTCTATTTTAGAAAGGCTGGTCAACTCCCTGTGTCATGGTTTATTTTCTGCTTACATTAATGTTCTCTTGGAAGCAGTGTTTCTAGTAGCTTTCTTTGGCTTCATGCGCCCAGAAGAATTCACTACAGAATCTCATAAATTTGACTACAATCGATACTTAACATTTTCTGACCTAAGTTTTTCACCTAATTTCTTTTCTATCTTACTGAAATAATCTAAGATCGACTCCTTAGGCTTACTACTATCACAATATCCAGAATTTACAACAATTACTGCCCTTACAATTCTGTGAATTGCTATCTCAAAGCACGTCCCTGCACCCCTATAATCATTCTGCACTTTTCATACTCCGCAACGGTCTCCGATATGAAAGAGGGTGGTTTAAAACTCATCTAGTGACAGTTCTACAGAACTGCAGGCTATTATCTCATCAGTATACTGGACATTCATTCAGGATCAGTGCTGCTACAACGGCAGCTGAACGCGGGATTCCCTCATCTTTAATCAAGCTCCAGGACCGATGGTCTTCTTCAGCATTCGAATCCTATGGAAGATGCAATGCTCAAACCATCAGACATGCTCAGCAAACTCTCTCAAGAAATTCCAAAGGTACATTCCTAATTCAAACTGGTAGTGGTGTCTTTTATATGCTTCAAAATCAATCGTTTTATTTCCATATCTATCACTCAGAGCTAAGCGATCTGATAATTCCATGGACCATAGGTCACCTCATGCGATTGTCACGAGGTGACAAAATTCCAACTTTCAAGGCGGAACTAAGGTTTGCCGCGATTGCCTCCCGCCGGACCAATAACAACGGAACACCGGGCTAGTTCCGGGTTAGCGAAAAATCCCAGCGAATGGGGTGATCAGCGGGAATCGCTGGCAGCTGTGCACGTTGGGATACGTTGCCATTAGGGTAGGATAAAAGGAGAGAGGATGCACCAAAGAGCGCGCTGGTTTTGGGGGCTGTGAATCTCGGAGGAAATGTGAGCTTTGGAGAAGAGGAAGTGGGGCTGGTTTTGGGGGCTGTGAATCTCGGAGGAAGCATGAGCTTTGGAGAAGAGGAAGTGGGGCTGGCAAAACGGGCACGGCATTGTGAGTTTGGGAGAAAGAGCACGCCGACTCAACCGGAAGGAGGAAATCATTGGACAGTAAGATCGTTTGTGAGAGACTGTGAGTAGTCCAATCGGTCTCCATCCTCTCTCTCTTGTCTATGGGACTCCCTGACGTGAATGCCAGGTCAGAAAATGGGCAACGGCCATTTATATATGTGTTTCCCACTGTGTTGAATTGCAGTGATGAAGTGTCCCGGTCAGACTGCAATGGGCTGCTACGCATCATCTGTGTGACGCCTTGGTAGACTCCTAAGGTGAGGGCAATTTCATGAATATTAACCTAGCTCACCGACTCAAGATAACTGTGGTTCTACTCACTCACCCCATCTCCGTCAACGCACTGGGCGGACAACCGCTGCCATCGATCACACAGTCCACCGGGTCAGTGAGTCTCATCACATCAGGCAATCACACAGAAGAGATTCAGTTTTATTTGATCAACTCTACCTTGGCTCCAGTGGTGCTGGGTCATCCCTGGCTCACACTCCATAACCCTCACATTAACTGGCATCAGAACACTATCATGTCTTGGGGTGAGAATTGTCATGCGTCTTGTTTGCATCATTTTATTGATTATTAAGGACTGAGCAGCATCACGGTAAAGAATACCTATCCTTTGCCGTTAATGTCTTCGGCTTTAGAGAGACTGCAGGGCTCTTCCTTTTTCACTAAGCTGGACCTTCGTTACACCTATCATTTGGTCTGCATTAGGGAGGTTGGATGAGTGGAAAACCGCCTTTAAAACCCCCAGGGGGCACTTCGAATATCTTGTAATGCCTTTCGGGCTGTCCAACTCCCTTGCAGTTTTCCAGGCACTCGTCAATGACGTGCTGAGAGAAATGGTCGACCAGTTCATTTATGTCTACCTGGATGACATTTTGATATTTTCTTAATCTCTCCAGGAACACGTGCAGCATGTCAGGTGAGTACTTCAGAGGTTGCTAGAGAATGGGCTTTATGTCAAGGCGGAGAAATGCATTTTTCATGCACAGTCTGTTCCCTTTTTGGGGTGCATCGTGTCATCTGAGGGGGTGCGCATGGATCTGACAAGGTTCAGGCTGTGGTTTATTGGCCAACTCCAGATTCCCGCAAGGCCCTGCAGAGGTTTCTGGGCTTTGCCAATTTTTTTACTGCTATTTCATTCACAATTACAGCCAACTAGTCACCCCTCTGACTGCCTTGACCTCCACCAACATGATGTTCATGTGGTCCAGTCCTTCTGAGACTGCTTTTTCCAAACTCAAGAGCTGCTTCGTTTCAGTTTGTGGTGGAGGTCGACGCATCAAAGGTGGGGGTTGGCTCGGTTCTTTCCCAGTGCTCTTCCGTGGACGGCAAGATGCATCCATGTGCGTATTTTTCTCATCATTTATCGTCTGCCGAACACAATAACGACATTGGTAATAGAGAATTGTTGGCAGTCAAGCTTGCCTTGAAAGAGTGGCGACATTGGTTGGAGGGTTTGGGGATACCTTTCATCGTCTGGATCGATCACAAGAATCTTGAGAGTACATCAGATCCGCTAAACGACTGAACTCTAGGCAGGCTCTGTGGGCACTTTTTTTCGGTCATTTAGATTTTTCCAACTTCTATCGTCTGGGGTCTAAGAACATCAAACCAGACACGTTGTCCGGTGTTTTTGACCAATCTGAATGCCCGCCCTCTCACTCAAACTGGTGGTTTTAATGGTAACTTGCGAGTTGAAGGTCCGCATGGCCTTACATTGTGTAGCGCCTCCGCCTGGTTGCCCACCGGATTGTTTATTTGTGCCTGAGAGCATACAGTATGACATAATTCAATGAGGTCATTGTTCCAATGTGGCTTGTCATCCGGGGGTAAGTCACACTCTTTTTATTATAAAGCAATGATTCTGGTGGCAAATTATGGACCTGTGTATTTGGTCAGTAATATTCTGGACTCTAAGCGGAGGGGACGCAGATTCCAGTGTTTGGTGGACTAGGAGGGTTACGGTTGGGTTGGGTTCCTGCAAGATACATTTTGGATCCCTCCCTCATTGATGATTACAATTGCCAGTTAAGGCCCAGGAGGCGTTCTTAGGGAGTGAGGTAATGTCATGGTTCGCAGGTTCACTGGTTCATGCTGACTGTTTGTTTTCGTGCTGCCAGTGTATGAGTGCCTATCAGCGTTGTCGTAGAACTGATTGAGCTGACGACCACTGGCGAAGATGATTCTGTCCTATATGTAGTCTTGTGTTTGCTGTGTTCCTTGTCAGATCGTTTTTGCGTTCATGCCTTGTCGCTTGTTCCCGCTTGTCGCTCTAGTTCTGTGCTGTGTGGATCAGTGGATACAGCCCTGCAGTCTGCTTGCTGTCAAGGCCTGATTCCTTCTTCACATCAGATCTGATTACTCTTCCTTGCTTTTTTGAACTTGTTCAATAAATGACTATTATTGCATTCACACTTGGATCTTGTGGTATTTAAAAGCCTGACAACGCAGCTTTCTCATACCCCTGCCTATTGAGGCAGTATAGACGGCCTAACGTGGCAGTCCTTACAGCCTACGCAGCTTTTCGTACTCCGGCCTAACGTGGCAGTTCTTCACGGCCTTCGCAGCTTCCTTCACATACTTTAGGCTGTAGCCTAACAATTCCTTCTGTTTATTAATTTAACATCTATGTCAATATCCATATCTATTGAAATATTCAATGTCCATATTCTAATAATATAATCAATAATATAAAATATTTTCTTTACAGATATTTAGGCACTTCATCCAAAGAATCTCCATCGGGTGGGTATCTTTTGATTTATCAGTTATTTTGGGGGTAGGCTCCGCCCCTGCCTTCATCTTCAGACAGCATCCGCTACCCACCGGATTTGGACAATGGACGGAGCCTATGCCAAAGAACTTTATAATTTAATCTATTTGATACTACCTGTATACAAACTGTAAATACATTTTATTCAAATGTTTTCTCGCCACCTGAGTATTGTGCGCACAGACAGCACACCAGAATCAAATTCTCTATCATGCTTTATACAAACTACACAATTATACCAAAATGTCAGTTTTGTCAAGTATCTTCATAAGAGCAGTCTTAAATTACTTAAATAAAGTCTTAAATGAACGTAAAGAGTCATGTTTGATAAATGTTTTAAATTTCTGTATATCTCCTGTTAGACAGGTAGGAAGGGCACAGGTAACTATGTGTCACATATGCACTGTGTCTGTCCTTGGACTTTTACGTTGAAGTGTTTCCTGTGCTTTATTTTGTAGTTCTTTGTAGTTTTGCAAGTTGATTAGTCTCCCCAGGTGTATCTTGTTTCCTCATTACTGTTGTTAAGCTTGTTTGCCCCTGTGTATTTATAGCCCGTGTTTCATTTGCTCTCTGTCAGTTGTTGAATGTGATGGTCCCTGTTTTCAGTTAGCTTTTGTTTCTTGTTCTCCATGTTTCCTTACATTTGTATAGTTTTTTTCTTAGTTAAACCCTGCACTTAGATCCATGCCCCAAGTCTCCAACCATCATGGTCGACATACCCATCTCGACCAGACCAGACATCTCTTGTCCACGTCCAGGGTCCAGCAACGTCTCCTGTCCACATTCAGGGTCCAGCGACGTCTCTTGTCCACATCCAGGGTCCAGCGACGTCTCCTGTCCACGTCCAGGGTCCAGAGATGGCTCGAGCCACTAACCAGCGTCCAGAGACGGTTCCGCCTCCTGTCTCCAGTCCAGAGTGGACTCCGCCTCATGTCCACAGTCCAGAGAGGACTGTGTCCAATGAACTCCCTGAGCCGCCGTGGTCCCCTGAGCTTTCGGCGCCTCCGTGGTCCTCTGAACGGCCTACACCTCCATGGCTTCCGGAACTCCCAGGTCCGCCTTCACTCCACGGCTCGGGTCAGCTCTCGCCCCACAGCCCGGGTCCGCCCACGCCCATCCATGCCATGCCAGGGTCCTTGTCCTCCGCTCCATGGGCCTGGCCCTCCATCCCGTCCCCGGATCCGCCTCCGCTCCACCTCCCTCCTGGACTTTTGTTTTGCTTTGTTTTTTGATTGTGGAGCTTCTGGAATAGGCTCCTTCTGGGGCTCTGTCACATAGCTCTGTGTCTGTCCTTGGACTTTTACTTTGAAGTGTTTCCTGTGCTTTATTTTGTAGTTCTTTGTAGTTTTTTATGTTGATTAGTCTCCCCAGGTGTATCTTGTTTCCTCATTACTGTTGTTAAGCTTGTTTGCCCCTGTGTATTTATAGCCCTTGTTTCATTTGCTCTCTGTCAGTTGTTAAATGTGATGGTCCCTGTTTTCTGTTAGCTTTTGTTTCTTGTTCTCCATGTTTCCTTCCGTTTGTATAGTTGTTTCTTGATTAAACCCTGCACTTAGATCCATGCCTCAGCCTGCTTTCCTCCGGACATTACAATATGACATTTATTATGGGTTTTTGTGAGGATTGTTTTAAGTTCACTTAAATAAAAAAAAATATATTTTTTAAGCCTAATAAATGTAAAAAAAAAAAAATATATATATTGCTTTTTAATTACACTGTAATGTTGAATGGCTTCAATTGATGTTTAAAATAGGAGGAAAATTTGTTTTCATCAAGACAGTACCAGTATTAGTTTCAATGATACTGACCTTCATTCATAAAAATATGCCATTAAACAAGTATTTAAATATACTGTATTTATGTTTTTTTCTACATTAATCTGAAGATTAACTGAGTCATTTTTACATTATAAAATATATTAAAAACATATTAAAAAAGGTAAGTGTGTTTTTAACCGCGATTAATCTCGATTCATTACAGATTTTTTTTTTTGATTAATCTAGTATTTTTTCCCCCGATTAATTGATTGACAACACTAATATATAAATATAATCTCAACTTTTTTCAACAGATAAGAGCAGAAAAGAATCTCTTCAACTAATTGCATTATGCATTGAATCATGAAGACTACAACTCCAACTGACTTTCCCAAAGAAATCTGTGTGGTTTAATGATCAAAACCTTTTCTGTGAATGCAAATGAATGTCTATTGGAGGGACTTTAAAGGAGCTGCATATCCCTAGTTGCAATGCACCCTGTTGCTTGTTGCATCCTTTTCGGGACACTTCAGTTCTCTGATATAGATGTTTATTAATGACAGACATGTTTATTTTCTGTGGTTGTTGTCCCATGTGTAAACTGAACAGAATTGTGGGTATGTGTTCAGACTCATTAATGTGGGTCTTTTGAGTGCAAAATGATTGAAATTAGAATACAGAATTAGAATTAGAATTAGAATTAGAGGGGAGATCTTTATGAGTAAAAGCCAGAGAAGAAAATCTAGAACAAAAAATGGAATTCCATACTTTAGGTTAAAAATTCAACTGAATTCAATTCTTTTTTTGTTTTTTTTTGTTTATCATATAGTATGTACTAAAACACATGATGATTCATAGAAGTTCACAATCATCATATCCTTTTTCCCATGTACTTTCATCAACGAAATGCCACTCTTCTCACAGTCAATTTAATTAAAAAGCATTACCCACATCCAATCCCATGAGAAACCCCTCCATATACGACCACCCTCAGAGCTCTGATGGAGAGCACATCCAAAGTCAATGCACACATGATCAATCAAATCCAGAGAACAAAGGCTAAAATGCATTGATCCACAGCACGGCATGTAGCATGCCATCTCCAACCGGCATAAATTAATTGAGCTTCATGAGTAAATGGAGCTCAAGTCAATTAATGTTATAGCTTCACTGAGGACTTACGCTGCTATAAAATGATGGGTTGGGGCCATTAGGTGACTAGTGATGCTGTTGCATTTCTGCTTTGATTCACATGTGTCTGGGAAGAGGGATAGCGATTATGGCATCTTAAGATATGCTTGTTAAAGCTAATCTGCAGTGACAAGTGTTATAGTGACACTGATGATACTTGTATTTCAGTGTGATTACAGAATAAGATCCTTCTTGTTACAATACGAGATATTCATAAAGTGTGTGAATCTTTACTGTCACTTTTGATCAATTTAATGTTGAATAAGAAATTAATTTGCTGAATAAGAAATATTAATTTCTTAATTTTGTGAGTATAAAAACAAACAAATACAGAACATCAAATAAATCAGTCATTTAAAAGCAAACCACAATAAAAAGTTAAATGTTCTTTGCCATTGGATTGCCATCAATATAAAGTAGATCCACTTCTATTGTGGCTCCGGTGTGTCTATGTTTCTGTCAGTACATGACTGCCTGTGAGACCTCAAGTGACTGACCACCATTGAGACCATTATCTCATATGCAGTTCTGAAGCCTTATTCAGATTCCTGTGTTTAAGAGTGTGTGTGTGTGTGTGTGTGTGTGAGTGTGTGTGTGTGTGTGAGTGTGTGTGTGTGTGTGTGTGTGTGTGTGTGTGTGTGTGTGTGTGTGTGTGTGTGTGTGTGTGTGTGTGTGTGTGTGTGTGTGTGTGTGTGTGTGTACATGTAAGAGCATGAGGACTTAATTGGGCTGAGGCGAAAGCAACAGAGACCAATTACCCATACTCCTATGGTGCTCCAGAGGCCTGTCAAACCTTTTGTCTATCGTGTTTTACGGTTTGCTGAGGCCAGAGCTGCTCTTTTGTGCATTGTCACACTCTTCAGCCGAATGACTTTGCATTTAAATGAAGCCATCACTGAGCTCTACGCAAAAGTAATCTGGCTTGAGGTATCAGAGTGTGAAGGCTGTGTTATTAATCAGTTCAGTTTCACATGGAAGACAAAAATATTTTCTTACAAGTATAACCAACAGAGTTGATGCAAGCAAATCTATTAGAGTGCATGAATGTGTAGAGCATTTGTTAATATGTATGTATGTGGGTGTAAATCTTGAATCCGTCAGTGAAGTGCTGAACTGTTACACTTCTAATGGACAAGTCTAATTAAAGACTGTAGATTTTAATTGGCAGCCAGAGGTGACGTACAGGAACGCTAAAATTACTTGGACAGTTAATCCACAATTAAAACATATTTCAATGTAATTGCATAAAAATAAAATATCAAACCAATGGACATGCACACTGGTTAAAACTAAGAAAAACGAAGAAAAAACATAATTGCTTGCATAAAAACTTTCTGGTTGTCAATAGTTAATGCATCAAAGTGTGCTTGAGGGTGTCAGGTTGAGATGAAGGCAAGCCAGGACTAAAAGATGCAGAGTAATATGGGCTTGTATTATTCAAAAGGAAAACTAAAAACAAACCAGCAAGGCAAAGCCAAAGCAAGGCAAAGGGCAAAACAAAGCTCACACAAACACACAAGTGTTGGGATCCCGTCACCAACATAAGAACAAAAGCAATCAAGGTGGCTGACAGAGGGGAAACTGGATTCATATACAGTATCTACAAAAAAAAAAATGATATACAGAAAGTGAAGTTAGTTCTGAGAAAAGATCTAGCATGGTCATATAACTTGTACTTGGCTTCATATAACTTGACCTTGAATTAAAACTCTGTGGGCTGTCCAATATGTTTGGCTGTGTTATAGTGAAGTCTGACACCATAATGACTGCAACGCAAAATGTGTCTCGTCCTGGGCACACAGTTTACTGTAACCTCTGTTGTGTCTCTGTTCCCTATTAAAGTCAATATGGAGGAAACCAGATCCTGGATGGTAAGTGAGCTCTCTTTCTCTCTCAAGGTTGATGGGCTTTTACAAACATTTAATGTGAAATGTATGCAGTTCTGTGGAGTGTGTATGGGTGTAAGTTAACAAGAAGAAAGAGACATCTTACAAAAAAAAAACAAGAATTTTCCATTTCAAATGCTATTTGCACTATATGTTATTACATGATATAATTACACAAACACACATAGGCTGAATTCGAAATCGCCCCCTAAACATCTAATACTCTGTAAGCAACACTGGACAATTGTATAAAATAATATTATTTCTCGCTATATGTGAAAAAGACTGAAATTATATTATTTTCTGTGTCTTTTCTCGGGTAGCCTATGCCTATCTCTGTCATAGTCGCACATGAATGGTTCTTTCATTGCGTTGGTCATAATTTATCTTTGGCTGCATCTTCCTAATTCGGAATATGATCAAATATTACAAATGTGGGCGTGTTCGGAGAAATTAGCCATTGAAAAAATATATTTTAACTACGAGTATGTTTAAATGAACGAAATGACTGAATGGAATTCAAAGTCGTCAAGTCAGTAAAATGAATCTACAGTAACACTGCTGCATATGGGTGAAGTTACACACAACATGTATAAAGAGAGCTTATTTTATCTATAATCAAGTGCGTAGCAACCATTATAGCCCGCGTTTTACAACTATTTGAGCGAAGCGAATGCAGACTGAGTGACGAATCATTCATAAACATACTTGTGCGCCAGAGCGCGCAGCCTCCTCATTGCTTCACTGCATTGGTTTTTGGTTATGACACAATAAAGTACTCTTTTCATCACATACCACCACAGCAACTGCACATTGCAACCAGTTTCAGAAAATTGTTTGGTGCGATATGATTCCAAATTTAGGGGGGCCCCCCCACCGCCACTGTTCCGGACTACAAACGGCTGTCCCCTCAAATAATGCCTTATTTAAGGGTATCGGGGCGATTTCGAATTCAACCATACGTTTATTTATTTATTTTTTATTTATTTATTATCTTTTTTTATTTATTTATATGTTCTCATACTAAATTCATGTTCCCATGAATTAAATCTATTTTATGTTACTTAAAACTATGTTTAAGTTACACTGTTCAATATGGTAGACACGTTGAACTTATACTGACACCTAGTGGCATGGATGAAGCATCATGCAACAAATCAATAAATAAATAATATATACGTGTGTGTGTGTGTGTGTGTGTGTGTGTGTGTGTGTGTGTGTGTGTGTGTGTGTGTGTGTGTGTGTGTGTGTGTGTGTGTGTGTGTGTGTGTGTGTGTGTGTGTGTGTGTGTGTGTGTATATATATATATATATATTATATATCTTAATAAGTCTATAAATATATAGCTATGCTATTGTAGAAATGGGCCAATAAGAACACAATAAGCCATTATTAAAATGGTGATCAAAATGGTGCTACATGAGGCTCCATGTAAAATGAATCTGCCTGTATTAGGCTACATTGTATTATAAATATAATACTCATAAAAAAAATTATTCTGCTCATTATTTCTACTACTCATAGTACAAATAAAGATTTCAGTTCTACCACATAATGCGATGACACATAATGTTGGAGATGTGGTAGAAATGACATTTTGGTGTAAATATGTGAATTAATAAAAAAGATTATCGATGCTATATTGTAGAAATGGGCAAATAAGAACACTTATTTAAACTTAAGCGCAATGATTAATGTATTATGTTAACTATATAATGTGATTATTATATGACTATTGTCATGTGATTTCAAAATGGTGGCTCCATGTAAAATGTATCAGCTTTTATTTAGCTACTTATACGAATCTTCTGTCTCCTTAGTCTCCATCTTCTGTAAATCTACATGATTTATTTTTTCAGGAGTACTAATATTTTATGGGAAACATTTTTTTACTGTGGGAAGAATGTATCTTTAAAGGGATAGTTCACCCAAAAATGAAAATTCTGTCATCATTTACTCACCCTCAAGTTGTTCCAAACCTGTATGAGTTTCTTTGTTCTGCTGAACACAAACACATTTTTTTGAAGAATGTTTGTAACCAAGCAGATAGTATGGAGTCAAAATAGGGCCACATATATCTGCAAAATAACACAATGTTTTGCAAACAAGAAATATGTTTTGCAAAAAAAAAAAAATAATTTTGCAAAAAAAAAATAGAATATTGAGAAAAAAATGCTTTTTTGCAAGTAAAAAAATAGTAATTGCAAAAGAAAAGTTACAACTGAGAGAAAAAATAAAGTTTAGCAAAGTAAAACTTGCAGCATTGACTTTGCAACACCTTTGCGCCGCTCCTTTAAATCCGCGTTTCCGTCATCCGTGCCTCTGCGGCGCAAGCTTTCCTTTGCGCTTCATTTTTCTTTGCGCCTCGCTTTGTGTCCCTGATTTGACGTGGGGGAGGGGTCAAGAGGTTGGGGTGTGTACATGGGTGTGTACAAGGGACGAAGGCGCGTCCTTCTCGTTACGTCATCAGCGCGAGCTCCAGACCGTATGGATCTCGAGACCTCTGTGTGTCATTCTGCTGCATATCATCTAGCTGTCTTTGAACACAAGAATATATTGGGCATGATTAATTGCATAAATTTTTTTAATCATGTGTTTTTTTTTAATTAATGAGTTAAATTGACAGCTCTACTTGTAACACTTTACCCCAACACTGATGATGTGTCAGACAGATTCAAGAAATGATTCCTGATGTAGTTTGGTTAGTTAACATAGCTGAGAGCTGCATGCATGCAACATGGGTATTTATAACCCTTACACCAGAATGCTAGACATCGATGGATCATCCTCTGCATAGAAAGTGAATGAGATTGGGCAAATTAATTGAGACAGCGAGAGATCAGCACAGTTGCTCAGCCTCAAGGGCGAGTGGCCAAATTTAAGTCAGATTGTATTGATTGACGTAACGAGAAGGACGCCTTCGTCCCTTGTACACACCCATGTACACACCCCAACCTCTTGACCCCTCCCCCACGTCAAATCAGGGACACAAAGCGAGGCGCAAAGAAAAATGAAGCGCAAAGGAAAGCTTGCGCCGCAGAGGCACGGATGACGGAAACGCGGATTTAAAGGAGCGGCGCAAAGGTGTTGCAAAGTCAATGCTGTAAGTTTTACTTTGCTAAACTTTATTTTTTCTCTCAGTGGTAACTTTTCTTTTGCAATTATTAGTTTTTTACTTGCAAAAAAACATTTTTTTCTCAATATTCTATTTTTTTTTTTGCAAAATTTTTTTTTTTTTTGCAAAACTTTTTTTTTTTGCAAAACATATTTTTTGTTTGCAAAACATTGTGTTATTTTGCAGATATATGTGGCCCTATTTTGACTCCATAATATAGAGCAACCATTGACTACCATAGTAGGGAAAAAAAATACTATGGTAGTCAATGGTTGCTTGGATCTGCTTGAGGGTGAGTAAATGATGGGTGAACTATCCCTTTAAGTCATGTGGCTTGTGTGATTTCTTCTACTAACATCTATGCTGTGATGTTAGTGCACTTGTTTTTATGTGAGTTCATGTCCTGTAACATGCCCTCAGAGATCCCAGCACCTCACACTCCTTCCCAGGGCTGTTTAACACGTAACACCAGCTTAACACCAGCTCTGCCTTATTCCCCTCCATGTTGTTTAATCTGGAAGAGAGTCTGTAATTAAAAATCAGGAGAAGCCACAGTCGAGAGTCATAATCACCATTATTATCATTAGTGTAGAGATGAAAGTACTATTAAATTTCAAGTGCCGCAGACCTCCGTCTGTTCAATTAGTTTGAAGGAGTGTGTATGCATGTACATGCAGTGTGTGTATTCATGTCTGTTTACAAAATGTCTGGCATGTGTACGATTGGGAAGAAACAGACATACCTTTTAAAATCCAACCTCATCTTTCTAATCAGTGTGTTTATGGGTTTCAGTGTGGATACGTGTGTGCACAAACAATGCAAAAACACACATTCCCTGGAACATCTTACTGCATCTCTAATCTGTCGCAGTGAGAGATGACTGTTAAATGCACCAGCAGTTTTTAATATGTGTAGGTCACGTGTCATTTGCCCTCTGTGTTCTCTCATATGCTGAATTAAGGCCTAACTCCACACATCTTTATGATTTCACTCTCTTCTGGATGTGGTATGAGGCGTATCTGACATGCCTGTGATTTCCCATGTGCCCAATGACTGTTTGTTTCCTGTCACACTCCCTTTCTGCTTATCGGTCCATGTGAAATGGTGGCTTCTTGAACAGCTGTATTAAAGTGAGAGGTTATGCATGTAAAAAATTCAGATTATGACTATTTCATTTTCTCAAAATGAAATGTACTGTCAGTGATTTTTGAATTGTAAGTCGTTCTTACTTTTATGTTTTCCCATATGCCAGGGACATGTGTGTCTTCTTCCAGGGAATATCATTTCCATATATATATATATATATATATATATATATATATATATATATATATATATATATATATATATATATATATATATATATTTATATATATATATATATATATATATATATATATATATATATATATATATATATATATATATTTATATATATATATATATATATATATATATATATATATATATATATATATATATATATATATATATCAATTAATATTATTTGAGATTCAAAACTATTTATAAGATGACTTTTAAGACATATTTTGATGGTTGCTTTAATTTAAATTACTCAATAATATTAAAAGAATCTCAATTTACTGTTTACACAAATGTCGAGGTCAGTAAAACGTTTGAAAGAAATTAATGGATGCATTAAATTGTTGAAAAAGTGACAGTAAAGATATATCGTTATGGTAACACTTTCTATATATAATGCATTATATGTGTGTAACGAGGTATGTAGATATGGGAAGAAGGAAGCGGGAACTGGTGAACGTTAAACATTTAACAACTTTAATCCAAAATAAACACAAACTGAAAGTAAACACGCAGACAGGCCCTCACGGACGACTGTCGCGCAGACACATAATAAAACATAAACCAAACAAAACAAAGTCTAGGCCTGGTCTTCTCTTGTGCTTCACTGTCGTCGCTCCTCCTTTAATGCGTCCGAGCTCCTCTGTGAGACACGAGACCGGTGTGGAGCGCAGCTGCCGCTCATTATCATTACGCTCATTATCCTCTGCCTCGCTGCTTACCACAAAGTGTAATGCATTATAGATGGCAAATATCAAAGACTTCTCAAATGCATAAAACATTAGCCTTTACACGTATTGTGTTTTGAATAAAGAAAACGCTGTACTTATTCAAAGTAGCCTACTAGTTTTTTATCTAGCCTTGCACTGCAAACAAGCAGTCTACAAATGCGTGAAGGACATCGATTGAGGCAGGTGGAGCTTCTGTATGAGGTTTTGCCGACAGCTTGAAAGTGAGTTCAAAGGTAAGTCACAAGCTCTCTTAGTATAAAGTTCAATTCAAGCTGTGGTATAAAGTTATAGGCAAAAATTGCAAATTCCCTTATTTGTTCTTATCAAACCGTTTTCGGAACGATAATGTTACTGAAAGAACGCGTTTTTACAGAAACGTTAAAATACTGATTCTGCTTAGAGTGAACCAATGGATTTTTTTTTCCCTTAGTTTTTACTGTAAGCCCTGCCAACAACCTTACACACACAATTTAATACATTCAATAAAGTGGCATACATTTCTTGAAATATGTTATATAATTCTATTAGACATTTTTGTTTTTCTTTTTCACAGTAATGGATGTGCTGTACAAATTCACTGGGCCCATTTTAGTGTTGTTGACATGGAGGGAGACTTCTGACATTTAAATGTCATTGGTAAGGGATTATCTGTCTTTTTTTTTGTCTGTTTTGGAGGGTTTTCACTAGTTTAGTTCAGTTTTCTAGGTTTTCAGTTTGTTTCCTTGGTCATTATAGCCTAATTATTGATGTTCACTTGGTTAATTAGCTTGGACTGTGTATTTAGGCCCTGTGTTTTTTCCTCCTGTTCTTTGTCAGTTCTCATTGTTCTCATTATTTCTAGGTCTGCATATTTTGAATTCAGTTATACACTGCTGCGAATAGATTTGTTACCTCACCTTTATTGCAACTATTCATGACAGAGGAACTGACGCACAACATGTCAGCGGCAGTGAAAATTCCCATGGGGACCAGTCCCTTGAGGCCCATATACGCAGAGGTATTTAGACCTGCTCCCCCTTGTTTACTAGGAAGACAACAGCTTCTGCCTATTTTTTCAGGCAGGTTTGAATCATCAAACTTGTCCATGCCTGCCCGTCGAGGGAACTTCCAGAAATACATGGGGGTTGTTGTAGTGTGGATCCCCCTACATCCTTTGAGGAGAGTTAGGAAAAGAACAGTGCCCTAGCCCTAGCCACAGCCACCAGCCCAGCAACAGACTAG
The DNA here is from genome assembly GCF_949357685.1 of Gobio gobio. Lineage (NCBI taxonomy): Eukaryota > Metazoa > Chordata > Actinopteri > Cypriniformes > Gobionidae > Gobio > Gobio gobio. Next base: position 35,779,075 of record NC_137099.1, read on the forward strand.
CCTGAACCCACCACTGTTCGACTGGCTGAGGGGAAGTTATGGGCCAGGAGATTCTTGGCAGAGCTAGTGGGTCAACAGTCCAGGGCTGGACTGGCGAGCTAACAGCAGTGCCAGTGAGCAAAACTGAGCCGAAGATTTTCCTGGAGCCCGACGAATCATCTGATCAGGTGCGTGAGACGACAACAACGTCTGTTCCAGAGGGAATTTTAGTGGAGTTTGAAGGAATGATGTGGAGCCCCCCACCACCACCCAAAAGTGGCAGAAGAAGAAGCAATGATCATTTGAGAAAGTGAGTGTTTCCTGTCTGTTTCGTTTCCCTGCACCAAGCCTGTTTCTGCACTCAGCACCGAGTTATTTGAGTTTGTGTTACCGCCCTGGTTCCCATTACCACCTTCTGCATGTTTCTAGTCACCCAAGTGAGATGTCTGCCTGTTTTGCATCGACCAAGAGGGTCGTTCCTGAAACTTATGTCTGTCTTGTATCGTCCAAGAACACTTTTTGTGAACCCCTGCCTGCTCTGCTCAGTCTCAATCCAGCCCTTTGTTTCTACCTGATCTACTCATCGTGGATCCACCTCGGACTGTTAACACGCCAGTCCAGTCCTGGAGTGTCGACCCACTAGCTCTGCTTAGAACCTCCAGACCTGTAACTCCACCTCAGCCTTTCAAGCAATTGGTTTCGCCTTTGCTCCTCGACCCTTGGCTTCCTCTGGGACCGTCTTCCCTCCAGCTTTGCTTGGTCAGTCATCATTCTACCTGCGGCATGGACTTCCGGGACTTAAGATGCGCTTCGTCCTTCCACCCCTTCGGCTCCAGCATGCTCCTCTTTCCCTCCAGCTCCACCTTGGTCCTCAGATGCTCTGCCTTCGTCTCAGTCCTCCGTCACCCTGGCTCCACCTCGGTTGCTTGTTGCTATAGCTCCACCCTGCCCTCCAGGGCCTTCTGTGTCACCTGGTACCTTCTGTTCATTGTCTTTGCCTGGGTCTCCGCAGCTTGCAGCTCAATCTTGGTCAGTCATCCCCTGGTTCCAACTGCCAAGCCTCTAGCATGGCTTATAGGGTTAAAGGGTTATAAGGCCTCCTTAGACCTTAACAAACCCAGATCCTATAATTAAGAATCCTCTCAGTCCATTCCAATGCACTTGAAGGGTATCAAAGGTTCTTATGCACTTCAGGTTTTTATATTTTCTTACTGAGACTAATAGAGAAGACCAATGATCATGTATGTAACAGTTGTAGCAGTGATAAGACACAGACGTTGAAAATCTGAACTTGTGGAACATCTGTTTAAAAAAAATGTTCTAATTTAAAGACTTGAGAGAAGTTTTATGAACTGTTTAACCTGTCTGGCCCAGTTTCACACACTAGATTTTAGAGACTATGGCCCCGTCCACACGAAGCCAGAACTTTCCCTATCCAATCTTTTTTTTCCCCTCGTTTCAAGAAATATCTGCGTACACAAGAGAGCATGAAAACGGCTCAAAACAATGTAGTATACATGCCAGGCCAGTATGTGGCACTGTAATTCTGCCACAGAAATACACTAAAAACGGAGAAGAAGAGTTGTGGCCAGAAGGGGTACGGCAACAGTCGGAGGTGAGGTAAAATCTCATAATAAAATAACAATAAATAAATTTGCTACTTACCAGATGTGTTTTATTACACGTAAACATACCCTTACAATAATGCAAATACAGTAATTAAACAACGCAGTATTGATGTGCGCATGCCCAGTGCCCGTAGTTGTATCCCTTCAAGTCTTCCCTGCGCAGGATGTGGTGTGATGACATCACCATTTCACAAAATATACGGATTGGCTGTATACACGAAACCGCACAAAACCGTTTAAAACAATAGCGGTTTCAGTCTCCCAAAACGCTGGATCCGTGTGGACGAAGCGCCAATACGATAAAAAATGTATACGTATACAGTGATACGCGTCTCCGTGTGGACGGGCCCTATGTGTTCACAAAGACATTTTCACAGTGTTTGTATACACACTCACACATGGATATCCCCTTCACAAAGGACTCACTAGGGTGGTGTTTGCAATGCTTTTGCAAAGTCTCCTGATTTTGGTTCTTCATATTGATTGTATCTGCTGAATTAGCATTTCACCTCACTTTTTCTCCACAGAGAGTGTGAATGCCAATACCTCTCAGAGGTCTAGAAACAACTGCTGAAGTAGCAATACAAATCCACTACTCAAATTAATGAGCACATTTGCATTATGTAAATAGTTCAGATGTTGATTGCCTTCTGTTTTATGGAAATGTTATGCAAGGGAGAATATCTTCTCTTCATACTATAGAATCAGAAAGGAGTATATATATCACTGTAAAATCCAATAGTTGTTCTTACTTAGACTTTTAATTAACTTTACTTAATGTCCAATAATTTGTTGAACTTACTTTAAAAAAAATTGTAATCTGAACTATTTGCATGCTAATGCATTTGTTACTCAGAAAACCCAAGTAAACATTACTTTACTGGTTTGAGCAGCATTTTACAAAGCAAAAAAAAAAAAAAAAAAACAGATGGGCGGGCAAAAGGTTGAGGCGGGGCAATTCTTAATAGACTTTTCAATAATTTCCTCCACTTCTGCAGTCATCGTTCTTCTTAGTTGCATTCACTCATTTTCCAGTCATCTTGAATGTTATTGACAATACAACTAAATATTTTGGGAGAGCGTCACATAAGCTGACTTCATAAATTTATGTTGATTTCCTAAAATTTGGTTGGGCACTTAGAACGTCATTTATATTATTGTAAATCTCTTCCTATTGATGCAGCGACGCAACAAGAAATCACAGTTATCTGATTTCAAAGGAAGGGAAGTGTACACACACAGACACATATACATATATATATATATATAAAAATTGAATGCCAGTTAATGATCTTTTGACATTTTATTGCTAACACTTATGACAAACCTTTAATTGTGTTGATATAATCCCTCTATATTTGTGACAATATCTTACAGTTGACCATGTGTGAGTCACACACACTTCAACATTCAGCATCAAAACACAACAATGGTAACAATGTGGTTTTTTTTTTCAATTATTATTATTTTACACTTAATAAGACTATTACAAGTTTATTTGCTGTCGTTATTGGGGTTATACTGACAAAAGACAGACAAATAAAACGGTAAAATAAAGCCAAAAATAATAAAACGAAGCAATTAATTTATTCATGTCGCAATGCATTCTGGGAGTACACTTTCTCAGATTACAGATAGAATTATGTCGACACAACTTAAATGCTTTAAGTAAGAACAATTGATTAAATTAAGCTTACTTAATTCAGTGTTAAGTGCATTCTTGCTAGTTGAACTACTAATCATCCGTTCACTTTATTTGAAGAAAACATGGAAACCGATTGCACATAGTTTTATAAGTCACCGTAGCTGAAAATGACAGATTAAAACTATGTTGAGTATAATAGTATTTAAGATGTTTGCAGAACATAATATAACATTGTTAGGGAACTACTCAAGTAATCTTACTATTAAATCTTAAAGCAGCACTAGGTAACTTTTCAACCTTTATAATATATTTTCAAGACTCTTGTGATGATACATCGACTTACAATAGGTTGAATGACACGTCTGCCATAGCCTGACAGGGTCTGTATCGTTTTTAATCGTACTTTTAAACTTCGGGTTTCGGGTAGTAACCCGAGAAAAAAAAGAACAACAAAATTCGACTGCTTTACGGCATATACGTCACTTCCACAACCACCCCCACTTCCTTAAATTCGGACGTGCAAGCCCAACTATCATTTGTTTGCCGAATGTTATAGTCATGGCCGAAGCAGCACAGAAAAATAAGAAAGCAAAGGTTTTGTCGGAGGAAAGCAAAAAGAGGAAACGAGAAAGTGATCAGATTAAAGGCAGGACGAGGATCAACATTGGGCCAGCGTTTGCTCGTTGGCGTGAGCTGAAGGAGGAGGGGCTACATTCTTGCAAGTAAATACGTAAGACGTACAAAATCATATTTTAGGATACCTAACGTGTCTGTGATATTGGTTTATTTGTCTTGCCTCAAGCTATAATGCAAATCGATTTTTCAAATTTGCAGATTCATCTATGGTAGCTTGATATTATAATATTGATATATGGTTATTACCTACCACTCAAATATTGAATTGAAGTATCATATAGATTCTGTAAACGACTAGGCTACTATAATGACGCTGGCTTGTAAACGTGAGCATCGCGATCATTTGGCGTTTGAAAAAAAATAAAACCCATGAAATTATATTCATATGACATGCTGAAACATATGCCACTGTACCTGGGATGAAGACATTTCACACGCGACGCTAGCAGAACACCTGCATGTGAACTCCTGCAGTGTTCAGGGCTATCATGGTTGTCATGTCAATAAATGCACGTGCGATGCATCCACTGATGTAGAATGACAGTTTTCGACAGTAGTAGAGGACAATACTGTTTCCCAACTGTAGGGGGACCCCGAGAGCAAAACCTACCTAGTGCTGCTTTAAGTAAGATTAGTAAATATCTAGAGTATGTTAACTAGAATTGGCATTAAACTAACTTGATATGTATTACTTAATTCACTTGGGAGGTGTTAGCTTTTTTTACTTTTAGCTGAATATTAAATTAACTTTCATTTTCCCTTTAAGCTTGCTTTGCAAAAATAAGGCAATCGGTTTTTTTTAAGTAAACTGAACTTGTTAGAATTTACAGTGTGTATATATATATATATATATATATATATATATATATATATATATATATATATATATATATATATATATATATATATATACAGTATATACACTCACCTAAAGGATTATTAGGAACACCATACTAATACTGTGTTTGACCCCCTTTCGCCTTCAGAACTGCCTTAATTCTATGTGGCATTGATTCAACAAGGTGCTGAAAGCATTCTTTAGAAATGTTGGCCCATATTGATAGGATAGCATCTTGCAGTTGATGGAGATTTGTGGGATGCACATCCAGGGCATGAAGCTCCCGTTCCGCCACATCCCAAAGATGCTCTATTGGGTTGAGATCTGGTGACTGTGGGGGCCATTTTAGTACAGTGAACTCATTGTCATGTTCAAGAAACCAATTTGAAATGATTCGAGCTTTGTGACATGGTGCATTATCCTGCTGGAAGTAGCCATCAGAGGATGGTACATGGTGGTCATAAAGGGATGGACATGGTCAGAAACAATGCTCAGGTAGGCCATGCCATTTAAACAATGCACAATTGGCACTAAGGGGTCTAAAGTGGGCCAAGAAAATATCCCCCACACCATTACACCACCACCACCAGCCTGCACAGTGGTAACAAGGCATGATGGATCCATGTTCTCATTCTGTTTACGCCAAATTCTGACTCTACCATCTGAATGTCTCAACAGAAATCGAGACTCGTCAGACCAGGCAACATTTTTCCAGTCTTCAACTGTCCAATTTTGGTGAGCTAGTGCAAATTGTAGCCTCTTTTTCCTATTTGTAGTGGAGATGAGTGTTACCTGGTGGAGTCTTCTGCTGTTGTAGCCCATCCGCCTCAAGGTTGTGCGTGTTGTGGCTTCACAAATGCTTTGCTGCATACCTCAGTTGTAACGAGTGGTTATTTCAGTAAAAGTTGCTCTTCTATCAGCTTGAATCAGTCGGCCCATTCTCCTCTGACCTCTAGCATCAACAAGGCATTTTCACCCACAGGACTGCCGCATACTGGATGTTTTTCCCTTTTCACACCATTCTTTGTAAACCCTAGAAATGGTTGTGTGTGAAAATCCCAGTAACTGAGCAGATTGTAAAAATTATACTGAGACCGGCCCATCTGGCACCAACAACCATGCCACGCTCAAAATTGCTTAAATCACCTTTCTTTCCCATTCTGACATTTAGTTTGGAGTTCAGGAGATTGTCTTGACCAGGACCACACCCCTAAATATAAAAAAAAAAAATATATATATATATATATATATATGGGAATATCTGTAACATACGGTCCACTGGAGGCAAATGTTCAGAACCCATGTGCAGCATTTATTTATCCAAACATAAATCCTAACATAACTCAAAACTTGGCAAAACAACAAACAAAACTTGGCTTGACAATAAACTTGGCTTTATTAAACATAACAGACTTGAGAACACTCACCACCAACGGGTACAACGTTAAATACTTGACAAAGACACATGGCAAACATGAGGGCTTAAATACACACACAGACTAATGACAAGACAAGTGACACCTGTGAACAGTGATGAGACAATGAACCAATGACATGACAACACATGAGGGCATGGGAATCACGTGACAAGACCAGGGGCCCGTTCTTCGTACCTCGCTTAATACATCTAAGATGATTTGACAGATCCCAGATCTTTTAATCGTGATAACTGATGTCTGGATAATTTGGTTCTTCAGACGAATTTGCGGATTGGATTAAAATATCTGGATTAAATGATCTAAGATCACTGCGCGTTCTTGTTTTCCCTGAAGAGGGCAGATGCATCGATACTCGAAACCACGATCAGCAATGCAGCGATTGGCTGGCGTCAAGACAGCAACGTAATGACATCATCTAATTAAAAAAGCCACCTGGCAAAAAAAACTTGACAAATTACACAAAAAACCCCCACGAATTTCTGAACCTTTATAAGGAAACAGCCAAACGACCAAACCAACATAAAAGTTATAATTGATAAATGATAAATGTTTTTTTTTTTTAACATGATTACCAATTATTTATATTCACGATTTTATACAGTATTTGTACATCCTTTACATTTTTATTTCAATGTTGTAATTTAATTCTTAATTCAATTTGAAGCAGATTTGTAACGTGACAGTATTCAAGTTTCTTATGGGTCAAGATCAAATTATCCTCTCTTGCGCTGCATCAAGCCACTCCCATAATATCAGTCATCACTTAAATTAATGCACGGCTCAGATTAACTGCACAACATGTGTCTAAACCAATAAAAATAAAATTATATAAAGTAATTATTCCATCCCAAATAAATCGTTCAATCAAGTGTCTGGCTATAGTATTATACACAACATTATACATTCTCATATACATATACAATATAACATTTTTATATTATTTTTTAAAATTATTATTATTGCTATTATTATTACTGGTTCAGTAATGAACTCTTGTATTAAAGTAGCAGTGGCTGGGACAGATTTTAAGTATCACCTCAATATGCAATCTAATCCTGTTTACATGAAATAAGCCTGCTCCCGAGCAGGTTTAAGCTCACGGACCTGTTACTATGACAGCAAGTCCAGGATGAGCTTCGAAGAACCAAACAATCCAAGATCATGTCAAATCGTCAACAATCAAATCCAGCTAACTGAGTTAGCGAGGTACGAAGAACGGGCCCCAGGAAGTGCACGACAAGACTGTGAACATGACAAACTCAAACATAACCATGAACATAATAAACTGAAAACAGAACCTAGAACAATGAACAATGAACAATGAACCAACACCAAAACACCCTGTGACAATAACTCACATTTTAAATATATTCAAATTTTAAAAATATTTTAAATTGTAATAATAATTTACAATATGACTATTTTTTCTATATATTCACACACAAAACGTTTATGTATGGTGTATAGTTAGATCAAGGTCAGCTCAGGAGGTGCAATCTATGTAAATTTACCAGGTTGGTAATTTCATCAAACCAACCCAGATAATTTGTGCTTAATCTGTTTGCTTTAGACCCGTCTTTCATTAATCCCTCTTCAAGAACATCCACACCTTCATACATGATTTGACTCACTCCTGATCGCTCTTCAAACATGACACTGAACCGGTCAAACTGACCTGGCTAAACCTCTTTTAATGAATGGATTTACTCAACTTTTTCACACTGAGGCAGGATGCATTTTGAGAAAAACTGACTCTGAGATCAGTATGATAGGGGCCAGCCTCTGGTGCTCTAGAATCATAGCATGGCAGAGTCAAGTTTCTATAGGTAACTTGAGAATGTGACAGTTTCAGCTTTAGGAGTAGCAGTTTATAAATATTGTGTGTGCACTTGATGTCAAAACAATACTTCATCGTGTGGGATGCTTCTTACAACAATTTATTTTATTACAGTCAGATTAGCCTACTTTTTAAGAGACACCTCTTAAAGACAAAAACTCAGCTTTGTTATTTTACAGCATTTTTTACTAGCATTTTTTTTTTGTATTGCTAACCAACATTGTTATACATATAACATAAAAGAACTGAGTGACAACAGTATGGCATCAGCTAGTGGTTTATGTTGTAATACACTGGAGACAGCCAGGTTTTTTTCCCCCCAGATGTAGTTACATTCACTTAGCTGCCATGACTGGTCCATAGCCTACCTCTCTCTGAAAGTTTTCAGGTAAGCTATTTCCAGTAAATTGCAATAGCAATGTCTGTATCTGTTTTGCAAAGGTACTTGCTCTGTGTATATCCATATTCTTTAGAGTGGCAATACAGTGTAGTGCTCCTGGAACAGACACAAGTTAATTGCAACTCTTGACATACTTTGTTGTCAATGGACTACAGAGGGGAATATGAACAGAGGGTCAAGTGGAGCACAGTGTCTGCTCAGTGTTTCAGCAAGGCCAACATGGACAAAAAGTGCATTTGTTTAATTTTAGGCTAGATGCCTAGTGATTTCTATATGAGCCATCCATGTATTCTTGTATTTTGTTGGATTGATATAACAGCACAGAACAGGAATTTTCTTCCTTAAACAAAAGGCAAACAATATGGTCCAACTTTTTTATACATTTGGACATTGCAATCTGCACACAGCAATTTGTGTTGTTCTTATTACTGTTATTACCTCATAACACACCCTGCAATTTTGTACCTGCTTATTTTTGCACATATGCCTACTCTATTATTTTCTACTACTATTTTACTATTAATCGGTATAAACAAGCACATAAATCTTGAATCTTGAATATCATATTCATATTTTCTGAAAAGCAGTAGGTTCAGCATAAACATATGAGTGGCTCTTAATTCCACCAATCAGGTTTGAGGCCCCAAATGTCCACTTGCTCATCTTATTCAAAGGGGGAAAAAAATGTTGTCTGTTTGCCATATTTAATGACATAATGTTAATCGCTCTGTGACTCACATCTGCTTTTACCTCCCTCAGTTTTTTATTCAGCTCCATTAATTGCACATCTATATTTGATCACTGCATTGACATATCCCTGCATTTGTCTCTTCTGTTAACTCTTTTTCCTACCAACACAAAGCTTTAAATTTGATTAACATGAGCCATTACCTGAGATGTAACTCCAATGCAGTGTTTTTTGTAATCTATATATTAGACTAATGGATGAGGCTGTATGTCACTTCTGACCTTTACACGCAAATACTCATTAGCACCAAAGACTGATGTGTCAAGCAGAGAGTCTTATAAAAAGTTTACCTTAAACGTCAATTATTCATAACTCTCACAAATATAGAATGTATGGTAACAAACGATACACTAAAGTGTGGCAAAGAACTACAGTATATCTCATTCCAGAGAATCTAAAAATAGAACTGAATATAACTGCACAGTCTAGTATGTCACAGACTGGCAGCACAGTTTTTCATCATGATGGAGTGCTGTAGATTAAATCTATGCTGTTTGTTTATCCAAAGACTGATGGCCTTGTAATCATTTAGGGCTATGTCAATTTCACACATCATGTTAGTGTTATGTGTATGTTTACCAATATTGATAAGCAGCCAATAAAAATAAGCTTTGAGGATGTATAATAGCTCACACTATGGGAATAATCTACTGCATGCAATGTGCGGTTCCAGAGAAAGAAGATTAAATGACATGTGAGTGCTTATGATAAAAAAAAAAAATACAAATTCATCACGTTAATTTATTCTCATGTTTTACAAATATACAGTACATATGTAATCATAAAATGGTTGAATTATCTGAGTCTTTAAAAATATTTAATTTATTTTATATATGCACACAGAATTTATGCTCTGCAAGGGTCCCTTTATGATGTTATTTCTTGTTGTTTTTTTTTCTTCTGCATGTTGGCTACACAACTTGACTTTGAATTAAAACTAGCTTTACTACTCTTACATTTTATTCCATATGAAGATATGTCAATAATAGTTAGGGTAGTAAGGTTGTGTAGTATTCTGATTTGGTTTTATTTGGCAGATTTGTTTTAAATAGTTCCTTTCACTGGAACCCCACAAGACAATCCCCCCTCCACCAAACTTTACACTTGGCACAAAGCAGTCAGGCAAGTCCCGTTCCCCTAGCAACCGCCAAACCCAGACTCGTCTATCGGACTGCCAGACAGAGAAGCGTGATTCGTCACTAAGAGAACACGTCTCCACTGCTCTAGAGTCCAGTGGCGGCGTGCTTTACACAACTGCATCTCACGTGAAGTGCTCTACACACTGTTCTTGAGCTAATCTAAAGGCCACACGAAGTTTGGAGGTCTGTAGCTATTGACTGCAGAAAGTTGATGACTTCTGCACACTGTGCGCCTCAGCATGCGCTGACCCTGCTCTGTGATTTTATGGCCTACTACTTCGTGGCTGAGTTGCTGTTGCTCCCAGTTGCTTCCACTTTGTTATAATACAACTAACAGTTGACTGTGGAATATTTAGTAGGGAGGAAATTTCACAAATGGACTTATTGCTGGTGGCAACCTATCACAGTACCTCGCTTGAATTCAAGCTCCTGAGAGCGACCCATTCTTTCACAAATATTTGTAGAAGCTGTGACCATGGAAGTGTTTGGAACACCTGGATTCAATGATTTGGAGAAGTGTCCCAATACTTTTGGCAATATACGTAGTCTATAGTAATAGAAAAATATGGAGTTTTAATATGTAGCCCTGCCCTACAATAAAGTCTTTTTAAATTTAAAAAGTCTATGAGTGCCTGGATGTGAAATGTCATCGCTTTTATTCGATAGGATCTGCCTACAATTGTTAGAGAATATTTGTATTAAAAGAAATAAAAATACAATCCATAGACTGCCATTTCAAAATACAGCTCTATTGTAGTAAAGCCCAATGCACTCGGACATGCATTTTCATTCTGTCTATCCATGAAGTGCACACCTTGTCTGCCTGGGCATTCAATGTGACTGTGACAACAGGCAGCCAGTACAATAGACTAGAGCTAAGCCAGAGTTAAAAGTGGGGCTACTTTCTGTTACACCCAATTAAATCTGGAATCCATAGCCTCATTAGCTGCCCCATGCTGGAGAAAACCCCCTCTCCCCAAACATGCCTCTGCTCCTAACGAAGCTCTCACACTTTACATTGCACTTCCAATTACCTTGTGAAATGTGGATGGAGTGCAGGACTAGCATGTGTGTCTGCTTTTGAGTGATGACCCTCAATGATGTTGGTGTGTGGATTTTAGCCAAAGCAAAAACCAGGCTGAAATACAACTATTGTATATTGTCTATAAATTAACGAAGTGTGTTCCTCTGAGTTTCTCGCTGGATTTATTATTGAAGATTGATCATTGATTATTGATTATTGACAAGACAGGAAACTTTAACAGTGAATGTGCTTTGAAGAAAAAAAAACCCATATAATTGACAAGTATAGCTGGAGATAATAATTATTTAATGATGTTAATTCCAAGTCTTACGATTTGCAAGGTATTCATAAAAAAAAAAAAAAAAAAAAAAAAATATAAAAACTGCCAAATTACGAATAGGCCTAAATAATATGACCTACTGCACTTGCAATTAAACAGGATTATAATGGAAATTAGTCAATGTGACCAGTCGTTGTATTGTCACTGACAGACTTCTTCTACAGTATATGTTAATTTTTTATTTATTTATTTGCCCTTTTTTTTAGAGCAAAAAATCCTAATAAGGAAAGTAATAATACATATAGAATTTTAGAGTTTTTTAAAGGTGATAAACTTGCGAGGGAACTCCTTAAAATAAAGGATGCTGTACATTGTTATGTATATTAACAGCCTCATTATTCTGAATATAATTATATCATAAAGACATAATTGTTTGCAAAATAATAATAGGCCTACTAAAATAATATGCACATTTTGGTTTTTGGTTTTGTTACTGTTCATATATATTTTTTTCTCTAAATACAATTCTAAATCAAAGAGCTTTAGACCAGTGTTTGCGTTGAAACACTACATTTCCCACAAACCTTTGCAACAAGAATGGCGAGTTAAAAAGTTGCCCTGAGTTATTAGCCTACGCAAAATTGCATCTCATAGAAAAAGGGGCTAGATAGAAATCATATTTTTTTTCATTAAAGCAGATCATTTTGACTTACCATTCAAATATATAGAGCAAGATATGAACTGAAGTTCTACTGAATTTGGAGTTCTTGATGTTTTTTTTTTTTTTTTTATAGTAACTTCGATTGTCCAGCAGTTTTCATGTCTGTATCACTCCTGAAGTTTCGTGTACCCACACAGTAGAGCAAAGGTATAGATTAAAACATGTCTTATGAACCAGTAACACACGTGCTTTTTGATATGGACGGATTATTATTAGGTGGGTGAGACTATCTTTTTTTTATTTTAAATCAGCGGTTGTCTTTTTGTTTGCATTTAACAAACGTAGAAAGTCCGTATTCATCGAGTATGTTTCTGATAGTTTAAAATATTTTTATTTGTATGTAATTTAATAATTAAAATGCTCCTTTTAATGTCAGTAGTTGCACATTTATAATACTTACACAATTAATAAGTCAATAATGTAACGCCTTTTTGTCCCGTTGCATCAATTTGCACTGCATGTTTTATTCGTATATCTCTTGCAGATACAGAGAGGTTGTACACAGTGTCATTCCAGGAAGTCTGTGACAGGTTCAGTAAGCAGTATACCTGGGAAGTAAAGTCCTCTGTGATGGGAAAAAAGGCTTTGGAGGCTGCCAGGATCATAAGAGACAAAATTGAACTTCCCATGACCCCCGAAGAGCTCCTGGAGGAGACTAGAAAAAGTCAGGAGCGATTATTCCCAACAGCTTCTCTGTTACCAGGTAATGGTTACATGCCCATGTAAGATTGGAACTGGAAGTTTTGAAACAAAACGGAGAGATGTAGTATCTTTTCCTCAAAGTCACCTTATGAAAGATGGTTCATGGTCACACTCTGGTTATTAATTTTGGGCTGTGTTTCAAACTTGCATTTCGGTTCTCTTGGCACTTTTGGTCCAGACTAAAAAAGAAAATGTTACATTTAGATCTGGTTCACTTAGTGTCACTTGCTTTTATGATATATTGTGTGACAGAACTTTGTGTGTCTTTGGTCTGTGTTGCATTCATGTTTCAACCGAATCGCACTGAGTTTGTTGTTCGGTGTGCACTAGGGGTTGAATGGCAGCTTTTACAGTTTTCAAATTAACCGCACTAACCGAGCAACCCCAGTTTGTTCTTATCTAACCAATCCTGCCGAGTGTGAACACACCCTAATGACCATTTTCTGATGTTTTTTCAGGTGTAGCGAAGCTTGTCAATCATCTACACAAGCATGGTATTCCTATTGCTGTTGGCACAAGCTCAGCAGGTCTGACCTTTGAGATGAAGACTAGCCGTCATAAAGAGTTCTTCAGCCTCTTCAGTCACATTGTCCTTGGAGATGATCCCGAAGTAAAGAATGGCAAGCCACACCCAGACATTTTTGTGGTGTGTGCCAAGAGATTCTCTCCCCCAGCCAACCCTGAAAAGGTAGGGGTAAAGCTACAATGTAGGGCTGGACCAGAATATTCAAATATTTTTTTGGTGGGTTGGTATTCGATTTAAAATTTTGGGATTCGAATATTCGTTTTTTAATTTGAATTTTTCTCGCAAACCCGGCCTCCCCCTCGAAACGGTTCTCATTCATGCTTGAATATGTTTACACTATAAAATCTGGCCTCTGCTCCTAATGTGCTCCTAAATTTTTTTTTGCAATTATCTTATACCCTAGCTGTTTTTAATAGGATGGACAGTTGAATAGGAACCCAACCTCATTAAATATACTTAAAGGGGTGGTAAAACACGATTTCACTTTTCTAACTTTAGCTAATGTGTAATGTTGCTGTTTGAGCATAAACAACATCTGCAAAGTTACAACGTTCAAAGTTTAAAGCAAAGGGAGATATTTGCTTTTAACCCTTATGAGACTGAGCTGTTTTGGGGCCCTTTAGAAGTTTAGACATGCTCTGACTTTTGTGCATTTTTCAGTTGCTTATAAACACATTAATGGCAAAAGTGTAATTACACTGTATTCAGCACAAACTGGGTTACCATAATATGTGAGCAACATGTATATACATGCTTGTATTTTTGAGAGAATAATGTTTATGCATAATTTTTGAAAAAACAAACAAAATTTTTTTTTAATTAAGGCTTCAAAACACACAATAGATATGGTGTTCACAAGCCCTTTGATTATTGGGTGTTTTTGTTTAGAGTTTTTGCTTTAAACTGATGTGAGAATCATTTAGGCCTACTCATTCACATAAAACAATATATTAATTTACATTTTGTAAAACACTTTTTCTTTACTCAGGCGTCCCATGAATAATAATGTGATCACTCCTGAGAAACAAAGACCTGCATAATAATGAGCTGCATAATAAATGAGCTTTAGGTAGGCCTACTAGATTTTAGGTTTACTAGATAAGTACAGTAACAGTAAAAAAAAAAAAAAAAATCTGGGGGGAAAATCTAAATGTTTTTTACTTAAAGCTACACTATGTAACTTTTCCGTCCACTAGAGGTCGCCTGTTCAAAACAAAGGCGTAGTTTGATGACGGCACGTTTGAGCGCAGAATCTCGGGACATGTGGTCTTCACCTCACAGCCGGTGGGAAACAGTCAGGATAGGACTTGGGCAGAAATCATGTTCATGGATGCGATTATTAACATTACTGTAGTCTGAAGTAGAGCAGGAGCGAGTGTTGTGGAGCTGAGCAAGGCCGCAGGAGCGATTGAAGAGCGGGACTGTTATTATGGCATAGTCGCTGGCGGGACTTTTATTATGACATGGTTGCCGGCGCTACTTCCTCTTTTCCAGTCATGAGCCTGAGGTAACCCAACTCTGTTTATCGTATTAGATATATCTGAGTGTGTTGAAAAGGAAGTTATGACGTTCGCTCGGCGGCTGCTATGACACTTGTTCACAATGCAGTGAGAGTAAAGTGTTTCACTGAATAAAACCGGAGACCGAAGGTGACGCAGATATGACGCAATCGACAGACGACTCCCTCACACGCATAGCTCACACGTCCCGGTTCCTTGGTTAAAATAGCAATTTTCTCACGATTTACAAATAGTTTAAAACATTTGGGATATTCTAAGTACTCAACTGAACAAAATATATAACACTGGCCTAGTGGTTTATGGATATTTTACTGCAAAAATCCTACATAGTTCACCTTTAAAGGGTAACTAAACCCCTGCTCAGAGCTTAACTCCACCCACTGGCAATTTTCAAAAAATGCTGGAAAAGTGGGCAGAGCCCGGCGGACACAGAGGGGACGAACCGAGGGCGGGGCTGAGCGGAGGGCGTGCACCTGAGACCCGCAGTGACGGATTGATTGACAGCTGTCTGACTCGCGAGTCGCAAAGATGGAGAATGACTGGAGTGACGCCAGCTTTGCAACAGAGCGGTAATTTCTCCTACCTTCACCTGAAGTGGAGGAGGGTGGGGTCTGTAACAGACACAAACCCGGAGCCTTATCAATGCAAGCCGCTGCTCAAACTGCGTTAAATCCCGATGCCGACGATGCTAGTGAAGCAGCAGTGCAAGAGAACTGACCTAATCTATCTGCGTCCTGCGTCTATCTTGCGTGTCAGGGTTTGAAAGCGCGTCTCATGTATGAAAATTATTATGTACACATGACGGGCGGCAATAATATCGCAAGAAAAGCCTGACGTGTACTGACAACTGCATTATTTAACCGTATTTTCTTCAATACAATGTTAAAGCAAGTGTCAAGTGAGTTTCATTCATAATGTTTACTTCATGTAACATGACAGTTCATACTGGAGTGAAGCCGTTCTCATCGTGTGATTGGGGGAAACATTTCTGAGGGCGTGGTGAGCTCGTGCCAGGGGCGCGGATAGTGAGCCGTTGGAGGTACCATCCTACGTCACGATGTACCACAACGTCCAATAGGAAAATTCAACTGCAGTAGCCACCGTTCAACCTTAGGAGGGCAGCACTTTGGCGGTTTTACACCATATTTTATAGAATTAAAACACTTTATACTCAAATGTCAAAACATTTACTCGAATCAATGTACAGCATTAATAAAGCCCCAGTATTACAGATCATTAACTAAAAAAAGTTGGTTTAGGGTTTAGTTACCCTTTAAAGTTTTTACTTAAAGTAAGCTAAATTATCTGCCAAAAAAGAAACAAGATTTCAATCAGAAATGTTTTTGAAAGAAGAGCTAAAAAAAACTGTAATATTGTGACAATTGGTAATGATGAATGTTATCTATTAAGTAAACTATTTGGGATTTAAAACAACATAATGCAATGCAATTATGATTTCAAATAGTATCTGGTGACTTTAGGTTGATTGGGTCACTTTTTCACAGTCATTTCAATGGCAAATATTTTCTGAATCATTTGTAAACGATCAATACACAAAATACTCAAATATCATTTCCAGCTTCAGTCAGAAACACGTGAAATGCATGAGCCAGCGCTAAGGCTATTGTCTGCTATATTGGTATCAAATATACTAAAATATGTATTATACCAGCCTGTTATATTATATCAAATATATTAAAAACATTGATTAAAATAAAGATACAATTTATACAAAACGAAATTCAGTTTAAAGAAAGCAATGAACTTTCTAAATAACAAACAAAAAAACAACAACATAGGGTATAATATTTAAACATCAATATGAAGCAAATTCATTTTAAAAACATTGATTAAAATTAAGATACAATTTATACAAAACGAAATTCATTGTAAAAAAGGCAATTAATACTCAAATATCATTTCCATCTTAAGTTCATTTATGCGAGGTGTGCAATGCAGCGCTAAGGCTATTGTCTGTTATATTGACTTCTTATAAAATAAGAAGCAACTATATTAAAAACATTGATTAAAATTAAGATACAATTTATACAGAACGAAAACAGGCCAAATAAATCTTGTCTTAACAGTCTTGCGTCATGTTGCATCAGGATTTATAATTAAACAGTCTTTTTGCGTTTAATATTCACAGATGCTAACTGAGCCTTTTAAACTTACATTTACATTTACATTTACATTACATTTACATTTATGCATTTGGCAGACACTTTTATCCAAAGCGACTTACAATGCACTAATTACAGGGACAATCCCCCTGGAGCAACGTGGAGTAAAGTGCCTTGCTCAAGGACACACTGGTGGTGACCACTTAGCCTACCTTACAGAATCAGCTTTCCCTGAGGAGGATTATTACTCAAAGCGATGTATCTGACCCATAGCTTCACTAGTTGTGTTGCATGAGTTGAGGTGTGTGTGGGCGTCGACGCATGGATTGCCTGTATTCGAATCTGAAAGAGCGCGTGGTCTGTGGGCGTGGCCGCATTAGCAGGTAATGAGGCAGTAATGAGTTGACTGATATCTCCCACTTTTCACACAAATTACATAAACACAGAATATTTGTTTTCGTTTTGATTTACATGATTTAAAACCTGACATGTCTCATGTTTCTGTGTCAAGGTTTAACAAAGCTGCTGGTCGTTTTCTAAAGAGAATCAGATTAGACATCATTGAGAGAGAGGCTGAAGATTGCGAATCATGTTTGTCTCCCTTATTTTGCAAAAAGCACAACAATTTGTTTTTATTGTGACTGTACACAAAAAAAAATAGAAACTTAACAGAATCTAATGATGTATAACACTTGCCTGAATGATAAAAAACGACAGAGTTATTTGAGTCTCTTTGGCACTGATAAGAAAAAAAGACCGTCGCGACCGTCGACTCGAGGGGGTTAAAGAAATCAATTTCTAAGGACTACAGCAAACGGCCGGTAGGGACTACAGACATTTCTCCAGGGTTGCTGACATCACCAATCTCAATATTTACATAAACCCCTCCCCTGAGAATATTAAATAAGGGGGGCGAGGCCATTTTGTATTGCTGTGGAGAAGAGTTGTTGTGGTATAGTTAGTAGGCTGGAGTGTTGTTGCCGCAATGCCGACAAAACGCTGCTATTTTCATCCGGATTGCACGTCCAGTTAGGGATCGATGGTTAAAATTTATTTTTCAACTCTGTCCCTCATAATTATTACCCAAATCCCACTCTCTGTGCTGCACATTTTACGGAGGAAAGCTTCCACAATCTTCGCGAGTTCAATGCAGGATTCGCACAACGGCTTGTCCTGAAAGATGGAGCAGTTCCAACTTTAAAAACAGAAGCTGTTTACGGGCCACAATCTGTAAATATGATTTATTTTTCGTCGATGTGTTTTCCTGTAATAGTTCGTATTGTTAATTGTACGTTGTAGCAAGATAGTAAACAAATGACAACGCTGTTTGGCTCTGCAAACTAGTCTGTTAAATGCTCATTCATACTTAACGTTATCCGACAAACACCTAAAGTTACAAACTTAACTTACATACAACGTATCTAAAAAGTATGAGACAACAACTAAAAACAAACCATTCTGAAACGTCGTTTAACAGCCGTTCTTGAACAGGTTCTGCTCGATCATCTTCACTAAAATTGTCTAGGTCCGATTCTGGCTCAAATTGGTATGGTTTTATTGACGCCATTGTTTCTAATACTACCAAAGCACAGTCTACCGGTAAAGGTAAGGGGCGTGACGTTTCTGAAAAACGTGCACTAGGCGGTTAGCGAATCACAACACACTGGGCCAGCTAACCAATCTGAGCCCATTGCGTATTTTTGAGGGACTGGCTTCATAGAACCCGGAAACCATCAGACCATTTTTACAAGGAGGGACAGAGCAGTGTAGAATAAAGGTAAAATATATGAAAAATAATGCAATTTTTTTAAAACGAAGCATGAACACATGTTACAGTGCACCCCACAAACACAATCAAGCCTTCGAAAGAATGTGTTTTACCACCCCTTTAATAAATATTAGGGCTGGGCAAATTAACGCGTTAACGCGGGCGATTAATTTTTTCAGCTTAACGCATTAAAAATATTTAACGCAAATAACGCAGCGTCCGTTTTTATATCCATTTTTGCTTAGCGTTACATGATCATCATCACGCTCCTATTCATGTAAATGCTTCCAAGCGTGACAAGACACAAGCTAACGCGCTGTTTGCCAATGTCCTGTGTGTGTGTGTGTGTGTGTGTGTGTGTGTGTGTGTGTCAGTGTCCTGTCTGTGTGGATGCGTCTCATGTCAGCTAATCAAGGGACACACACACACACTCGACGCATAGATAGACTCGCGTCAGTTTCCTGCTCACATCGAGTTCTCTTTTGCTCTTGAACAAACAATAAAACAGAGGATTTTTGAGTATTCTCATATTAGGAGTCTTAAATTAGTTAAATAACGTCTTAAATGAACTTAAAGAGTTGTGAGGAAATGAGATGCGCGGGACAGTGCGTGAGATCCGTGTCATGTTCCTCAGCGGCTGTTCTTAAAGTGACAGGAGCACTGATGATGCCTGTCATTAATGTTCATCAAAGAACAACAGGAACAGAGAAAATTGTAGCTTTAATGATGATTAATCTATATTTCATTTATTATTTATGCAGTTAAGAAAGGTGTTTGGTAACTATTACATTTCTGTATATGTATAACAGGGAAGGCCATGGGTAAATATAACATTTATTATTTTGGGTTTATGTAAAGATTGTTTTAAGTTCACTTAAATTTAAAGTTGTTTTTTTAAAGCCTAATAAATGTTGAAATTGGGAGCTTTCAGTTATACTGTAATGTAACGTCATTAATGTTTCATATAGTATCAGTGATACTGGCCTTCAGGTGCATAAAAAGATGCAATTATAACACATATTTAAAATATGCTGTCTTTAAATTGTTTATACATTAATTTGGAGAGTAACTGAAATTATTACAATATCAAAATATTAAAAACTTAAAATATTCAAAACTTGCGATTAATCGCGATTAATTACAGAAAAAAATGTGATTAATTAGTTAATTTTTTTAATCGATGCCCAGCACTAATAAATATATTTGCTTCTTCTTAGTGTTCCCTGCAACGGAGTATTCTCTGTCTGAGCGCACAACTGCATGAGCTTATACGGAAGAAGCGCATGCCTGAGCTTGCATTTTGGGTTAAACCCCCTCGTGTCGGTGGTCGCGCCGGCGCGGTTGTTTTTTTCTTATCAGTGCTAGAGGTTTAAGAAAATATCGATATACGTGAATATCGCAATATTATGTTTGGCGATACTGTATCGATTCTCAAAAACACTATCGATATTTATATACTTATTTATTTACATCCAAGATTCGTGGCTTTGTGTTCGGTTTAAACCATAGACTGTATAAAACCCAACAGCTAGATGGCAGTGTTATCTCAGAACGTAACTGGCGCGGAGCCAGAGAAGCGAAAGATGAAGGTGCCTGCATCGCTAGTGTTTACATTAGCAAACTCAGCTCACAAGACGATAGAATTATTCCGCTCCTGTGGTATACAGAGATGAAGAGTGGACTCATTTTGGCAGAATAATCTGAATTAGATATTTTCCCCAAATTGTGCAGCCCTACTGCGAAGTACAGGAGCTTGTTACTGGGACGTAACAGACCTGTGTGTTTTGTATCACTAGTGCAGTGTACGTTCTCTGAGCATATAAGCCCTGCCCGCGTGGGGTGCATTGCTTTCTCGAGATTCCTGCTTTTATTAGAGAGAAGAATATGTTCAGCCCCCTCCCTCCGAAACTTCAAATATTCGGTGTTGATTTCTACCGAAGCTTCGAAGCTCAAAAAATGGTATTCGGACCAGCCCTACTGCAATGGCACTTCTGTTCTGTTCTGTTTTTGTTTTACAAAGCAGTGAGCCATCACATTTATTCACATATTTGGCCATTCAGCAGAGTGAAGCTTCCAGCCAGTAGTGAGTTTGCATGTTGGCTGTCACCTCTTTTTTGACAGTATATAATCAAGTACAAACAGTAGCGGCTGTTGAAAAGGTAATTCCTTAGCCAGAGTAGATTTGAACATCAAGAGCATACCTAAACAGTTTGCTGGCATTCTGAAATATGATGATATGCATAATTGAAGGCTCAGGTTTCCCAACAAGGTCTTTCGTTACAGGAATTGCAAAGAATGTTTGCTTGCTGTAGGTTTGTCTAGAGCTGGCACAAGATATATTACTACTACTACTACTACTACTACTAATCAATAATATTAATGGCATAAAATGCTGTCACACATTTTCCAATATTGCTTGCTTTTCTGTTGTATAATTTAGTTCTAATATTTTTCTTGTACTGCACTTATTCAAGCTATTCTGTGTATTTATATGGATTTTGAAACTGTATAAACTATATTTAAATACTATCATTTAAAAGTTTGGCATCAGTAAAAGTTTTTGAAAGAAGATTCGGTTACACTTTATTTTAAGGTGTCATTGTTACAATGTAATTATATATTTAAGTACTGAGTAATATTAATTAAGTACATGTAATTACTATAGGGTTAGGGTAGGATTTGGTTGAAGGTTAGGTGCATGTAATTATGCATGATTTACTGTTATTATTTTGGTAAGTACATGTAACGTGTAACAAGGGCACTGTAAAATAAAGTGTTACTGAAGATTCTGATCAAGAACAAAGGCTACATTTATTTGATCTTAAACCGTCCAAACAGTAATATTATGAAATATTACAGTTTAAAGTAACTGTTTTCTACATGATCCTTAAAATCATTTTAATATGCTGATAAGAAACTTTCTTATTATCACAGTTAAAAATGGCTGTTCTGCTTAATAACGTGTGGTACTGGTAACCATGATACACGTGTTTTTTTTTCTGTTTTTTTTATGAAACAATTACAGTATTTGAAACTTGATCAATGTTGGGTTCAGTAAGATTTTCTTTTTGAATTATTATAAAAAAATGTTTTAAATGAGCAAGGACACATACAAGTGACAGGAAAGACATTTATAATGTTACAAAATATTTCTATTTCAAATAAATGCTGTTCTTTTGAAATTTCTGTTAATCAAATCTTTTAAAAACGTATCAAGGTTTCCACAAAAAAATATTACAACTTTTGTGAACATTGATAATAAAAAGCAATGTTTTTGAGCACCAAATCAGCATATAGAATGATTTCTGAAGGATCCTAAATTACTAATATTTCCAGATATATATATATATATATATATATATATATATATATATATATATATATATATATATATATATATATATATATATATATATATATATATATATATATATATATATATATATATATATATATATATATATATATATATATATATTATATATATATATATATATATATATATTTTTTTTTTTTAATTGTATTTTTTAATCAAATATGTGAAGCCTTGATCGATAGTTTAATTGTCTTTACTGTCAGTTATGATCAGTGTGATGCAATCTTGCCGAATAACAGTAACTTGCTTAAAAACCTTAGAAGCAATACATAAGCACGAGTGCTTCTATATCAGCACAGCTTGGCCACAGGTCATCACATCAGTGCTGATATTTAGTACAACAGCACCATAATGTGTTATTGCTTTTATGAACTATAAAGAAGTTAAAATCGAGTAACTGCATTTTAGACTACATTTAGCCAGTTAATGTTTTTTACCCCCTCTGGCAAAAAAAAATAGTTCCAAAAGCAGTCATCTGGCTTTGCGTGGCCACTTGACCAATTAAATTAGAGGACAAGTAAATATATGCATAATGTAATATGTTAGTAAAGTAGTCAAATTTGTTGGCCTTTGTTTGACATCGCCCCAAGCTGTGTGTGTTGTGTATTTTAATCCAAGGGAAACTTATTTCCTCTGTTTACATTTTCAGTTGTTTAAAGGGCATATTGCAGGTAAATTTTTTTTCGAGATTAATATATAACCTTGTATGAAAATACCATATGAAAAGGTAGTGCAGGATTTAAAATGTTTTAAAAAGACATAAGAGCACAAATTTAGTAGATAAAGTGGCCATTTCGTTGGCCGCTTGGAAAAAGCGCTTTTTTTTCAACATCGCGTCATATTACATCACGAGAGGGAGTGGTTCGCCGAGCTCTGCGTTGGCTCAGTGCAGAATAGGTTGGTATTCAGTAGAGTTTGTGTATTTTCGGTAGTTTTTCTATTCCAATTTATCATTGTCATACATTGTCGCTCAAAATGTCCAGGTTTGCCACAATAAAAACAGCATTTGTTTTCATCAGCTTGGTAAGTTTTCGGGTCACCTGCAGCGTTCATTTGAAGTATTGCAGGCTTCCCCCTGGAATTTTCAAATGCTCCAGCTGAAGAGAGCTCACGCAAGCGTCGCCCCAATTCATCAACAGAAATTGTGGTAATATTTGGAGTCGTTATCCTTATTAACTGCGCAGTGTCTTTGTTCATGTTATTCAGGAACGTATTCAAGAACAACGGGCAATTTTGATCAACAGGGATAGCAGATTCTTCAACCCATGCATGCCTAAAACGATTAAAAAACGCGACAGGGCTTTCGCCCGCGTTTTGCATCGTGTTTGCAACAAAAGATAAATCTTGTTTCGCAGAAGACACTTTGAGCAAAAATGCCGTCAATTGCTTGAAGAAAACTTTCAGTTTATCTGCACTTGCCCACACCCATTCAGTATCATCAACATTGTCATCATCAGAATCAGCAAATAGAAGTACTTTTGATTTATTAGACATATCACTTGGTTTCGAATCTGATGGTTTAAGAAGTCGCCGAACCGGTGGTGCATCATAGATTGGGTTTAAGTACTCAATTTCTCCGATCATTTCATCCTCCGTAATTTCAGCAGGCAATGTTTGAGTCAAAATCAGGCGATAATCTCGCCCTGTCAATTGACTATATGACGTTAGCCGTTTCATTATTGTGACGAACTTATGTGGAAATTTTGATGGATCCGGTAAGTCTTTGCAAATTGCCATTGCCTCAGTTGCACTCAGGGGGGTTATTTTAAATCCATCAGGGACCTGTACAAAAGGGAACATCTCTGTGTTTGGTAATTGCGGGTATAAGCGATTAATTGCAGGCTGTGGGGCTGCCGCAACAATTGCATCGTAGGATGGCAAAGAATTTTCAGATTTCTGATTTGCTTGGGAAAAAGACTTAGAACAGTCTAAACCCAGCAGCGGCGGACTTTTTTCCTGTGAAGGAGAAGGAGGGGCCGCATGGCCCTCCCCAACTTGCTCTGGCATGTCAGTTTTCAACTGGACTGGAGAGGCAGATGCACTCACAGAAACAGAGCTATTTTTATCTGGACCCTTATCCCAAAATTTTTTCATGCGTTTCCAAGTTTTAAAAGAATCCTTCATATAATTTTCATCCCATAATGGGTCACCCCAGCCAGAAAAAATCATATCTTTTGCCAAACGAAAATGTTCATCCTTAAACGAACCATCGCGGGGAAACGGATCTAATTGTGTTTTTCCTTCAGACCAACCCGCAAGGTTTGAGAGATAGGGTTCCGTATAAAACGCTTTATTATTACGGTTCATAAAGTCTTTAGGGCTTTCCCCTCTTACTGGCCGACTAATTGTTTCACCCATTTGGAACAGCCAACAAAGATCTCTCCTTTGTTTTAAATGCAACCCTTTACAATATTTAGGAAATGTCCAAATAGAATGAAAATAATAGAGACTGCAGTCTTATATTAACTTTTTGATTTTGCCAAATTAAGAGGGAAACGAGAAAAAGGAAAGGGAGAGAAGGAGAGAAAAAAAAAATAAAAATTTTAAACTTAGTATTATCCTTCAATCACCGACAAACAGCTGAGGATATCTCACTTAAAATAGTGTTTTAGAGAGAAAATCTTCAACTCAAAATCATCTATTTTCTTCCCACGCACAAAAAAACGTGAGGATAATCAACAAAAATAGTACAATGAAAGTAGCTTTTCTTTCATTCTTCCCGCCTTATCAAAAGTACGAGGATATTCATTCAGCATATAATGGAAGATACTGCTCCCATTCTTCCCGTATCAAGAGAAAATACGAGGATGACCTCAAAAAAAATACGGCACGAAAATATAAGGATCAATTTCTCAACAAACAGGCAGAAACAAGCTTAAATTGTATTCTCACCTGTTTGTTTTATGATCCCGGACGAGCCCCCAAATTGGAAGATTCCAATTAGTTTGTCCCGTTTTCGTGCCCTTCTCAGCATTTATCGGTGATTCAAAGACAATGACTTCTCAGATCTGAGGGAAGCAAAATCTTCAAACTTTAATGGAGGCAAGTCTCAGATATAAGACAAAGAAAGAGGTGGAGAACAGACTTATCCAATGGAAAAGAATTACATCATATATATCTCATGTTATAGGAACGTGAGCCGCGTGATAATGTATACAACACATCTGGTAATCATTATTTCCACCGTCCAAACACTAGGGCCCAAATGGTCCTTTCAATGCAAGGAATAGGGAAACTTGGGACTTTTCTCCATTTGAACAGATAGCGCCTTCATATATGAAAAACATATGTCTAGGGTATGTTTCACTTAAAGAGAGAGAGAGAGAGAGAGAGCGAGAGAGAGAGAAGACAAAGGAAAAAGGCCACACTTCTATTCATTCGAAGTGGAGTAAAATAATGAGGATAATGTGGTTGATTAACTAAAAGATTAATGCTGAGATGTATATAAAAACCTATCAATTGTCATGGTAAATTATTATCCAGCCTGTCAGGGCATCGAGTCCACAGGTTTCCTAAAAAAAAAAATTAGGAATTCTGCATGGTGGCGTTTTGTGCAGGTGAAGAAACGGGACTTCCCTTCGCGCATCTGCTTCAAAACACACGGTGGTGTGTATAGTGCTTTAGACCGGAGGATTATCATCCCGGCGATATGATGGAGTCAAACATTGTTATACTCATGTAAGGCCGGCTACACACTGGCTGCGTGACGTGAGCGTGGCGTTTTCTATCTGTAGACCAGCTACACACTGCAAGCGTGGCGTTTCTGTTGCGTTTCAGCTGCGTGGCGTTTTCTGTGTCTTTGCACACCATAACTGTGCGTTCACACCGCCGCCGGCGAGAGCGTCAAAGTGGCCGGAAGTCATTCATTCTCAATGGGAGCCCGGCGGCGAGCTCCGGCGAGAGCGGCGCGGCGCGTCTTGGATGATTTGGGCGTCAAGGAGAGTTGAAGTCAGGTCAACTTTATGGTAATGAGCTATGACGCGGTTCGGCGGCAGCCGGCGGCAACCAATGGGAATGTAGAAGTGCTCCGCTTGAGATGATTCTAGAGAACGCAGTGCTGTAAACTTCGGTTCCGACCACATTAGTTCCCAAGCAAAATAGAGGAGGTTGATCACTGCTGGTGCGTCGGGTTTGATAAGAAGACGTGCAACATTATTTATCCACCACACAAATGGCTTTTAATTGGTTTATTTCGTTAGCAAACATGTAACTATAATTGTTAAGTTCTTTCCATCGATCTGCTTTTTTTAAACTTTCACATTTAAATGATTTCATGAGGTTATATTATACGGTTATACCCTACCTGTGGTTAGTCTGCACAAACGCAGATCAACATGAGTGTTTGCTTTGCAGCCCCTTTAAATGCCGTTTCAAAAAAGACCAAGCATTCGATCTACGTCAGAGCGGCAGCGCGTCCACGAATCTTTCTACAGCGTCGATGGCAGAGCGGCCAGAGCGAAGTTTGACGCTCTCGCCGGCGGCGGTGTGAACGCACAGTAAGCGTGTCTGACGCGGCGCCGCTGCTGCTAGGTGACGTAGTGGAAGGCCTATACTTCATGTTAAACATAAAATATATAAATAAATATTTATATAAATATATAGCCTACTGATACAGCAAAGACAACGTCAGCACTCGGCAGTATTGACGGCCGAATAGGCTGCAAAATATTTTGTTCTGCATTGGCAGGTGCAATATTTGAAAATCGATATTATATACATTTTTTTTAATTACAATTATATCTGCATTTATGTCAAAACCTAGAGACTTTCACACATAAAAATGTCATTTATTAATATCTATTCGTGTCAAAATGACAAACAGCTTTTCCTATTCTATTTTCTCACAAAAACGACTCCAAAAGCCTTAGTGTATTTTAAAGTATATTTTAAAGAAAATCTAGTTCCTACATTATTTTTCTATACATTGACTCACTGGAGTCTCTAACCTGCAATATGCCCTTTAAAGGGGTGGTAAAACACATTCTTTTGAAGGCTTGATTGCAGGGCCGTGCAGAGAGTTCTTCAGGGGCAGGGGCTCAAATGTAAAAAAGGGGCAATATATATATATATATCTATCCTTATGCTCATCAAGCCTGCATTTATTTAATCAAAAATACAGAAAAAAACAGTAGCCTAATATTGTGAAATTTTATTACATTGTTCTTTTTAACTTTTTATTAATTAAAGAATCTTGAAAATAGTATCACAGTTTCAATCATTGACATTAAATCCTCATATTAGAATGATTTCTGAATGATCATGTGACTCTGAAGAGTGGAGTAATGATGCTGAAAATACAGCTGTGATCACAGGAATAAATTATATTTTAAATTATTTTAAAATAGAAAAACATTATTTTAATAATATTTCACAATATTGCTGTTTTTTATCAAATAAATGCAGGCTTGATGAACATAAGAGACTTTCATAATGCTGCATATTATTCAAAAATGGTAATATAATAAAGTCCTTTCACGTATCTTCACATAATAGGCCTGTATGCCGGTGGCATTTGGTTTTTGTTAACTTTGATAGTTTCATGAAATGGTAAACGGTGTATCAATATACATAAATACAAGTGAATTTAACACTACTTACCATTAATGCGACGTTTGCTGCTGCTGCTGCTGTGGTTTTGTGCAGGGATTTGTTTGTTGTCTGTTAAAATCCATTTTGTCAGTGATGCAATTTATAAAATGAGACAAACCGCAGAAAATCGTTCCACAAACGTTAGTTCGTCTGTCCATGTAATTTTCAACCGATTTATGAATAAGAACAGAAAATTACCGCTCCACTTCACATCGCCCAATGGAATTTGAACTTGCTTTGCCAGATCACGATTGGTTGGTGTATATTAGAGCTGCAACTAACGATTATTTTTTCTGTCGACTAATCTAACGATTATTTTTTCGATTAGTCGACTAATCTAACGATTATTTTTCCAGATTAATCTTATTATTCTTTTTTTACTGATTATTGTATTTCAAAGAGGGTAGTGAATTTGTATATTATTTTAACATGAAATCAATGAATGATGACAATATTAATTGTATTTCAGGAAGGGTAGTGTACATAGTATGCCATTTTATAATGAAATATATGAACACAAGAAGCTTTTTAAACATAATATATAATGATACTATTCATCATAAAATGTATACAGAGTAGGCCTAATTAGGAAAAGTTGTTTACTATAGTAGTTGAGTATGATTTACTTATTGATTTGTGTCAATAGTAAAGAAAATGCACTTGTATTTATCTGCAAAAGGTTCACATACAGGAACTTTCAGCATAGTGTTAATGTATAACTAGTCGTCTATTTTGAAGATACATGTGCATAAACAACGACTAAAGCTGCCAGAAGTTTTTGCCCAAACTTCAAAGACACATTTAAATGATTAAAGCTAGAGGCATATCTTAACTTTAATGTTACTTTAATCATATAAACTACCTATATACAGCAAGTTATTATGCATATGTGTTTGGGACAGAGGGGAACCGGGTCGCATTAACAGGAGATATATGCAGCCCATAATAAATAAAAGCACGAGATGTACTGGGGTCGGAGAAGAACCCCGGAAAATGTGACCGTCTGTTGCAATACACGCGCCACGGTTCAGCTGCGCGAGAGAACACTGGCAGCAGGGTTGCCAGGTTTACACAACAAAACCCACCCATTCGTTACTCAAAACTAGCCCGAAACAAACCCAATCGCGTTTCGGGGAGGTTCTCTGGTAAACATCGCGTTCGGGGGGTTAAATATGTGTGTTTTTTTGCTTCAACCCGCGGACATGAGACACAGCCCGCGGCAACAGTGTAGAAGTAGTCCAATTCCGCGGAAAAAAGCGGACTTGGCAACACGGACTGGCAGTGTGAAAGCTCCCGCTCTCCACGCGCACAGCTTCTGCTCTGCCACCGCGCGCAGTGTGAAACCGACGTTACAGAGCGATCAAAGCACAGTTTTACTCTGCTTCTGTTTAAAGTACTCCCACACTTTTGAATGTCGCGGTCTGGCTTTATATGATAAATGATAATTTTCACTATGCCCGGGAGCAGAAGCCGCCATTATTCTAGATCTTCTGTTCCATTCTAGAACGTAAATAATGTGCCGCCGACGCGTCGACGCATTTCACGCACGTCGTTGCAGCCCTAGTGTATATACATGACAAACGGGCATTGGTGAATTGTGTAATACTTTAAAATATATAATATATAGATTTGTAATTAAATCAACACATTAGCTCTGATTATGGACGAAAAAAAATATTGGTTTACTTTTTTTCCCGTAAGGCCACACACTCTCTGAAAGGACCATATTTGGCTCGAGAGCCGCTTCCGAACAGAGGAAAATCAGCAATCAATCAAAACGCACGCGATCCATAGCAACGCGTTATGGCAACGCCTCAACAGAAATTGTCCGACTTTTGAGCCGTTCGTTACTTTTGTATACATTGTCATGTTATAATAATCACATTTATTTAGTTTTGTTGACCACGATATTATCATTGATATTTGTCTGAGAGGGGCACTTTTGAATCATTTTGAAAAAGGGCAGGGGCTCGAGCACCCAAAACCCCCCCCTCTGCACATGCCTGCTTGATTGTGTTTGTGGGGTGCACTGTAACATGTGTTCATGCTTCGTTTTTTAAAAAAAATCATTATTTTTCTTATATTTGACCTTTATTCTACACTGCTCTGTCCCTCCTTGTAAAACGGTCTGATGCTTTTCAGGTTGTATGAAGCCCGTCCCTCAAAAATACGCAATGGGCTCAGATTGGTTAGCTGGCCCAGTGTGTTGTGATTCGCTAACCGCAGTGCACGTTTAGTCACGCCCCTTCCCTTCACCGGTAGACTGTGCTTTGGTCAGTATTAGAAACGATGGCGTCAATAAAACCACACCAATCTGAGCCCGAATCAGACCCAGAACATTTTAGTGAAGATGATCGAGCAGAACCTGTTCAGTCCTCAAGAGTAAAGACTGCGGATCTATAGTGATCGCTACTGAATGGCACTGTTACTTTTGTATTTTTAGAACGATTATAGCCAAATATCTGTCGCAAGAACTAACCCAAAGCGAACACTAAACACTGGCTTTAACTAGTAAGTTAGCCAAATCACACACAGAACCATGTTTAGCAAGCCTGTAGATAAACAACACATAAAAGCTCTAATCAAAGAATCATTTACACTAATGCCAGGTTCGCTGTTGAGATTTTAACGTTAGTGTTTGTAACGTTAGGTGTTCGTCGGATAACGTTAAGTATGAATGAGCATTTAACAGACTGGTTTGCAGAACAGTGTTGTCATCTGTTTACTTCCTTGCTACAATGTACAACCTATTACAGGAAAACACATAGATGAAAAATAAATCAGACTTACAGGTTGTGGCCCGTAAACAGCTTCTGTTTGTAAATCCAGCTTTCAGGACAAGCCGTTGTGCATATCCTGTATTGAACTCGCGAACATTGTGGAAGTTTTCCTCCGTGAAATGTGCTGCTGGAGGGAGCCCCGCGCGCGTCGTGCATTCACACACTGGCAGTGTTTGTCTTATGCAGCTGACGTTGTGCAAATCCGGCATTGAACTCGCGAAGATGGAAGTTTTCCTCCGTGAGATGTGCTGCGGGAGCCCCGCACGCGCCTGTTCCCTTCTGTCTCATACACACGTGCATATAACATGCTGTATGTTAAACGCTCTACAACGCACCCCTGTCCCTATGAAGGCTGACAAAGCAAGTTCCCCAGACCTGCAATCCGGATGAATGTAACAGCGTTTCCTCGGCATCGCGGCAACAACACTCCAGCCTAACTATACCCCAACAGCGCCGCGATACAAAATGGCGCCCCCGACCCCCCTATTTAATATTCTCGGAGGAGGGGTTTATGTAAATATTGAGCCTGGTGATGTCACCAACCCTGGAGGAATGTGTGTAGTATCTACCGGCCGTTTGCTGTAGTTCTTAGAAATGGAATTCTTTAAAAGCAAATATCTCCCTTTGCTTTAAACTTTGAACGTTTTAACTTTGCAGATGTTGTTTATGCTCAAGCAGCAACATTACACGCTAGCTAAAGGTAGAATAGTGAAATCGTGGTTTACCACCCCTTTAAAATCAGTAGATGATGTCCTGTAAGTCAGCAACTAGTTGCATATAAGACTTATAATTGCATATAAAACATATACAACCCAACTGTGAGATGAGAGAATAAGTAAACCATTGAACCCCCAGTTTTGTTTCAGTTCTCCATGCCTTCCGTGCCTTGTAGATGATAGTATTAAAATGCAAATGATGCTGTCATTAATTCATTTGGAAATCTGTATGATGAGATGAACTGTTTAAAGCCACTTGTCTGTTCGGTAAGTGGCAAGCTGCTCATTTTCTTCTTTAATTACCTTACATGACGCTTGCTAACAAAGTCTAGGAAACAATCAACCACAAATGAGGATTAACTGGATGCATGTTTCCTTTTGTACTGTCATGAAACCCTCCTCTGAAAATTTTTAAAAATAAGCATTGAAAGGTGCCAGGATGGAGATTCAGGACTATGAATTGACTTGTTTCTTTTGTCCTTGAGGGATATTTGCTCCTTCAGGAAGGAGTTTTTTTGTTTTTGTTCTAACTCTAGCAATCCTCTAGCACTATAATGCCCTTAATAAGGAAGTGAGGGAGAACCTGAGCTCAAAATGGAAAACACAGAGGGCATACTTGAAGACTGTTTATATCTATGTTTATATATGCGACAGCAGAAGTATTCAGTATATGTTGTTCTCTGTGATATTTTTTTATAATTAGCACAAAAGGACCAATTTTTATACAAAACTGAGCAACTATTCAGCAATTTAAACAGATTTAATACGAGTCTCAATTCTCAAATGTATCACTTCCCCACCCCAACCACCAATCCTCACAAAATTGTAATCACAGAAAGTGAAGGGGCAATAACACAAACATCAAAAGGAACACTTTTAAAAAATGTTGTACTTTTTAAATCAAATGTTGTAATGTTTTTCTTTTGAAACTGGTTGGTTTGGTTCAAGGCTTTTTGTTGTTTGGTTTGGATCAAGGTTCTTTATTGAAGAAAAAAAAAAAAAAAAAAAACTTTTGTTGTTCCAGTGGTGTAAATTAATTGGAAAATCCATCCATCCATCCATCCATCCATCCATCCATCCATCCATCCATCCATCCATCCATCCATCCATCCATCCATCCATCCATCCATCCATCCATCCATCCATCCATCCATCCATCCATCCATCCATCCATCCATCCATCCATCCATCCATCCATCCATCTCTATCCTGATGATTCAAAATAGCATGTGAGTGGGCAGTGCTGAGTAATCTTTTTTTAGTTTACTTTGTAATCATGAAAAGCAACTTCTTGACTTGCACACAATCTGAATTAGAATGTCTACAATAGGTGGAACAGTGCTATTTAAATGCTTAAGGATTTCTTGGATCAAGTGGCAAAGGTAATGTTGAAGAATTTGCAAAGAACTGAAGTTCTTTCAGAAACTGCCACAGTTCTCAATATAATATTGAACCGTTCGGTACGGCATTCACTGTTCAATACGCGCTTGTGAATTGCTTTTTTTCCGGTTTTGCATTTATTTAATAATTTTTCTACAAATTCTACCATTTGCCTCCATCCCAATATACTGAACAATGCGACATACATTCACATCACAGGTTAGTGGTTGAGTTATACTCACGGAACACTGTAGTTCTTCACAATCACAAAAGTTCATTATTTGCACGCGTTTTAAAGCCTTCATTCGCGTGCATATGCGCGGTTTTAACATGCGATTTTCCAAGCGCGCGCACTAAACGCATGTCAAACACGTGATTACTGGACTAAGTAGTCATCTTACTGCGCTAATACTGTCAAATACACACAAGGTTAACATAAACACAGTCGGTTATGTCTAAAGTGAAAGTAAAATCAGCGTGTGTCTGTATATTGGATGCACGCAGGTCTTACATTGACAGCAGTGCAGCCTAGTGAACACGCTGTCCTTAAAGGGACAGTTCACCACTAAAATTGTGTCATTATTTACTCACTCTAATGTTGTTCCAAACCTGTATTCATTTCTCGATGACAGAATTTTCATTTTTGAGCGAACTATCCCTTTAATGTTATACAACAACAAAAGACAAAGAGAAAATCGCTCACTGTTCTTGACTGAAAAACTAATACAGTAGCTTTTAATAAGAATCAATGTATATTTTATAGTGAAGTCTATGTAGTGTTTTATTTTTACATTTATTCATTCAATGTCATTCTTAAATGCTGCTGTACAACTCTGAGCTGCCAGTGTAAATCTTTACATACATTTATTTTATATTATACAATACACTAGGAATGTGTACAAGGGTTTTTTAAGTAAAGTTTTAAGTTTAAGGTTTTTCAATTCTTTTAAGTAAAATAAAGAGTATTGCAATAAAAAAATTATCTTTTTTTTCTCCTTAAAGGGTTAGTTCACCCAAAAATGAAAATTCTGTCATTAATTACTCACCCTCACGTCGTTCGAGACCCGTAAGACCTCCGTTCATATTCGGAACACAAATGAAGATATTTTTGTTGAAAGCTGATGGCTGAGAAAGGCCTCCATTGGCATTCAGTACACTTATACTCCCAAGATGGATAAAAGGCACTCAAAACATCGTTACAAAGTCCATCTCACCACAGTGACTCTACAATAATCTTACGATGCGACGACAATAGTTTTTGTGCGCAAAAAAAATCAAAATAACACCTTTTTCCAACTTGTTCTCGTCTTCCGTGTGTGCCTCCACGACGCATGCGCGAGAATATGACGCAGATCCGGCGTTCGGACAGATGACCCAGAAGTGATTTGTTTACAATCAGAGGAAGACGCGCGTATCTCAGCTGTTGGATTCTACATTGATCGTGCTTTAGGTCTCGGCGTAGTGCTCAAAAGGGGGTTAGAGTGTGCATTTCATGGAATCCCGAGCCCCGGCGCTACGTCATATTCTCGCGCATGCGTCGTGGAGGCACACGCGGAAGGCAATAACAAGCTGGATAAAGGTGTTATTTTGATTTTTTTTTGCGCACAAAAACTATTGTCGTCGCATCGTAAGATTATTGTAGAGTCACTGTGGTGAGATGGACTTTGTAATGACATTTTAAGTGCCTTTTATCGGTCTTGAGAGTATAAGTGTACTGAATGCCAATGGAGGCCTAACTGAAGCCTTTCTCAGCATCAGCTTTCAACAAAAATATCTTCATTTGTGTTCCGAATATGAACGGAGGTCTTACGGGTCTCGAACGACATAAGGGTGAGTAATTAATGACAGAATTTTCATTTTTGGGTGAACTAACCCTTTAACCTCTTGCGGTTCCTGTCGCCTAAGAATAGAATAGCAAAAAACTGATGTGACAATCCATCAGAACCGAACCGAACCGAAAACCGTGGTTAAAAACCGAGGTATGTATTGAACCGTGGACTAACTGTATTGTTGCACGCCTAGGCTCCATAGATATCCCCATAGATCACAGATAGCCCTTCCTCTTCACACATCACAGTAGTAGCAATCTTAGCTACTAATGTGTTGTGCGAAGAAGGACAGCTAGGCCTATCTGTGATCAAACTTCTTCCAGCTTAAATTACAAAAATATCTTGAGCCGTGTGAGGATAAAACAGACATGACACTAGAAATTAAGATTATGATGGACAGTGGAGATGATGCATGTTCTGCATAAAGGTAAGATATCAAAAGTTTGAACAGTCTTTGAATCCTTTGTTTTTATCAAGCCATTAAACATAATATCAGCATATTTTATATTACATATGGTAGTACATGGAGCATAACATTTTTGTTAGCATTTGCATTATGCTTTAAAGAGAAACATTTACTGAAAAATGAGGGACAAATTCTCCTAGCTAAACTGACTTCTTGATGTCACGGTTGCTGTTTTTAACACTCACAAAGACAAAGGAGTAGAATTCCAAGAGTATTTATTTTAAATCCAAGAAATCACAGGGGAAAATAACACCAGACAGAGTAAACCAAAATTGAGGGTATGAATAGAGAGCAAACACAAGGGCAAATAAATGAGGAACACCTGAACTGAATGAACAATGTGTAGCTATGGGAACAAACAGGCAGGGAACTGAGAGAAATTAACTAATTAACATACTAGAAAACTAACTATGAAACACAGGCATGAATGGAACAGAAAAAAAACATGACAAAAACAAACTTGTAATGTGACAGTTGAAGCATCAGACACTTTAAGCAGAGTATAGGCCTACACGCTTCATGGGCTAAATTCTGGCTAAGCTGCTGTGCTGTATTAAGGATTGTAATATGGTGGTCATACATTTTGTGTGTATTAGTATACTTGTAGATCTTTTGAGTTAAAGGGGTAGCTCACACAAATATGAACATTCTGTTATTTTCTAGGTATATACATTTTTCAAAAATATAGAATTTGAATATTTGGGCTCATAAACAAATTAATATTGGATTATTCAGTTTTATGTGAGATATCTTTTTTAATCATTATGTTTTTGTAACCATTTCTTATCAAGCTTATAGGCAATATACACAACAAGCTTACACCTTGAGGTTTTCTTTTAGTTTAAACAAAATATATAGAACAAAAGTATTTAAACTCAAGCAGAGAAAACAGCACTAAAAAAGGGAATAAAGCATACTACTCCAATTATTGTAAAGAACGTACATATACTCTTGAGGTGGCATATGATTATCATGTTTATATTGTTTCACATGTTCATGTTGAGAAAAATAAGAATATCCACATGCTTGGGTGAAAAGTTGTCTCAGTTTGATAACAATAAGGTCGGCTGCAGAGAAAATGAGTTCCACCAACAGACGCTGCAGGGACACAAAGATAACGGTGTGCTAAGTGAAGTTTCTTACATCACTTTGTGTTTTCTGTTCTTAACCCCTTAAAGGATTAGTTCACTTCAAAATGAAAATTTCCTGATATTTTACATCTCATCCAAGATGTTCATGTCATGTCTGTTCATAAGTCTAAGTTCCTTGTCTGGGATCGCGCAGAGCCTCTGAAGCCCTTCGAAGCCCTTTGAAACTGCATTGATAATCTGCTGATAATCTTTTTTTATTTGTTATTATTTGTATACATTATATAATGGTTTACATTTATATTTCTTACTTCATTGTGCAATTGCAGTGGGAATTGATACTTTTAAATGTAAATTTGCTGGTCGCACCACCTGACATTTTAGGTCTTTGAAACACCACAACTCAAAAAGTCAATTGAATTTCACATTTTTTTTAAGAGTATCTTATAAAGGAAATATTGTATATCAATTTGATATGTGACATGTATTTATAAAAAAAAAAATATTAGGAAAATAATGAATTCGGACACAAAAAAATACATGTCATGTCATTGGCCCAGGTACAAAAGTACTTTGAATCTCTCAAAACACAGCATTCATGTATAGATGAAAAGAAAAAAAAGGTACATCTGCACAGAATGTGATGGACAGCTGTCTTTCGTCATTTGACTGGTCAATAATGGTGGTTTGGTGTTTGGATTTTATGTGATTTCTCATTGTGGTGGTGATATTATAAATCAGTTTCACCCGACAATGTTTGCACGCAACATGTTGATTCATTTGATCAAAAGCAATTCCATTTTGTATCATTTAGTAAGATCATTTTGATCAAAGTATTTCCAAATTTTGCTGAGCCTAGAGGCAGAGGACAACATTCTGTGATCAAATACAGTCTTGTTTACATTTAGGATTCATTATGGGTTCACAGCATTTACGACCAGCAAAGGAACATGTAGAAAAATTCAAAGTATTTTTCTTATTCTAATAATTCTTACAGATCGAATATTCAAGTATTTAACTATTCATACACACAATGGAACTCGATGGCATCCAAAGTAGTTTTGCACTCCTTTGATTGTATGGAAAGAAACAGTTGAAACATTCTTTAGAATAGGAGAGAATGGCAGAGGTGAGTAAATTATGACAGATTTTGAATTCATGGGTGAACTATGCCTTTAATGATGGAAGGCTATAGATTCTTTCTTTCTTCTCAATCAATCAATCAATCCATCCATCCATGTTTTTCTGGTCAGGGTCACCAGAAACGTGGCACTGGAATCCAGATCCAGTGCTCCACTGCCATTGACTTGCAGTGCAACTGATTGTAGAGGTCCCATGAGATAGAACTCAAATATGTGAAGTACAGCATGGCCTCATTTTCATTACTGCAATGTCTTCTCTAATAAACACTTTAAAGCCAGTTAATATTTTGAAATATTTTTTTCATCCATAAAGTTTTTATAATCTCACGCTTTGTTTGAATTTGATTCAGCCTATATATTCTAGAAATGTAGACAAAGCCTACTTTTGGTGCAATAAAGAATCTGAAGTGGTTCGGTATTTTTATTCATGTTTTAAAGGTCCCATGGCATGAAATTTTCATTTTATGAGGTTTTTCAACATTAATATGAGTTCCCCTAGCCTGAATATTGTCCCCAAGTGGATAGAAATGTTGATCGGTGTAAAACCGAGTTGTGGCTGTCTTTCTCTGCCTTTGAGAAAATGACAGGCCAGACGAGCCAATCCTGAAGTCTCCTGGTTTGACGTCCAAGCAGGAGCGGTTACCTCCCTTTCCTCCGCCCAGAGAATCTGGCACGCCCATGCAAACGCTCGTCGAGAGATCATTGCATCATTGCTTGTGAACGAGTGAACGCTGGCAGTTTCTCAGTGTTTGGATGTACAAATGAAAACAGAAGTCTTTTTTCAGTTCCTTCTGATCTGTGATCAGTGATTTCTGATGTGTAGCTAATTATTTATTATTCGTGCACACAATGCGGCTTCTCTCTCTCCAGACAGAATGGTGTTTTCGTGTTTTATATCTTGTGAGTCAGTGTTTTTGTACGTCCTCGTCGCGTCTATCGGTTCTAAAATGTGCATACAGTCATGAGTTTCTGCTCAATATCAGCAGAGATAAACCTCACACACGCCGAAGCTCGGCCTTCAACATCCCCGACCCCCAGTACTGCATCTGGCCCACAGCGGAGGCACCAAACGCGGCGTGAGATTAAGCAGAAGGAGGGTAAGGGTGAGCATATCCGGGCTAGCCAGCCTAGCCCCACAATAAACTGGATTACATTCGATTACTGCTGTTGTGTCTTTGTTTGCGCTGTGTACTCAACGCGCGTCACTGACGCTTTTATTTTATTTTAAAAATAATGCTATTATCAACACTTACTTTTAACTCGTTCATCTCGACAGCTGTAATGGTACTTTGCATGTGTTACAAAGTTGGTAGAATAATGATGAAGAGACGGACTCGGTGTGACTGTTTATTCAGAACTCTCAGATACAAACACAATAAACTCGCGCTGACTGACAGCGCTCTCATAACTCAGTAGTTACTATAAATAACTTTGTTAGCAATCGCTGAGCTCAGTCTCTGATACATTAGTGATGTCCGGTTCGCGAACGATCTTTCTTTTGAACCAGTTCTTTTTAGTGAACCGAATCAGTTCACCAAATCGGACTGAATCGTTCTAAACGGTTCGCGTCTCCAGTCAGCGCTGATCCATAATTTACTAAAGTTACTAACTTTCTGACATGAGTGACAGTCCCTCCGACTAGAAATAGACTAATAACCTAAAGTATATGCTGTAACTAAAACAGTTCAGACATGCTGAGAACTGATGTGAAGTGAACTCAGGTCCATCCGTCTCCCTGGCAGACTCGTGCCTGCTCGTGCCTCGTTAAACCACGCCCCCTCCGCTCATATAAAATGCAAAGATGTCAGCCAATCACAACAGTGGGTGTTTTTACTGAAGTCTCACAGCAGACACGCCTCTTGAAGCAGGGCATTCAAGCCACAGGGCAAACAGCAGTATAGAAAAAATGCCTTTTATTTCTAAATTATGACATTTTATGATGTAAAAGTCATACTAACAATATAAGTACAGCTCAGGAAACATTATAAAATAATAGAAAAATGCCATGCCATGGGACCTTTAATATTTTTTTTCTAAAGATACATTAGTAAAATTTTAAAAATGCATTGAATGCAGTTTTAAAAAGTTGCCAAAGCAACTGTTTAGTGTATCTAATCAAATAGGATAATTTTTTTAAACCCAATGATTCACACTCATAGCATTCAAATATAATTTTAAAGATTTTACCTTGCATATTTGGGTTGTGGTTTACTTTATTATCCCCATAGTTATAAGTTTCAACATGCGTATACACAAGGACCAAACAATGTACATAAATAAGAAACCACGAAAACACACATTATAAAGATTCACTGAATAAATGACAAATTATTATTCCAGAGAGGGCTCCGCCTCCTGTCCCTCCTGTCCTTGCTCCATAGTCCGTAGTAGGGCTGTCAAATAAAAATGCGAATTTCGAATATTCGTTGAATTTACAACAAAAAATGCATGTTGATGGCAGTCTTTATAGCAGGGGTCTCCAACCTTTTTGTGAGCGAGGGCTCCCTGAAGGGAAAAAAAAGTCTTGAGGGCTACTTGTTTGATATAGGCACAGACACACACACACGCACGCGCACGCACGCGCACGCACGCACGCACGCACACACACACACACAAAGTTTCAAGCTTTGAAAAATACAACAACAAACAGTAATATTGTTAAATATTATGACAATTTAATTTATAATTACCGTATATTCCCGAATATAAGAGGAGTTTTTTTGTCCTAAAAATAGGCTGAAAAATGGGGGGTCGTCTTATATTTGCGATATAGACAAAATCACGGGGGGAAAGGGAGAAAGAACAACGGCATAAATATGAAATAGTGACTGAATGATTTCAGCTATATTTGCATGTAAAATTAGAAAAGCAACATCATATCTGTGTTTAACTAAATTAAAACGCTGCTCCTCTGCCGTGCGAGACGCAGAGAGAACAAGAGAGGTGCGCGCACGAGAGGCAGGGCGAGCGAGAGAGAGAGAGAGAGATATTCTTATCTTATATTCAGGGTCGTCTTATAGTCATAATTAAAGTGCAGTTGCTGAATGTCGCGCCACAACGTTGCTACAGCCCTGTCACGTCTTACAATTCTACGTTGTGACAATGTTGCGAGCACATAGACAGCGACGTTGCCATAGCAGAAATGCAACGTGCCAGAGCAACTTGCCACAACGTAAATGTGTTTGCTGGGACGGTTCGGTACGTTTTCGATAGAGCAAAAAGGAAGAAATGCTATTTTTTTTATATATAGAAAATATTTTTTTTTAAAACATGTCATAAAAATTAAACAAACACTGTGGCACTTTTTCACATTACTTTTTTAATCACCAAAATATGTCTATGTAATGAAATTAATATTGACATCATGGCTTAATATGTAAATCACTTCTCACAAGCATTTTAAATTATTATTAATAATTAATTTATTTCTGTTCATCAATCAATCTATCAATCCTATTTATAGGAATTTATATAAACAATGTACATTTATAATTGTATTTATAATTTCTCTATGTAGATCCCATTACACTGAACATATTTACACATTTGAACATAATTTTAATACAAAATGTCAAGAGTTATTTTTCACACTTACCTGTACAACAATAAATGGGCCAAATCAGCCTGCTTTTATGGGCAAATAAACAACCACCTTTTAATGGAAGGCTTGGCACTGCATAACGTCCACAAGTGCCCTATAATCGGGAGTATAACCCGACACTGTAACTCTAATTGAGTCCTCCAAATGTCCATCAGTAAGGCGTGTTCTGTGTTTGTTCTTAATAAAATTCATATCTGAAAATGCAGATTCACACAGGTACGTTGAGCCAAAAAGACAGGCAACTTTCATCGCTGCTGTGGAAATGTTAACGTATTTCTCTGGGTCAACAAGTTTCCAAAATTCTGTTGCCCCCTGATGGGCTTTGAGGTTAATGTCACTCTGCAGAGTGAGAATCTCCATCTCAACCTCACTAGAAACCAGGTTGAACGCATCACTTAGTTTTTCAGAAATGTGCAAAATGTCCACTTGCATGAAAGGATTTGCAATGAATGACACGCATGGTTCCAGACTATCAAAGTCATTGAATCTGTCCTCAAATTCTTGTTCAAGCCTTTTCAGGAGTTCAAAGTAATTGTGTTTTGCTCTGTCAAAGACCTCAGATGCAGAATCATTGTTACTTAGCATCGACTGCATGGATGGAAAGTGATGCAATTTGTTCCTCTGCAAGTACGTGGAAAAAAGGCTAATCTTGGCTTTGAAAGCATTTACAGCACTGATCATCTCACTGATTGTCTTATTTTTGCCTTGTAGTTCACAGTTCAAATTATTCAGTTTCACAGTGATGTCAGTTAGGAAGGCAAGGTCCAGTAGCCACTCAGTGTCCTGAAGAATGGCGGTGTCCTCCCCTCTGGATTCCATGAACACTTTGATTTCAGACAAAAGTGATAAAAAACGTTGCAAAATCCTTCCTCTGCTCAGCCATCGAATTTCAGTGTGAAGCAATAGGTCACCATACTCAGCTGACAGCTCCTCCAGAAGTACCTTGAATGACCTGTGCTGTTTCGCTTTTGACCGGATGCTGTTAATGATTTTAACGACTGGAGTCATGACGTGATCAAATCCCATCACTTTGGCGCACAGTGCCTGTTGGTGTATAATGCAGTGGTAATGTAGAAACTTTGGGAAATCTGGGTCTCCTCTGCATAGCGCGAAGTACTTCTTCACTGCATCATAAATATCAACACCCCTCGTTGTTGTCTTGAGGGGCAGTAATGTTAAAAATTCCTC
Organism: Gobio gobio; assembly: GCF_949357685.1. Taxonomy (NCBI): domain Eukaryota; kingdom Metazoa; phylum Chordata; class Actinopteri; order Cypriniformes; family Gobionidae; genus Gobio; species Gobio gobio. The sequence goes on from NC_137099.1 coordinate 35,821,183, forward strand.
TTTCACTGACAAATCACTGAATACCATTCTGATGAAAACCATGAGCTGCGCTGTACTACTAGAATCCACAGATTCATCACACTGGATGGAGAACCATTTGCACGAACCCAAGTCTTTCTCCAGCTGCTCCGTTACGTTTGCTAACATAGCCGAGACTCGTCTCGCAATAGTGTTAGCCCCGAGTTGAACATCGGACACTGAGGACATTATTTCATTTCCATTCTTGTGATCTTTAAACAGAGTGTTGGTTATCACAGTCATTGCTCCCTTGACAATTTCACCATCAGAGAAAGGTTTTTTGTGTTTCGTTAAAAAATGAGCAACTCTAAACGAAGCTTCGGTTGCAGCCTGTGACTTTTTAGCGGGTTTTGTAAAAAATGATTGCTGCCTGCCTAATGTTGTTTTCATCTCACTAACTTTTTCTTTTCTAAGTGATGTACCTGGTGGATAACGAACATTGAAGGTCTTGTGGGTTGTGGTGAAATGTCTCTCCGCATTGTGTCTCTTGGCAACCGCAATGCTAGCTCCACAGATGAGGCATACAGCTTTATCTTTAACATTGGTGAAGAGGAATTCTGTCTCCCACTCCTCATTGAAATAATAAGTCTTTTTCTTTTTTGCATGACTTGCATCATCAGCCATAATTAATCTTTTTTTCTTTTTTATAGTTCAATTTATCTCATGTAGAGTATGTATACCGTCTGCCCGCGACCAACTCAACTAACAGAAGTGACATTTTTTTTGTTTTTTGTTTTTGCACAAAGTAATGTTGCCTATGGCAACGTACGTTGACTAGACGTGCAGATTCAAAATATTTTAAATTATTGAATTATTTTATTATGTTTTAATGGTATATGAAATGTCACCAATAGTTATTTTCTCATTTTATGCCATTATCATTAAAAAAACAAAAAAAAACAAAAAAAACAGAAAGATTACAATTCAGGCTATTTATAGAACGTGCTCGCGGGCGACCCAGAGACTCCACGCGGGCTACCAGGTGCCCGCGGGCACCATGTTGGAGACCACTGCTTTATAGACTTGAATTACTTCTAGACCTGCAGGGCTGCCATGTTATGGTGAGGACCGACAATATGCCTGTGGTCTCATATCTGAATCACCAAGGAGGTATACGTTCTCACCCCATGCACAGTGTAGAGTGGTGCATTCTGGTTAGATTTTGATTTTGTCTCTAAAAGCTGTTCATCTCCCAGGGAGTTTGAATCATGAAGTAAACCATCTTTCAAGGCACAGGCTGAGGTTCAGGGAGTGAAGGTTGCACCCTTGGGTTGTCAGCCTAATTTAGCAGAAGTTAGGCAAAGCAGAGGTGGACTTGTTTGCATACAGTGAGATGACACTGTCCCCTCTCATTTGATCTATCCTCTGGAAACAGATGCTTTGGCACAGATGTGGTCTAAGGCCAGTATGCCTTTCTACCGGTGAGCTTACTTCTGGCTGTTTTTTGGAGAGTTTGAGGGGGCAAGGTCTCATGTGTGGTTTTCGGATCTGGTCTCTCTTCTGGAGAACCATGGAAGACCATCTCTCTCAGGTGAATTCAATCTCTGATCAATCTGAATTCTCAACAGGCACTTTGATGGATACAGGCCTTTCGTCTGATATTGCATCCTGAATTCTCCTCTATGAGGATAATATTATATTTATATTTATATTTATATATATATATATATATATATATATATATATATATATATATATATATATATATATATATAATTTTTTTTTTTTTTTTTTTTTTTAACTGTAGATCACGAAAGGAGATGTCAGGTCAACTTTACACACCGTATTTTGAATATAAGTGTGGTCTCTGTGCTGGAGATTGAGGCAATGCTTACTTTTGGTTAAAAAAATATTAGTTTGTCATTCTTGTTTTTCTTGTCAAAGATTTAGAGGTGTCGCAGCACATTGAATACATATGGATGTCATGTAATAGAAATAAAATTGTAAATAATTGAGCTCCAGTAACTGGTTGACACTCCAGTATAGTAGGTGGTGGTATTGAACCTTAACACTGGTTGCCACCCATAATAAAGCGGAAAAAAGAACTGCCACACAAAATTGTGACCCTGAACCACTAAGCCAGTCATAAGTCACACGGGTATATTTGTGGCAATAGACAACAATACATTATATGGGTCAAAAGTATAAATTTTCTTTTATACCAAAAATCATTAGGATATTAAGTAAAGATCATGTTCCATTATGATATTTTGTAAATTTCCCATGTCCTTAGCAACGTATATTACTAATAATATATATATATATATATATATATTTATATATTTATATTTGTATTATTGAAAATGTATATATTTTTTACAATTACGCTTTCAATTTTGGGGTCACACTGACCCCAAAGACAACATTTGTAAACAGGAAACAAGGACCATTTGAGGAAGCATCAATCATTTTGCTATTGGATAAGTTATCTTCTCGCCTCACTTAGAGGTGCAGCTGCACAGAATGTATATAATATTATGAGTAATATGCATTGCTAAGGACTTCATTTGGACAACTTTAAAGGCAATTTTCTCAATATTTAGACTTTTTTTGCACCCTTTTTTTTGCACATCAATGGAAAGCTTATTTATTCAGATGATGTATAAATCTCAATAAATAAATTTTTTTTTATAAAAAAACCTTGCTAATGTAGAAGACACGTGTGAACGATGTCGTTCTGCTAATGCAGACTTGGCTCATATGTTTTGGGCTTGCTCCAAACTGCTTGATTACTGGACAACTATTTTTAAAATTTTGTCTGAGGCATATAGTAAGGATATCAGACCTAGCTTTGAAATGGCTGTTTTTGGAGTACCTGAGCAAGGTGTGGTCATGTCTAAAAACTTTCAAGATGCTTGTGCTTTTGCATGTCTCTTGGCTCGGAGGAGAATATTGCTTGATTGGAAATAATAAAAAAAAAAAACACCTTTAATTTCACTCTGGCTTAGTGATGTAATGCTGTTCTTGAAATAGGAGAAAATTAAATATTCTCTTAGAGGAGCCATCAAACGTTTTTATTCTGTATGGACTCATGATCTCATACTTTGAAACAGGTGCAACTCTTCCCCCAAACTAAATGATGAACGCCTATGCAGTTTTGAACAAACAAACAATCAGACACAATGGACTAACAACCAGGTACATTTCCTCGATGTTTGTAATATCAGAACTTTGCGATACTATTTCTTCCCTTTTTTTTTTTTTTTTTTTTTTTTTTTTATAAATGTTCTGGGGTGGGTTGAGGGTAAGGGGAAAATTGTAAAATCAAAAGGAAAATTTTTCATTTTATCTGTATGTAACATGTCACTGTTCTTCCTTTAATAAAATAAATTTGAAAAAAAAAAAAAACCTTATGAATGGTTTTGTGGCCATGGTCACAGTTTTGTCGGAGGAGATTATAGGCGAAAGCTAGACACTATATTTACACCCAAAAAAAATGTTAGCCCACTATATGTCATATATTTTAGGAATCCTGTGGAGCATTTTAAAAGTTACTGAATCAGATGGAATTGTGTCAGAGTAAAAATCAGTGAATACCTTTATTTGCTCTCAACCCAATGATTCCCTCAACCCCATTTTCCTGGCCAATTTCCAGTTTGTCAGGTTTTTTTAAAAAATCTTTTGAAATATGAGTCTTATTGACAGCACATGGTCATTTTTGAAACTTGGAAGCCCCTGGTTACCATTCATTTGAACTCTATATAAAAGAGCAGCATGAATATTCTGCCAAGATCATACAGGTTTTGAGCGAAATGAGGCTGAGTAAATCATGACAGGATTTTTTTTTTGGGGATGAACCAATTTAAATCTTTTATTATGCATTTAAAAGACAACTAATTCACTATGTGCCATGTATTTTCACACAAAATAAAATGTCCTTGGGGCAAAGTGAAAAAGATCAAGATGACATGCCAAAATGGCACCTCTTCGTTAAGGCAATTTCTGGTGATAATGTAGCTGTCGTTTCATAGAGGTCAGCGGATCAGGAGTTGCTCTTGAATTATCTTTCAACCTTTAAAACCTGTGAAAAGACATTGAAATTCAAAGAACTAGCATCATTACGTTGTGCTATCATCTCACGTGGAAGCTTGCAAAGGTGAAAACCTTCTGAAACATTCTTCTGATTTAAAACATTATATCTATGATCAAAGCTCAAGGGCATAGCAGGTAACAAAAGTTACCAGAACCAAACCAACGTGATTCATGTCATTTCAGAACACTGACATCTGAGAGAAGGTCTGTGTATCAATGAGAAAAATATTCCGAGCATGGATGTCTGTCTGTGATTGCAGACTGTTCATCAGCCTGCACCAGAATACTTTCAATAATATATGTGGGTTCCTACTCTTCAAAGGGAACCTCAGATCAAAAATTAATCCCTCTCCATTGTGCATGCATTGGCCTTGGACATGGCCAATGTATAGTTTCCCTTTGAAAAAACAAAACAAAACATGCATTTTGCTTTGGTGTTTAGATTTTTTTTTCTCTGAGTATCAAACTCAAGTCTTGAGCACATGGAAACATGCATTTCCAATAGAAAGAAGATTGGGCCCAAATACCACCACATGATAAGGGCCATTAATCAGCTGAAATATTCAGCTTTAAATGCATGCTAGATAAGAGCAGATTAGCATTATAGGGCGACTTTAAAGGCGACTTTCTGATCTCCATCCATTGCATCCATAGTGATGTGAGGAAGGCCAGCATGACATGATTACTGAGTAGTCTATCCAGAGGCATGGAAGCCCTCTCATGCATGTGAGTAATGTATGTATGCCCAGTCATCTGTCTCTATTGTGACCAGAGGCAAGGAAGTGGACTACCTCTTTCTAGAAGAGTCAGGCATTTTGCATCCCTCAGTGCTGAGCAGTGCACTGAAGGGAGTGGAGCTTTATAAAAGGTGGGTTGAGTCCCATTGCTTAGACTAATGAAACATAGAGAAACTGAAGTTCACGCTCTTGTGTAAACATGAGGGAAAATCACATTCTGCCATCATCTATCGTAATGACAGAAAAAGGAATTACATTTTTTTTTTAAAAACAGCTTTTGATGATGCACATGGAAATTTGGTTGATGCTTGACACGATCGTGGACAGCAACGCAAAGTTGTTCCTGAGCTAATTTGATCTAATATTTAATGTTTTTTTTATGTTGTAGATTTCTGTAGCAAATGAGAATCAATACAAATGATGGAATATAAATATTAAAGCAACTTTTTTTTCAAAACTGAAAAATATGTTAAAGTATGGCTTTTGGGGTAAAGGTGGCCTGTTAGGGCGAAAGGCACAATTGATATAATAATAAACAGCTTTGAATTTTCCATTTGTTGACATGATATAGTTAGATTCAGATGGTAAATATCATATTCAAATCAAATTAGGTGTCCTCATTATAATCACCATATTTATAATGAAACCATCATATTTATATCATATCATATAATACAAATATCATATTATGTTGTCCTTTTCAGTTGTTTTTTTAATGGAACTGATGTGATTGTCAATGTAAATTGTCATATAAACTCACCATGAGCACAGATACTCCACAATTAATGGAGGGACCCTGAATTGGAAGCAAGTAAAGGAAGAAAGCAATTAAGTTCAAGTTCATTTATTTATAAAGCACATTTAAAAACAGTCACAACACTGACCAAAGTGCTGTACAAGCATAAGCTAAGGCGACAGCTAAGAAACTGCATGTACAGATATAAAAAAAACAATTAAGTCAAATAGATAAAATCTACATTAAAACATACAGAGTAGAGAGATTAACAAGTATCAAAAACTAAGGAAAACTAATTCAGCTTGTCAGCAGAGATTTAAAAACTGATAAAGAAGGAGCTACTCTAAGTTGTGCCGGCAAGCTGTTCCACAATCTAGCATTTTGGACCAATTGAAGATGAACGAGCTGGAACTTTGAAATGCCACAGTACAGTGAGTTACAGTAATCCAAGCGGGATGTTATAAAAGCATGAATAGCTGTCTCCAGGAATTTTTCGGGCAAGAAATATTTAATTTTGGCAAGAAGGCGGAGTTGAAAAAAGTTTGAAGTAGGGGTGCACCGATCCGATATTAGGATCGGATATCGGCCGCGTTACTGACAAAATAGGTGGGGGTTTTTTTCGTCGCAGCAGAACCTACGTCATTCGTCAGCTTCACGTGTGTTGCATGCTAGAAGCAACATGGAGCGAGCCAGAGAGTCGGCTGTGTGGAGGAGATATTTCACGCTTGCCACGCCAACTAGTTCGTTGGCTGTTTGCAAAGTATTACTGCAAAGTCAGGGTTTTTCCTGCATTGAAAATTTTTTGGCGGCCGCCAAAACGAATTTTTGTCCCGCCAAAGCCTAATTTGTTGAGTTATTGTGATTTTATGAATGATGTAGAATAGATGCTGTGCTTGTGACTGAGTGACAGAAAGAACGATCAGAGAGCTCCTCCCCCGCGCACACTCCTCTGGGTCTTCAAAATAATCAGTGTTAGCTGTTAGCTCTTTCTCATATTTCACATGTTAATCCAAATCAAAAGGTCGGAAGACTGAAACCATGTTGCACGTGACACATTCGGACAATTTTGTCCTTGAATTACCGCTGGGTGTGAATTGCGCTCAAAAAAACGTTTACTCTTCTCTGACCAGCTGACATAAAGCATACTTTCAATAAACAGGAAACAAATTATATTCAGTTATGAAGTGTTTTCTGTGTGTTGACATCTTTCGCGATGTTCTAACAGACGGGATTCGCACACAACGCGTCTGCTAATGTCTGATTCGTGACCTAATGACTCCTTTGAACCGAATCATTTTAACGATGGGTTAGAACAACTGAACTGTCCAACACTGAACTCACGAATCAGTTTATTAATTTACTCAGAACGCAACTGAAATGAGAACACAAGTGTGCTTACCCAATTTAGTAAGAGTGGGTAGTAAGAATTATTTTTAATTATCAACAGTATTTCAGCTTATTTCTGTTGACAATGTGTAGTAAAATAAATAGGCCTAGCCTACAATCATTTAGACTGGAGTGAGGTGAAACCAGAACAAAGTTGTTATTAGCTAGCTGATAATTTTTATTAAATTGCATATGGCAGAAAATTAGGCTATTTGTTAATTTGTAATGCTACTTTTTAATATTGATATGATTATATACCAAAACAATTATCTGTAGTGTAAAAAATTTTTGGTAACTGTCAGATTACTATAGCCTAGAAATCTAGACCCACCCTAGCGGCAGAAAATTTATTTTTCCGCGAGTGTAGTCTAGCAACTCTCGGTAGACCTCAGAGCTGGAAAAACCACACTTTGGTCAGGCCAATCACAGCGTGTGTAGAGTCGGTGGGCGGGCTTAACATAATGACGGAGCGGAGTTGCGGAGATTCTGCGTGCTACAGGTAAACAAAGAAGCTGACGACCAGCGTCTTTCAAATCGGTTTTGGCCGCTACTCTGGAAGACTTGGAGTTAAGCTTTTCTTTGAGGAAAGAACAAAGAATGGCACTTAAGTCATTCGTAAGAAAGGAAGATGTATTCAGAGTTTAATCTGTCAACTAACGTTAGCTCCGCCTCGGTTGGTTGTGGCGCTATCCAATTGCGTGCAGAGGGAATTTGACAGACAACCGTTCAGCCCGCCCCTCGGATTGAGCCTTGTCAATGGTGAGTTTCCAGACCAAACATCTTGATGTGGGTCTGGCTTGTCAGGCTAAGATTGCTATTGTATGTTTGACCAATACACTGTTTTTTTTTTCCACTGCTACATTTTTTTTATTTAAATACGTTTGATTACATTCTATTTTAGATTTGAATGCACAATTGTTTTTTAAATAAATAAGAATTAAACACTTTACATACATCTGTTATTTTGTCTTAGTTATGTTTAGTTAGTAAAGTCTGGTGCCTTTAGTCTCTTCAAGGAAGGTATAAGGTGGAAGATATACAGTTTATTATTAATTCAACAATAGTATTGGATCGGTATCGGGTATCGACAGATACACAAAGCCCAGGCATCGGTATCGGGACTGAAAAAGTCGGATCGGTGCACCCCTAGTTTGAAGCGACAACAGAGGACGCCTGTTTCTCTCCCAGGTACTCCCAGGTTCCGTACGCAGCTTGTTTTAAAAACAGACAAATTACCTAAAGTGTTTTTGTCAAACTCAAATTTGTCAGATGGGTCAAAAACTGTAACCTCTGTCTTTGAATCGTTTAATGTTAAAAAGTTACTTGCCAGCCTAAGTAAGTAATTTAATTATATGCTAGAAGAACAAGTGATGATTCAAAAACTTACTAGAAGATCCTTACAGAATATCTCCGTCCAATGCCCAGGAAGAATAGTCTGAGCAACCCTCCTATTAAATGTAAAATATGCCAAAGACAGAAACATTAAGCGAATATAAATTAAATGTCCATTTTTAAATGAATATGCTTATCATAATTCACATAGTTTCATTTCAGATTTAAAGGTGCAGTAAGTGATTTCTGAGAAACGCTGTTAATATTGGAAGTCAACAAAACAAGTACGCCCTAGCCAAGTATCACACCCCTATCTTGATAGCCCTGCTCTGAATGGCTACAAGTGTGTTTTGGTGCTCGGTATAATCCACTTTAGAAAACTTAAGAAATGACTGCATATCCCTTAATACAGGTCAGTCAAAAAGGAAAATGCTGAATGGTTCAAGCCGGGGACACACTACTGTAAGGCCGATTATGAATGTAATTTCAGAGCCAGAGCCAGTTGCGTTCAGTCGGTCTTTAAAATCGTGCAGTGTCTTAAGATTTTAGTCTTAGAATTTAAGAACCAACAGTTGCTAGTCCTCAAAAAGATTGTATTAAACATGTTTGTTGAATATTTGCAACTGGGCCCCGGGCCGGTGATTATATGCTAAGGAGATGCATTCCTTGTCAAACATCATTCTTGTAATTTTTATCAAAACACAATCTTTTTGGTGTTTATTTTGTATTATAGTAATTAGATACCATTGCAAGTTAATTGTTTTAAGCTATTCATTTTGTTCTGCAGACAGAAACAAAGTGAAAGTGAAACTGCATTCTGTAAAAATGCAGAATAAGCTGTGATTTCTCTCATTTTAAAAAATAACATTAGGGTGTTTTTACACTGGCATTTCAGTTCAGTTGAAAAATTGCTGAAATGTGAAAGCTGTCATGCGGTCCTGGGTGCGCACCGGAGGAGGTGGTCTGAGTTTGGTTGCATTCGAACTGTGGCGCGACTCGCATGAATGTGAACGCAACACAGGTGTGCACTTGTTCAGGAAGTAAAAAGTAACCTGCACATGCGTTTTATTTAGCCGATTATGAAGTAGAGCCTATTTAGTTCAATAAAACACATGTAAGGGATGATAGTGTTGATGATTTACCCTGGATACGAGTGAGATGTAAATTTAAATGTATGTCAATTTAAATAGTCTATCCAATAAAATAAATCACAAACATCACAAGCAAAACTAGAGTTGCTAGTTTGGTCAGTCCTGTTTAATAGTTTTAGGAGCGTTGTACATTTACTTTAGACTGATACAATTAAAATATACATATAATATTTTGAACTGTCTGTTTCTGGTAAAAATAGCCCAGCATTTTTGCTTGAACGAACCAATTTGTTTTTAATTCCTGATTTGACAATAACAGTCTACATTATTGCTTGATTTATAGGTTTAAAAATATAGCACTAGAAAAGTTGTAATTAGGGCTGGGCACTGAACCGCAATACTTTTATGGTGTCGAACGAAAAACTCTGATACTATGAGTATCGAAAAATGATTCATCTTTCGGTGCCAAATTTCGGTTCCAAAAGCCAAGAGGCTGTGTCTGTGTGAGCCAGTAGCATACTTGTTTTCCTTACGTCGTTTTACAATGCCAAAGAGGTCTAAAGTGTTATCGATTTGCTAGTACAAAGTCATCTAATGCTAGCCTGGATGTCAGCCGAGCTTAGCCCCGCCCACAACATTTTTACTCGGGCAGTTCGGTCTGGACTTGCTCAATAGAGAAGTAATTATGCCCGAACAGAAGCTGTTCGGACCAATGAAATTGTCAGGGCGGGCTTTAGACGATGATGGACAGATGATAAACAGTAACATAATCATCCACATCATCAAAGAGCGCTTGGGTTGAATTTGTTCTAATCCTAAACGGAGAACTTGTTCGTATATGCATTCACCTTTACTATTTCTCTCAGAAATGATGATCGTGTTGGTAAGTACTCTGTGTATCCTTAAGTTCTTTTTTTACAACACCGGCAAAGATCGTTTACACTCATCTCTTTCTTCTAACGTTAGGTTACTTATTCCAGCGTGCGTGCAGACAGGGTTGCCAAGTTTTTACAACGAAACCCGCCCAATTGCTAACGTTCCTCAAAACTAGCCAAAAACATGCCCAATAGCTTTCCAAGGGGTTCTCCGGGAAAAAAAGGCATTTCGGGGGTAAAATATGTGTTATTTTGGCAGGGCTGCCTGCTAAAATTCGCATTCCTGGGTCTGTACATCACATAATTGGGGTCGCTTCAACCCGTGGACTTGGCAACACATACCCCTTTTCCACCAAGGCAGTGCTAGAGCTAATTCAGAGCCAGAGCTAGTCCCAGTTCATAGTTGGTTCGACTGAGGAGCCTTCTAAGAACCGGTTTGCTTTTCCACCTGCTGAGAGCCACAACAGAGCCATGTCTTGCGTCACTGTTTACGTGTCATCTCTCTAGCGAGGCAGCGGCAATGTTGCCAAGTATGTGGTTTTGCCGCGGGCTGTTTTTTCATGTCCGCGGGATGAAGCGACCCCAATTATGTGATATTTAGCCCCATATTGCGAATTTTAGTAGGCAACCATGCCAAAAAACACATATTTTACCCCCAAATGTGATTTTTACTGGGGAATCGCAATTGGGCTTGTTTTGAGTAGCAATTGGACGGGTTTGTTGTGAAAACCTGGCAACCCTGGGCAGCGGGAAACACACACTCACACCAGGCTTGTTCGAGATGCATCGTCACTGCGCAGACGATCCACGTATGATATAAAAAAAACGCATGAGTGAATCAAAAGCATAAGGAGTCATATGCTCTCGCTGGACTCATTATCATACGCCCATCGGTCTCTGCACAGCACCGCTGCGAACAAGCCTTCCATCAACAATGCAAACGTTGCGTTACTATTCATTCACATGGCTTTACGATCCTACATCGGCATCAAAACACAACGCAAACACAGCGAATCCAACGCATTCATGTAGTTCGCCGTAATTTGTAGAGACGGAGATTACAAACGAGCAGCAGCTGTTAGCTCCATTAGCTGCTATTTCAAACATGGCGGATCTCAAGTTTGTGTTGGTCTTGTTGACCCCGCCCCCAGCGCCTGACGTAATCGGTTCTTACTTCTAGCCCTGTTCTAGCCCAGCAATGTTTTGGTGCTACTTAAGAACCACTTTTCCTGGCTCGGAGCTGGGGCTTTGTGTGTGGAAACACAAAGAACCGATTTGAAACTAGGCTCTGGCTCCGATCTAGCTCTGGCTCTGCTTTGGTGGAAAAGGGGTAACAGTGCCGTTGAGTTCTGTTGACATTTGACAGCTAACGTTATGCGTCGTTCCGTTGCTCTGATTGGTTGTAGGTCTATCCAATTGAGGTCTTTCCTGGTTCGGTTGAAACACGCCCCATAATCACAGCCCAACGGAGCAGTATCAGACTCATATTCTGACTAGAATTGAGTATGACGACGTCAGGCTAATCTAATGCCATTCCGTAGCTGAATGTCTTTCCTACGCTGTAGCTGTCAATCATTCTCCGTTCAGCATTCAAACTGCGCGTTCGGTTACAGTCAGCAGCACGGTAAAGCTCACTTCAAGATGATATATTCCCGTTATAATACTTGATATGTAGATAAAATAATTTTCTCATCTTCCTGTAGTTTATCTAGCGGTTTCTGAACGATGTTGGTACTCGCTACCGGGTGACAACACAAGGACTATTAATTAGCATCACACGCACAATAACTGGAATTTAAAACTGTGAAGAAACAAATAATCAGTGAACTTTTGGACAGATATACATAGTAGACTAGGATTTGTACGCTCAACATCTCTTCTCTTTATGCCGTGAACTTTTCAATGCTGCACTGCGCACTCTGACTCCATGTTGCTTTAAGCGCATCATTCTGCACCCGGGATGCGCAGAAGCCCTTTGTTGCCGTTTCATATATTCTCATAGTTTTGTGCACTGAAAGATTATAAAAAAAAATATCTTGTTCTCACGTATCTATCATATATTTGTTGCCCCTTTACAGAGCTGCACATTACATTTACAATAAACAATAAATCTTGTAATTTTATATTATTTGTGTAGGCCCATATAATAATTTACATTCATATATATATCAAATTAAAAATTAAATATAAATTGTTTTTCATAAATGTATTTAATAAGAACACAAACTAATTTGTACCTTTTCATTATGATTAGATTTTATAGTCCACATTTTTTTTCAAGAATAACCTTTTGTAATTGCCATTTTTTTTAACTATCCACTAACCTAATTTAATATATATTTTTGTCATAGCTTATGTTATGATTATATATTTTTATTCATTTATTGTTTTTCTCTATAATGAAGTAGTGTGTACTTAGTGGATTCTGGATTGTGTTTAACAAATAAAAGAGTGACTATTAGTTCCACAAACACAGACGTACAGATATTCTATAGTGATGTAGAAATATATGAATGATACATTTATAACCCTTTTATTTTGCCAGTTTGTTGTGCTTGTTTCAGTTATTTACTGAAGTGAATATATATATTTAAATATTTAAAGGTGTTAGCTGTAATCTTGCACTGCAAAGTGATAACTCAAAAGGGATTGAATTCATAATTATTTAATGATCGAAGCACACAACAAATCTATGACAAAGCCCTAAAACTGACAATTAATTGGCAAAATCGCGAGCCGCGGGTCGGCTGGGCCAAGCAGGATTTTACCACCTCCACCTCATTTTGAGCCAGGAAAAACCCTGCCTGTACACAATGTCATTTGTTTATTTATTTATTATTTATAATATGTTCATGTTGTGGCAAAAAGGTTTCTCTTTTTTTGATAATTTTGGCCAAGTTAGGATTGATGCCAATCCTGAGTGTCTGCTGGTGCACCCCAATCCAAAAAGCACAACCAGTTTTATTAATAATGTTACGCTGAGTGAGAAGTGTTACCAGAATTTGTTTTAATTAAGGTAAAAAATAAAAGTTTTGTGTTTAATGTATTTTTGTTGATGTTGAAATGTATTTTAAAACATATGGTATCGAAAAAAGTATCGTTAGGAACCGGTATCGAAACTGAGGTATCGGATCGGCACCGGATCGAAAGATTTTGAACAATACCCAGCCCTAGTTGTTATTCATTAAATTAATCAGGAAATGCATAATGAAATGTGTCTACTCCGGCAATAACAGCAACAAGAAAACTTGAAAGAGAAAAACAGGACTTTGTGGCTTTTTATTTTATTTTTTAATTCAAGTTATTTAACGTTTCATAAATAAAACCAGCAGTGTTTGGCAGGGTTTTTTCCAGTTTTTTTCTGCACAAATTGCACTGCTAATAAGTAGCGACAGCTCTTGACATCTAAGTTTGTTTCGGTACAAGATCACACGCAGTTGTTCGGCAGAATGTCCCGATGTGACTCACTAATCGTTCTGCATGTTGTGTAGTGGTCTGACTCAGTCGTGAATGTCTGTGCTCTTCTCTGACTGTCAAAGATTAAAATCTGCTTCAGTCGAAAGGAAACTGTCTGTAAGAGTGTTCAGTTAAGACTTAGAATGTTTCAACTATAGTCGTTAAGTGTGTCCCCAGCTTTAGAACAGAATCACCATACAGCAGCTTGAGAACATTTGAACAAGAACTGTTCAACTGGAACTTCTAAACTATTGAACTATGTAAAAAAAAACTGTAGACATAGACATTAATGTATCTGTCATCACTCATACCACTCTTGCAGAGCGAATCAAGACAAAAAAAAACAGTTTCAGCTTTTGACACAAAATCTGAAAAAGGACACAAAATGCTGACATCTGTTTGACAAATTTTATCAAAATGTCTTAATGATGACTTACACAAAGCATCCAGTGTGACTTGCTCCATGATGGAAATATAATGCAGTCTTTAAGAGAAGCATCAACCTGTCACAAATAATTATAATACAAACAGTAAAATGGTGCATAATTTATATTTTGCTCTGCAATCTTTTTGGCTGCTTTGAGCGCTTACTACATCTTCTATGCAACATTAAATTTAATATGAAAATAATAACACACAAAAAAAAAACAAAGTATGCATGATCAGACCAGATCAGAACCAAACCAGACCAACTAATCATAACTAAAATATTACACTGTTCAGAGAAAGTAGGAATGCATACAGGGACATAAATGGGATCTGCATAAAGTGGGGGAATCAAAGTTGCATTCAGGTAGCTACTAGATGTCCATACTTGGACAAAGCACAGATCATTTAAAAACCATTTAAGTGGCTATTGAAAGAGCTCTACAGACTTTTTCAACAGCGGTGTGAGACTAAAGAGACAAAATGATGTATTAGATATTGTTGTGACAATGGCACTAAACATTATAAAGCAAGCCTGCTCCTGGAGGGCCACTGTCCTGCAGAGTTTAGCGCCAAACCCAATTAAACACCATCTAATCAAGGTCTTTCTAGGCATACTAGAAACTTCCAGGCAGGTGTGTTGAGGCAGATTGGAGCTAAACTCTATTGGACATTGGCCTTCCAGGACCAAGTTTGGACGCCCCTGGAATAAAGAAAGCAATCCATAATACCTCCAGAAAACTTTGAAGCAGAAGACAAAATTTCAAACTGTGTATGATGTGGTCATCATAGTTATGCAAACCAGTGCTCCATTCTTGATAGCGATATGCAAATCCACACGCTGGACATGTCTTGCAATAAGTTTCAAGACCTAAAAACAAACAAAATATGCAGTTAATCCTAAACAATTGCCACACAATTGAAATAAGAATTTACTACTAACAAACAAATACTAACATTCAGTTGTTCAAAATGTTGTGACAATTTTAGCTTTATTAGAGATGAGCAAATTATTACTAAGGGGTGCATGTTCCAAACATGATGAGCAGTGCATTTCATCTGGAACCAAAACGTTTGGGAATTCCTTTTCATTTAAATCGGTTATTGAGATCGGTAGGGAAGATGCTATCGTTTTATTCGTAAAGATATATTGTACCATTTTCTTGAGGTCCTAATTTGTTGGAGGGTTCAGTGTAGGGATGGGCAACAGTGGTCGAGTAATCGAGTACTCGAACGTGACAGCGATCATCGATCATGAGCGATGATCGCCCTAAAAAAAAAAAAAGTGTCTCTTTTTTATTGGTTATTGCGTCGTTTTGTGCGGTACCGGAGGTCTGATTGGTTAGCGTTATAGCCTACAGCACGCCTCCAGACCGCGGTGAAATAAAGTGAAACTGAGGCGTGCACTGCAGTGATGTCTGGAATCACTGTGATCATTGAATGGTTAGTGCAAGATGTGCAGTGCCAATCATAGCATTATAATGAGAACACGATGGAAATAGAATGCTGTAAATGATCTGTGCTTAGTTCCCCGCGGATCAGCTGTTACAGGAAATCCACAGAGAAACTAGCGAGAACACTCAGACTAGCGCGTGAAGTTCATGTGCGCATTCGCGTCCTTTTCTGCAGATGCATGTTGTAAGATTACTTTTATGTTGTCTATCTGATTAATCTAATATAAGAAGCGTTTGGTTGAGCTTAATAAGCTAGCAAAGCGCTGCCGTTATACCGGCTGTTGTTCATTATTCTCTTCAGTTTCAGCTCAAACGCATATTTCATGCTCGAATGGTTTAGAGACAGTCATATTCTTTTTAGATATAGGCTATTTATTTCTCAGAATCATTGATATTAGAAATGCAGCAGTGCTATACTGTTCTCGTATTTTTTAACAGTAGACCTAGTTTATTTAAAGTTGTTTTTCGTTATGAGTTCGAAAACGCGCAGTGATGTCTGTAAACGCTCATGAATAATAAAATTAAGTGCATGATGTGCAGAGTCAATCTGTCAAAGCATTATAATGAGAACACGTTTTTAATAAAATGTTGTTTCTGTGTGCTTTCGTTGTCCGTGTATCAGCGTTGTTAAGGGAAGAGCGCATTCAAAATGTTCCGTTTCAAACCCTTCGCCTGTAAAATCTAGCACGCTGAAGTTCACGTGCGCATTCACGTCCTTTTGTGTTGATTTATGTCGTAATAGGTTCATAATAATCTTCATATTAATATTGATATAGGGTGCGTTTGGTTGAGTTTATTAACCAGCTAGCAAGCTCTGCAGGGTGGTGTTATTTCACAGTTTCAGCTCAAAGGCAATGCTCGATATTACTGACTTGGTTATTTGAGACGGTCATTTTATAAAGATGTTTCTTTTTCAAAGACATTTATGCATCATAATCTAGCAGTTATTTTTTTTTTTATATGTTCATGTTTTCATATACCTGTTTTCATGTCACGTTTGTATTTGTCAACAACCATTTTCATAACAGTTTTCATTATCTCAATGACAGACATGCCCCGCCCCCTGCACATGCCCCGCCCCCGAGTACTCGAGTACTCGTTTTTGAGACCTATCGATGATCGAAATGAGAAATTGACAAAAATGCTCATCCCTAGTTCAGTGTTTTCAGCATCATTTTTATCTATATTAGAAAGACCAGTGTCCACTGGCAATGAAGTATTGCAAGTCAAATCCAGCTTAGTGCCCTTCACTTTTTGGGATATGTTTCTGTTTGTTTGTAAAAGGGACCATTTGCACACTGCCTAGTGTATATAGGAGCACCTTGGCCTAGTACAAGGTCAATGTCATGTGTTGTTTTTGGCATTATGAACAACCATGGTCCTTCCCAATCAGTTATAAAATGAAACATTTGGCTCAAAAACTGACACACAGTGCATATAAGATGGACCTCCAAGATTCACCTAGGATGCAAAACACTTATCTTGTTCTTCAGCTTCAGAGTATTTAAACACTGTCTTTTGCATTCCTCTGAAAACCATTTGTGCTGTACCATTCTCTTAAAACCTCTTCATGCAGGACATTTCCAGCATCGTATCTGCAGTAATCCACTGATTTTAAGTGTGTACACTAGAGATGGGACGGTATGAAAATTTTATATCAGGATTATAGTGACCAAAATTAAAGATGAATAAAAAAATTAAGATGATCAATATTAATACGGTTTTGTTAAAATTATATTAAAGTGTTCAAAAATAATTGATGCACACACTTAAAACATTTCAACAAGTTTTATATTTGAAAAACAACAAATAAAACAAGCAGCTCTGTGCACTTTTTAAGCAAGATTCTATTGTCGCATTTCCTTCCTTATAATGACAATAGCAATAGCGTCATCAATAGCAACGCATTATCAACATTTATTTATACAGACCTTTACAACACTCAAGGTGAACCAAAGTGCTTTCCAGTAAAAACAAACAATAAAACAAAAATTATAAACCAAAAACAAGAAAATACACAAAATGCCACAGTGACTGCTAAAAATTGAAAGCCAATCTAAATAAATAAGTTTTAAGCTAAGCCTTAAAGAGGCCCAAGTCAGTGATCGAACTGTTCAAACTGCTGAGTAGTCTTGATGCACTGAGTTGCAAAAGGCACTGTGTGGTTCACCTGCAGAGTAGTCTCAATGCACTGAGTTGCAAAAGGCACTGTATGGTTCACCTGCGGAGTAGTCTTGATGCACTGAGTAGCAAAAGGCACTGTCTGGTTCACCTGCGGAGTAGTCTCAATGCACTGAGTAGCAAAAGGCACTGTCTGGTTCACCTGCGGAGTAGTCTTGATGCACTGAGTTGCAAAAGGCACTGTCTGTTTCCCCTGTGGAGCATTCTTGACACACTGAATAGCCAAAGGCACTGTCTGGTTCACCTGCAGAGTAGTCTCAATGCACTGAGTTGAAAAAGGCACTGTCTGTTTCACCTGTGGAGCATCCTTGACACACTGAATAGCCAAAGGCACTGTCTGGTTCACCTGCAGAGTAGTCTCAATGCACTGAGTTGAAAAAGGCACTGTCTGTTTCACCTGTGGAGCATCCTTGACACACTGAATAGCCAAAGGCACTGTCTGGTTCACATGCGAAGTAGTCTCGATGCACTGAGTTGCAAAAGGCACTGTCTGGTTCACCTGCGGAGTAGTCTTGATGCACTGAGTAGCAAAAGGCACTGTCTGTATCACCTGTGGAGCATCCTCGACACACTGAGTAGCAAAAGGCACTGTCTGGTTCACCTGCGGAGTAGTCTTGATGCACTGAGTAGCAAAAGGCACTGTCTGGTTCACCTGCGGAGTAGTCTTGATCCACTGAGTTGCAAAAGGCACTGTCTGGTTCACCTGCAGAGTAGTCTTGATGCACTGAGTTGCAAAAGGCACTGTCTGTTTCCCCTGTGGAGCATTCTTGATACACTGAATAGCCAAAGGCACTGTCTGGTTCACCTGCGGAGTAGTCTCGATGCACTGAGTTGCAAAAGGCACTGTCTGGTTTACCTGTGGAGCATCCTTGACACACTGAATAGCCAAAGGCAACTGTCTGGTTCACCTGCGGAGTAGTCTTGATGCACTGAGTTGCAAAAGGCACTGTCTGTTTCACCTGCAGAGTAGTCTCAATGCACTGAGTTGCAAAAGGCACTGTCTGTTTCACATGTGGAGCATCCTTGACACACTGAATAGCCAAAGGCACTGTCTGGTTCCCATGCGGAGTAGTCTCGATGCACTGAGTTGCAAAAGGCACTGTCTGGTTCACCTGTGGAGCATCCTTGACACACTGAATAGCCAAAGGCACTGTCTGGTTCACATGCGGAGTGGTCTCGATGCACTGAGTTGTAAAAGGCACTGTCTGGTTCTCCTGTGGAGCATCCTCGACACACTGAGTAGCCAAAGGCAACTGTCTGGTTCACTGGCAGAGTTGTCTCGACGCACTGAGTAGCAAAAGGCACTGTCTGGTTCACCTGCGGAGTAGTCTCGATGCACTGAATTACGAAAGTCACTGTCTGGTTCACCTGCGGAGTAGTCTCGATGCACTGAGTTGCAAAAGGCACTGTCTGGTTCACCTGTGGAGCATCCTCGACTCACTGAGTAGCAAAAGGCACTGTCTGTTTCACCTGTGGAGCATCCTTGACACACTGAGTAGCCAAAGGCAACTGTCTGGTTCACTGGCAGAGTTGTCTCGACGCACTGAGTAGCAAAAGGCACTGTCTGGTTCACCTGCGGAGTAGTCTCAATGCACTGAATTACAAAAGTCACTGTCTGGTTCACCTGCGGAGTGCTCTCGATGCACTGAATTACGAAAGTCACTGTCTGGTTCACCTGCAGAGTAGTCTCGATGCACTGAGTTGCAAAAGGCACTGTCTGGTTCACCTGCGGAGTGGTCTCGATGCACTGAATTACGAAAGTCACTGTCTGGTTCACCTGCGGAGTAGTCTCGATGCACTGAATTACAAAAGTCACTGTCTGGTTCACCTGCGGAGTAGTCTTGATGCACTGAATTACGAAAGTCACTGTCTGGTTCACCTGCGGAGTAGTCTCGATGCACTGAGTTGCAAAAGGCACTGTCTGGTTCACCTGTGGAGCATCTTCGACTCACTGAGTAGCAAAAGGCACTGTCTGTTTCACCTGTGGAGCATCCTTGACACACTGAGTAGCCAAAGGCAACTGTCTGGTTCACTGGCAGAGTTGTCTCGACGCACTGAGTAGCAAAAGGCACTGTCTGGTTCACCTGCGGAGAAGTCTCAATGCACTGAATTACAAAAGTCACTGTCTGGTTCACCTGCGGAGCATTCTTGACACACTGAGTAGCCAAAGGCAACTGTCTGGTTCACCGGCAGAGTTGTCTCGACGTACTGAGTAGCAAAAGGCACTGTCTGGTTCACCTGCGGAGAAGTCTCAATGCACTGAGTAGCAAAAGGCACTGTCTGGTTCACCTGTGGAGCATTCTTGACACACTGAGTAGCCAAAGGCAACTGTCTGGTTCACCGGCAGAGTTGTCTCGACGTACTGAGTAGCAAAAGGCACTGTCTGGTTCACCTGCGGAGAAGTCTCAATGCACTGAGTAGCAAAAGGCACTGTCTGGTTCACCTGTGGAGCATTCTTGACACACTGAGTAGCCAAAGGCAACTGTCTGGTTCACCGGCAGAGTTGTCTCGACGTACTGAGTAGCAAAAGGCACTGTCTGGTTCACCTCGACTCACTGAGTAGCAAAAGGCACTGTCTGGTTCACCTGTGGAGCATCCTTGACACACTGAGTAGCCAAAGGCAACTGTCTGGTTCACCGTCAGAGTTGTCTCGACGCACTGAGTATTAAAAGGCACTGTCTGGTTCACCTGCGGAGTAGTCTCAATGCACTGAATTACAAAAGTCACTGTCTGGTTCACCTGCGGAGTAGTCTTGATGCACTGAGTTGCAAAAGTCACTGTCTGGTTCACCTGCGGAGTAGTCTCAATTAGGGGTGCACGATATTCACAAAAATTTGATATTGTGATATCGATAATGAATATTGCGATATCTATATTAATTTCGATATTTTTGAACCTATGTAAAATTACAAAAGTTACGGAAAACGCATCAAAATAGTTTCAAAACAAATAAAACAAGTTCTTACAACACAAGGTTTATTTCAACTGACAGTCATATTGGACTGGTACAACATGAATAAATAAATAATAATCATGTCTGGTTGTACAGTAGGGATGCAACAATACAGTTAGTCCACGGTTCAGTACATACCTCGGTTTTTAACCACATTTTTGGTTCGGTTTGGTTCTGATGGCTTGTCACATCAGTTTTTTTCTATTCTATTCTTAGCCGACAGGAACAGAAAGAGTTATTATTTTTATTATTATTTTTTTATTGCAATACTCTTTTTTATTTTTATTATATATATTTTACTTAAAAGACCTTACTTAATACTTAAAACTTTACTTTAAAAAAAAAAAACCTTCCTAGTGTATAGGATAATATAAAATAAATATATATAAAGATTTACAGTGGCAGCTCAGAGCAGTACAGCATGAAAGTGTATGAATAAATGTACATGAAAATTCTGTCATCAATTACTGGTGCTCAAGTTGTTTTAAACCTGAATAAAGTTCTTTTTTCTATTGGACAAAATATATTTTGAAGAATGTTGGAAACCAACAGTTGCTGGTCCCCATTGTAGGAAATAATATGGATGTCAATGGCAACTGTCTGGTATTCAACTGTCTGTGTTCAACAGAAGAAATGAATACAGGTTTGAACAACATTAGATGAGTAAATAATGGCATTTTTTTAGAGGTGAACTGTCCCTTTAAATACAAGCGGCAGCGTGTTCACTAGGCTGCGCTGCTGTCAATGTAAGACCTCTACACATCTAATATACAGACACACGCAATTTTACTTTCACTTTATACATAACTGACTGTGTTTATGTTAACCTTGTGTGTATTTGACAGTATTAGCGCAATAAGACTACTTAGTCCAGTAATCAGGTGTTTGACAGGCTTTTAGTGCGGACGCTCAGGGCATGTTAAAACAGTGCATGAGCATGTGAATGAAATGTTAACCGGTAACGTAAAGCTTTAAAACGCATTCAAATAATGGACCTTCGTGATTGTGAATAACTATAGTGTTCCGTGAGTATAACTCTCTGACACCAGCATTGCAAGCTTGGCTAAACACCCCCTAACTTGTGCATAGTGATCGGATATCTGCTCATATCAGCGCGTAGACTGACAGGCACACTCAAACAGAGCCGAAATAAACTGAGAGAAATATTTAAAACGGAGAGAATTAAAAATAATTAAATGTGTGCGTCGAGCCGGCCCAACAAGGGTGTGTGTGTGTGTGTGTAGAGCGAGGGAGAAGTGAGAGAGTGACGGTTAGCTTTGGAGCGAGTAGGAGGGACCCGGTTTTAAAAAAAGATAGATCTGATAAAGAATGTATATACAGTGAAATGTGTCTCATTTTGTCATAAAGAAAATATCGCATAATTATCGCGAGACTTACGATATAATATCGGGCAACATGATATCGCGATAACGATATTGAATCGATATATCGTGCACCACTAGTCTCGATGCACTGAGTTGCAAAAGGCACTGTCTGGTTTTAGATTTTTCTTTTAAACAACCTGGGGACAGTGGAAACAATTTAACCTTTGTTCTTACAAAAGGCACTGTCTGGTTCATCTGCTGAGTAGTCTCGATGCACTGAGTTGCAAAAGGCTCTGTCTGCTTCAACTGTGGAGCTGAATGTCTGCACACATTTATGTGCTTGTTGAAATCTTTATTAATTATTGTTTTGGGCCAGTGACAGCAGTGATGATGCTTGTTTTTTTCTGCACTCCAAGTGACAGTCGAAGATTATAAAATCTATAGGAATCATAAACAACAGGCAAAATTTCAAATAGTAAAATAAATATACAGTAAAATATGTTTGACGTACGTTTCAAATGTTAACATGTAACACCTAAACTTATGTTCATGATGAACCGCACAAACTCTATGGCTTTGCAAATATTTATCTTGTGTCTTGCACATGGTCTGAGATTATTGGTTGCACAAAACAGTCAGACACAATACAAACTGCCAACTCTGAAAGGCTTCACCTTTGATGCACATGTAGTCATTGTTCATCTCACTGTAATGTGTCTGTCAGCAACAATTAAGTAATTACTAAATCTGCAAGATATAACGCAAAGTACTGTCACGTCTCAGGCAGACGGCAAAATCAAAAGAAACAAAGGATTCTCCTTCGAGCCCTCCACCGGGGGAAGGATTGGACTAGACATGTACGTCTGCTTCTTAACTGCTGAGAACTGCTGGGCAAAGTCCTTAACAGTGTCTGCAAAGAGGTAACCTTGCGATAGGGGCATCAAGAAAGCAAAACTTGTCAGCGTCCCTCATCTCAGCAAGGATGGGCCTGAGATGTAGTTTCTGGACCACCATGGTGGACATCACTTGTTTGAGTTTTAATGCCTTGGCCTGCAGGATGGCCATGGCATGCAGGGCGGAGGCAGCCTGGCCAACAACACTGTAAGACTTCTCCGTTAGAGTTACTCCGTAAGTAAATTTACATCCCCTTGATGGGAGTCTGAGACGATTCCATCAGGTGGTGGCATCTTGTGGGCACAAATGCACTGTAGTAGTGAGGGTGGAAAAGCTTGTGAAGTGGGACCTGGCAGTAAAAGTTGCCTTCCATGACTTTGTGAGCTCTTCATGCACCTCCAGGTAAAAAGGCACTAGGGCACGGTGTGGCTGTGAGTCGTTAGGCTGTGCCTAAATGCTTATAAAACACAGAAATATGTCAAAATGCCCGGCTTGGTGAGTATTTGCTTAAACACTGTGTTAGAAATATGTTATTTTTCATTGTGTTTCCCGTGTGTTTGATTTACCCATTATATTCATCTGATGTCCATCAATTAGCTCATTAGTTCTTTTGTTAGTTCCATGTACTTATACTAAGGTTGTGAACCTACACTGGTCTCACGGTTCGGTTCGATTACGATTATCATGCCATCGGTTCGGTTCGATATCCCGATGCATCACAATGCACCACCGCAAATTAAACCGAAAGCAAGTCGCAGGTGCTCAACATAGTCATATTCATTAAAGTAAACAAACCGAGTGACATCTTACCAGTGCTGTTGCCGCGCTCTCTCCTATTGCGGTCTTTGATTTTGAAATGAAAAAAATGCTTCATATCTGTTGTTTTCAGTGATGTTAACTCCATTAAATCTGTATATAGTGCGGGAATTGGAGATTGGATTTATATCCGTTTTGCGGAGATACATTTATGTGACCAAATGTAAATTAAATCGTTTTGATAAATCAGATAGATATCTGATTTGTAAAAACGTATGAAGTGACCAGGTGTAAACAGGCACTTTAAGAACTCTAACGTTGATATAATTTGATCCATTTTTGGCTGAGCTGGGTCCACCTTGGCACTGACAGGCGTTAACAGCTCACGATGAAAACAAACCTTTATGTAAATTGTGTTTATGTGTTTTTGTAAATAAACCTTATATGTTGAAAAACCTCACCAACCTACTATGTCCTCCACTTATTTGTCACGGCTTTGAGCCGGTCATGACAAATATGGGTGACAAAAAAATGTCTGTCAAATAACGTGCTCCACGCGGCTCCGGGGTGTTAATAAAGGCCTTCTGAAGCGAATCGATGCGTTTGTGTAAGAAAAATATCCATATTTAAAAATGTATTAAATTTTTTTCTATGGCTCTGCATCAGCCATCACTTCCAGCACTTCCAGCGCGTCACTTCCACTTCCGGCGAATAAGGTCAAAATACATGCCATATACCGGCGCGATCATAGATCTATACATAGATTCCTCATTAGTGCCTGCACGGATCGGTCGAATGAGGCATCTACATATATATTATTTGACCGTGCCAGTATTTTGACCTTATTTGCCGCAAGTTATGGCGCTGGGAATACCAGATGACATCCGTCTGAAAAAGGATAAAAAAAAAGACATAAATACTGTTCGTTTCTCGCAGAAACCTATCGTTTCGTGTCTTAAGACATCAATGTGTCGCCACGAGCCGCATGGTTTAATAAGGATTCGTATGTCTATTAGGGATGTGACGGTGAGGAAATTTTCCCACCGGTTAATTGATGTGTGACAACACCGGTAATACCGGTATCACCGGCGGAGGCTTTTAAATCACTAATTCTATCTAACCGAAAGTAACATGCACACGACCGCTCTGAACTGAAAACGCGCCAGTGCGCACACACCGTGAATGACAGCTCGTTTGTAAATGCGCGCTCTGTGAGGCCATGGGCGCGTCTCAATCAGTTCCCTAGTTCAGTAGTCAGGGCACTGATCAAGCATTGGTCAGTCTATGATTGAGATGCACGCCATGAATGCACACTGTTAGTTCATCAGTAAAGCCTCGTTTATACTCGACGCGCCCGCACGAGCGCGAGGGTGCGCGCGGCAAAAATAAATCCGCGCAGCAGCTGAAGTAAACAATGCGCGCTCTGTGCGGCCGTGCACATTTTACTTTCGGTTTTTAATTAGCGCCAATTCGGCTGCGGGTTGCTTGAATTGTGGGTTCATTAGCCTATTATTTTTAATGAAAAACACAACAACAAAACAAATGACAAACTCCCTTAAATAGGCGCTTTTACGTTTCGCTTTGAAACCAAATCTTCCGCGATCTTCTCAGTCAGCTCCTCACTCTTAAATCTGATGAATGACTCCTGCCGAGACTCACGGTCGGATCCTGCTTTATTAAGCAGACACGTTCAGTTTTTATTTGTATTGTCTGTTCTCTAACTGAACTAAATTATTTTATTACTATAAAAAAAAAAAAAAAAAGACGGTGGGCGGTGCCACGGTGGGCAAGTGATGTAACCGGTGTTGAGTCTGGACACCGGTAACACCGGCAACACCGACTATCGTAGCAAGCCTAATGTCTATGTGTTTTTGCTCTCATTGCTCTCATACTCTAAAATATCTCCATTGACTTGCATTATACGACTATCACTCTGCGACGGTTGGCGTTAAAAATCTTAATTTGTGTTCTACTGAAGAAACAAAGACACCTACATCTTGGATGCCCTGGGGGTAAGCAGATAAACATAAAAATCTTGTTTTTGGGTGAACTATCCCTTTAAGACTTGCTTAAGTCAGTAATATAGCATTTAAGTGCTGTGTGTGTGTGTGTGTGTGTGTGTGTGTGTGTGTGTGTGTTTATTTGCTTATGCCTGTGTGTCAGACTGATACTGGGATCTTCCTTAACCAAGCAGTGCTTCACGATCCTTCTTAGCACTTTATCAACCCACAGCTTTGTGCAGAAACGAGACCGTGCCGAGTTCAAGACCTCATGAAGAGTGTGAGTGGGCTGAAGAAGTGGAGTGTGTGTGAGTTTATTGAGGTGCTTTGCTGTATCGATCACCGCCCAAGTCCCTCTGGAGAACATGCCAACTGGGTGTTGAGAAATGCAATTTAAGATTAGGCCAAATGTATCATCGGACGGCGGGCCCCATTTGTTCGCTGAATCCCTTGAAATATGTAGAGATATGTCTGTGGAGAAATTAAGTTAGTGCTTTTTGAATAGACGTTGTCATCAAGCACAGAACTTGTGAGAGCCTATTTAAACTGTCGTCTATATAAAAACAAAAATGCTGACCTAGATGCCTTTCCAACCTCTCAGGCTTCTATTAAAAATGATTTTTCATATTTGGTAGAACAGGCCATTTGAGTCAGAGACAGTGATGGGTGAAGATTGCATTTGTCCAATGATGTTTAAATTTTTACAGTGAAACAGTAGCCATAGTGTTTTGGTCGTCTTGACCAAATAAAGTGCTCTGTGTCAAACGTGGGTGTTAGCAGTCTGCTTTCTCTCCATTACACGTCATCTCGATTCGGGCCAGCCACAGGCTCACTAATCATTTAGAAGATGCTGTCAGCAATCTGTCAAAGTCTCTACAGAACAAAATTTCCTGGCACATATGTTCACAAGTACCTACAGTCACGTGGCATTTGTACAGTCATCAGACTCACATGCTCAGCCGCTTGATGAGCACACTCTCTCCTGTTGTTGTCATCTCTGCCTTGTCATGTCTGAGGTTTGGCTGTATATCAGAGCAGATGGCCTTGGGCTAATGACCACAGCCTTATGAAACTAGCGCCAAGCCATTACATTTTGTTTACATGTGCATTTTTTAGAATAACACTTGGGCGTACTACAGTATAGCCCCTCCTGTCCAGACAGAGGGGGACAAACAGTGCTACCCTCCCACACTCCATCCTAGAATTCAATGTAGTAAACAATTTTCTTGATGGACTTGACTGACAATGGAAAAGCTCTTCATTAAGATAAAGCTACACCCGCAAGGGCAGGGTATGGATAAACATTTGCTAATTCTTAGATTCTGATTTACTTGCTCTTGATTTTTAATTATAGTTTTGCACCCATCCATCCATTTCACATCTCAAATGTTTTTCTCTAATACAAGTTGGCCACAATTATTGGTATCCTTAGAAAATTATTATGAGTAAAATATCTCCGTATTCAGTATTGTTCCGAATATAAGACAATTTTTCTTAGAAATACATCTGAAAAAAATGGTATCTTCTATTCGGGGTCTAAAGTTTTACATGTCAATAATACACCCGTAACTAGGGGTGTCGCAATATACCGGCATTGGCGATAACCATGATATTCAAAGCACGAAATAATGACATTGTGTTAATTTAGGGTGTGGCAATATACCGGTATTGGCGATAACCACAATATTTAAAATGAATAGGGCTCTTATGATAACATGACACGTAAACAGCCTACTCCAGTGTCCCGAGTCTAGGGTTACCAGATGTGATTGGCTGAAATTCGGGACAGGGGGGGTTTCTATATTAGACTGCGTAGCCTATAATGTAGCCTATAATGTCTATAACAGTCTGTCATTAGTCTTTAGTCTGCCACAAAAGAACAACATTAAACTCATGAACTAAAATGTCATTATGAAAAGGAAAAAAAAACAATGACTGTTGTAAGTAACAGTGCGTAAATCAGACCTTTCTGTATAGCCTAACGCTAATAAGCTTAAACAAAAATAATAAAATAATTGTGTAGTGAAGTATTTTTTAGTACACAGTGCCGCGAACAATCAGTCACTTCTTTACGCGTGCATCACTGTCCTCCTTGCGGCTGCAGAAACTTGCGCTCTCTTCATCAAGGCTTAAAACAAAAAGGGGACAAAAAGGTCGTATTGTCTTTACTTTCATCGCTTAAGGCTGTGGCAATCCATGGATACTTCCCCACCCACTCCTCCCGGTACCTGCAGAGACGTTTTTGCTTTTTAGCAGCGTGTTGGGGTTCCGGTAAGCTACACCAGCCATGCCAACGGAATGAATTAAAATTAGCTTATCAATGCATATCTAAATTCGCGCCTATCCAGTATTTTTTTTTTTACTTAGAAAAAAGATGCTGCAGCCAATGAGCAGCCGGCGGGGGCTGGTTGCAGGACGACTCAACCTCAGCAGACAGTTTTTAATGTTTATCAGACAATAACTACTCAAGATTTTGCTTTAGTATAATTTTCGGGACAATTAGGGCCAGAATCGGGATTCGGGACAACAGTTTAGATTTCGGGACTGTCCCGAATTTTTCGGGACGTCTGGTCACCCTACCCGAGTCTGACTTTTTTTTTTTGTCTCCCTCCCTATTACACAATGTTGAAGTCATACACATTGTCAAGGTAGTTATATTTCATTTAGTTTCTTTATTAAGTTAATTTAGAAAAAAAATTCGGAGCAGTTTTTGTTTGTTAAATTAAAGTTTTTGTTTTTTAAAGTAGCCTAGGCTAACGACCAAGCGGTCAGCAGCCGACAGTGAGTTAACCACGTTTGATCAATTTAGCCTCTCAAATCAACGCTTGACTTGTCTTGCCTATAATGAAATCTATAGATATAAAACACTTCAAGCATATCACAATGTTAGTTTAAATGTTTATTAATCACCACCACTATCACCACAGTAAAAACACATTTCAGACAGGTCCACTTTAGTCAAAAACACCATAGACAAACATTTAGTCAACTTTTTATTGCATATTTTGCAAAAATTTACATTTGACGGTATGGCTCTGTTCTAAATTCCCCATCCTTTTCATGAGCTCCATGAAAAGCCAAGACAGGGAACAGCAGCATATTCTGGGGACAACCTCCCAATTTTAAACTGGGAGGGGAGAGCAAATCCCCCATTTAGAACAGAGTATGCATCAATGACAACAGAATGACATTGATTAAGTTAAGCAGTTTAAGGAGGAGCTGGGGTGGTGGTGGGTTGCAAAGCAGCGTGCAGCAGAAGCGTCCAAGCAGGCAAATTGAAGTGAAGCTATGCTTAAGTAAGGCGTCCTGTTTGAGAGTTGCCAATTGAGTGCATAGGAATCAGATCAGCTGAAAGGGGCGGAGTTAGAATTTTCCCAATCAGCTGATAGCGGAGCTTGACTTCGTGGCCTGCCAGAACTAACTTTGTACGCTTGATTTTTGACAAGCTGAGGCAGACTGATGCTGCTCGCAGCTCGCAACGGCGCTCACAAACAAAACAGGCTATACAATCTAAACTAATAAACAAAATTAAATAAAAAAAAAACATGCAGATTGTCTTACCTTACACCTCTCCGCAAAATGAATTTAAATCCGATCTTCAATTGCCGCACTATAGGCTATGCAAATTCAGTTCACCTAAACGAAAGCAAAAGATTCGAGCTGCATTTATTTATCATCAGCTAATTTCAAGATCAATGGCCGCAATAGGAGAAAGAGCGACCTAAGCACTGGTAAGAGCATTTAGTCTCATTAGTTTTAATGAAGATCATTGTGTTTTTGAGCATCTGAGACTTAGGCTACTTTCAGTTTCACTGGCGGCCGTTTGCTGCTGGCGTGGACTCTAAACACCAGTCAGAGCCAGTCTTGACGGTCGCGGTAGCATGGGCTCGTGTTGTTTCCACCAGTGCAGCACATATCACAGTTTCTTTTAATTAATCAATGTCTATTTACATAGGCTAATGTATATTTTTGTATTTGCAATCTAGTCAAGGCCAATCCTGTTCGTAGCATTTATGTTAGTATTTATCCATACTGTTGAACTTGACAGTATTTTATCTCTTGTTATTTCATAGGGAGCTTTAAAGAAGATGCATGTGTTTATTAGTATCCAATTATGTTTGTTGGCTAAAAAAAGAAAAACTAAATAAATAAAGTAAAAATTAATTTTATAACTTTTCCCCCCAAGTTTTCTATAGATATCGCGATATATCGATATTGTGAATTCTTTTGGGCACAATAACCATGGTGTGAAAAATCTAATATTGTGACAGCCCTACCCGCAACAATAGGTAGTGCCAAATACGAGTAATACGAGTGTTCCGCCCAGGGCTGATAAACGCAGCAGAGTCATCAAACAACTCTCATTAAGCAGCTAAGAAATATTGTTTGTCACAGTGTAATGTTAGAATATGGCAAGCCCAAAAAGACAAGTCTTAAAAATGCTAAGAGTCAAAGATAAAACTTACCGCGGTTCTAAAAGTGGCCACTTTGAAGAAACTGACTGGCTAGTATATAGCCTGACGTCGTCATACTCAATTCTAGTCTGAATATGAGTATAATACTGCTCCATTGGGCTGTGATTATGAGGCGTGTTTCAACCGAACCAGGAAAGACCTCATTTGGATAGACCTACAACCAATCAGAGCAACTGAGCGACGCATAACATTAGTTGTCAACAGAACTCAACTGCACGCACACTGGAAGAAGTAGAATAAGATGAGTGTAAACGATCTTTGCCGGTGTTGTGAAAAAGAATCGGATCAAAACAGGGCATATACATTAAAGATAATTAGCAAATATGACTATATGTCCAGGTGGAAACTGTCAAAACGGCAATCCCTCAGAAAAACACATGCATCATTTTCAATGTCAACAGTAAGAATAAGCCAATATAAGTGCAAAATGTGCCCAATATAAGATATCGGAAGAAGTAATGTAAATAACAGGCATTCACACACACGGAGTACTTACCAACACGATCATAATTTTTGAGATAAATAGTAACCTTTACTATTTTTCTCAAAAATTATGATCGTGTTGGTAAGTACTCCGTGTGTGAATGCATATACGAACAAGTTCTCCATTTAGGATTAGAACGAATTCAACCCAAGTGGTCTTTGGTGACGTGAATGCTTACGTTACTGTTTATCATATGTCCATCATCGTATAAAGCCCGCCCTGACAATTTCATTGGTCCGAACAGCTCCTGTTCGGGCATAGTTGCTCCACAACGGATCAATTAATTTCCCGAACTCAAATGTTGTGGGCGGGGCTAAATTCGGCTGGCATCCAGGCTAGATCAGGGCTGCGTTCAGCCCCGACAAAACGTTGCAAAACGTTTTTTAAACGGAAACGGTGCAGCGTTGAACACCCTGGGTGTATTCCATTCGACAGGGTCCCTACGCACTGTTCACTGTTCCCTACTCCCTGAGCACGGTATATCAGTTGGAGTGGACTTTGCTGACAATAATCACTCATTTGGAACGCCCTGCAAAGTCATCAAAGAAAGGCAACGACGGGTGCAGATTATGATATAGCCTAACATAAATTAATATAGTAATTTACTTTACTTTTAAATTGAAAACCATATAATAAGCATATACATTTACAAAACACACAGTATAGGCTATCTAAAACATATAATCAAAACATTGTCCATTAGTTTTATTAGTTTACTTATAACCTGTATTGACTATGAACAGATTTGAAGCTGCACCTGTCATTCAATATGAAAATACTTTGATTTGGTTAACTATGTTTGTAGGCTATTCAATGGTCTTTGTAGCGGTCTCATCTCGTGCGCTTTCTTTCCCAAGTGCAGCTGCACAGTAAACATTCCTGAGGTAAATAAAGTAAAATATAAAACATGACAGCCCTCAGGTGCTTCTCAACACTTTTAATTTGTTTACATATTCATAAAATATAATATACAAACGTAACAGTTATTGCCATAACCATTCATAAATACTCTAGTTTGTATAATAACTATGAATATTCAAATGGATATGTAAACTCCTCGAAAACTCCCAGTTTAAAAACTCTTCCAACCAACGACTCTGCACCATCATTAGTTCAGGTTCAGACAGGTGATGCATGCGACGCGCAAAGACATTTGGGTGATTTTCGCTCTCCACTTCCTGTGAAGTGATGTATCGATGTTCCCTTCTTCCCTGCGCCGTTCGCAGTGCCCTTCGGACTGAACATGTTCGCTCCCTTTGGATTGGAATCTCACTTAAGATGGCGGAATACCCTCTGAAGTCCACTTCGCAGTCCACTTACGGTCGAATGGAACGCACCCCCTGTTCTGTTGACGCAAGAGTTGTAACTATGGCAGCCGAGAAGGCCATTCTTTGTGTTCTTTTTGAGGAATTTTCGGAGCCTGATAAAATCGATATAAATACATGTTTAATACTGCAAAATACATGCAATCACTGCCCTTACCGTCCAGAATAAATGACAAGACCCCAATCCCATTTACTTAACTTTTTTATCTCCTGGTAATCAATTCTAATTTAAATCATTTTATTTCTAGTTCTTACTTTTTTAATAGCTTGCATTTTCTTTCTCACTTTATGTCAAGCACTTAATTACCATATATGAAATTTGGTATATAAATAAACTTGCCTTGCAATTAAGCTAAATATATAAATAAATACATCATGTTGATTATATATATATATAGGTAAATAGGCATATATACAGATAGGTAATGCTGAAAAAACACCTGTGTTTTTTGACATGCCAGCATCTGTCACTGTACATAAAAAGAAGAATTCAGTAGTGGACAGTGTTGTGCCAGTTCACAGCTTTTCTGAACTAGTTCAAGTTCAGTTCATACATGCTCAAAGTGAACAGTTCACGTTCAAAGTTCACAATTTTAATTCTGAACTAGTTCAAAGTTCAGTTCATTTTACTTTTTTCGTGAGATATTCAAATAAATACTTTTTTTCACACTACGAGCTAGAAATCACTATACGTTCCTTGAAGCTGCTCATTGTAGACATTTGCTCATGACACTGCAATTGTGGGTTTCTTACCAGGTGATGAAACTTGCAGCAGTACAGACAAGGTAGACCAGTTATATACTTAGTGCAATGAAATCTACCAGCATTTAATTAAAAAAAGAATATATAATATGAAATATGTATATATTATTTGATATATATGATATTATATATAGCCTACATATGTGTGTGTATGAAATGAGCAAAACTCTTGAATGAAGGTAATGAAGGCAAAACTCAAAGGCACAAAAAACTTCCACTAGCCATTTTTTTTTAAATTGCAGCGCTTTCTCTCACTCTCGTCTTTGGTCTGTCTCTCTCTCTCTCTCGCTCCTCTAGCCCTCCGCGCTCTCGTCGTTGCCTGCTACGCGGCGTTGCTATGCCTACCCCGCTCTGCTGCAATTCATCACGGGTAACGTTGTGCGGAAGCCAGTATGCTATTCAACTATTCTCAGCCGGACACTACGTTGCCCGCAATGCATTGCGCACACAATGTCAAAACCATTTCTGTCTGGTGATACATGATTTAAGCGGCACCAGCGAGAATACAGGAGGGAGGAACTTTCTCTCGTTGCGTTTCAAAAGAGAAAACAGATGTCACTCAGTTTTCAATGGAAAACAAATTCCAACGTTCATTTACAGTGATGTCTGCCGTTCATGACACATAATGTGAACTAATTCACGTTCAAGTTCTTTATTAAAAAATGTGTTGCGTTCAGTTCAACGTTCACGAAAAAATGAGCGTGTTCAATGAACGCGTTCTTTTGAACTCGTTCACGCACAACACTGGTAGTGGAATATACTAAATGAGAACTTCAGGTTATTTTTATGGTATAGCGATGCTACAAAATGTTTGTGATTGCTCTGAATGTGATTGTTGGTAAATTTTTACCATACTTAGTTTTAAATACAAAATTTTTAAATTTAAATAAAAAAATATGTACATTAAAGTTATTTTAAAATAATTGTTTTAATAAATATTTATTTGTATTTTTTTATTTTCAAACTATTTTCTTTAAAAGATAAGTTTTGGTCTTCAAAAAGCATTTTTTCAAAAGTTATCTTGAAATGGGGTGACGTGTCTATATTGTCTTAATGCGCAGCGAGGAGGAGGATAGTTTCAGTGGCCAAAGAGTCTCCAAGGATCACAGCTGGAGAATTGCACATAATAGTTGAGTCTTGGGGTCAAAAAACAAAAACAAAATCAAGTTGTTTGGGAGGGTTTCAAGAAAAATCCTCTGCTCTCATCCAAAAACAAACTCCAGCATGCAGGATTCTATGGTCAGATAGAGAAAAAAAAGAGAGAAAAGAGCTTTTTGCCAGCACACCCACAAGATGGGTTTGGTGCACAGATGGATAACAAGTACCCAGTTTGTACGGTTAAATATACTGCTGGATCTTTAATGTATCTTGTTCAGATACATTGGCACCATGGATTCAATAAAATATCAACAGATAAAAAATCAAAACCTGATGGCCTCTGCTAGAAATTTTATAATGGGCCGTGGATCTTCTAGCAGGACAATGATCCAAAACAAACATCAAAATCAACACTAAAAGGGGTCACTGAGCATAAAATTAAGCCATTTTCAAATTTTGACCACTTTCAATAAATGGTAAAATATATTTGGACACTTTTTGCTGTGTTGCTATGTGTAATGAGAGTAAGCAACTAAGTAGCTAACACTATCTATCCTAATCTAATTAGGGCTGTCAAACGATTAATTGCGATAAATAAAAGTCTGTTTACATAATATATGTGTGTGTACTGTGTATAATTATGATGTATATTTGAATACACACATACATGTATATATTTAAGAAATATTTACATGTATATACTGTATATACACTCACCTAAAGGATTATTAGGAACACCATACTAATACTGTGTTTGACCCCCTTTTGCCTTCAGAACTGCCTTAATTCTACGTGGCATTGATTCAACAAGGTGCTGAAAGCATTCTTTAGAAATGTTGGCCCATATTGATAGGATAGCATCTTGCAGTTGATGGAGATTTGTGGGATGCACATCCAGGGCACGAAGCTCCTGTTCCACCACATCCCAAAGATGCTCTATTGGGTTGAGATCTGGTGACTGTGGGGGCCATTTTAGTACAGTGAACTCATTGTCATGTTCAAGAAACCAATTTGAAATTATTCGAGCTTTGTGACATTGTGCATTATCCTGCTGGAAGTAGCCATCAGAGGATGGGTACATGGTGGTCATAAAGGGATGGACATGGTCAGAAACAATGCTCAGGTAGGCCTTGGCATTTAAACGATGCACAATTGGCACTAAGGGGCCTAAAGTGTGCCAAGAAAACATCCCCCACACCATTACACCACCACCACCAGCCTGCACAGTGGTAACAAGGCATGATGGATCCATGTTCTCATTCTGTTTACGCCAAATTCTGACTCTACCATCTGAATGTCTCAACAGAAATCGAGACTCATCAGACCAGGCAACATTTTTCCAGTCTTCAACTGTCCAATTTTGGTGAGCTTGTGCAAATTGTAGCCTCTTTTTCCTATTTGTAGTGGAGATGAGTGGTACCCGGTGGAGTCTTCTGCTGTTGTAGCCCATCCGCCTCAAGGTTGTGTGTGTTGTGGCTTCACAAATGCTTTGCTGCATACCTCAGTTGTAACGAGTGGTTATTCCAGTCAAAGTTGCTCTTCTATCAGCTTGAATCAGTCGGCCCATTATCCTCTGACCTCTAGCATCAACAAGGCATTTTCGCCCACAGGACTGCCACATACTGGATGTTTTTCCCTTTTCACACCATTCTTTGTAAACCATTCTTTGAAATGGTTGTGCGTGAAAATCCCAGTAACTGAGCAGATTGTGAAATACTCAGACCGGCCCGTCTGGCACCAACAACCATGCCACGCTCAAAATTGCTTAAATCTTTCCCATTCTGACATTCAGTTTGGAGTTCAGGAGATTGTCTTGACCAGGACCACACCCCTAAATGCATTGAAGCAACTGCCATGTGATTGGTTGATTAGATAATTGCATTAATGAGAAATTGAACAGGTGTTCCTAATAATCCTTTAGGTGAGTGTATATTTATATAATTTATATTAGGCCTATATATAAATATAAATATTTTATATATAAATATATAAATATAAATGCATTTGTGCATATTTATATACACATAATAATTATACACAGTACACACACATATATTATGTAAAACTTTTATTTTGGATGCGGTTAGTCACGATTAATCAATTTGACAGCATTTACATTTAATCATTTGGCAGACGCTTTTATCCAAAGCGACTTACAACTGAGGAATACAGGAAGCAATCCGTCATGAAGAGTTTTGGACATTGCTAATATAAATAAAATAGTATATCAGTCTGGCGAGTAAACTAAAAAATGTACTAGCCAAAGCCAATGGCGATTATGTTGCCAAGATGTGCGTAGTAGAGGGTTGTAAGAATAGGTAATTTAATAAGACTTTTATAGTCTGTCAGTTTAATTTAAGTCTGTTCTGTGTGTGTGTTAGCTTGTGAGCTGGAGAAACACATCAGTTATGCACAGCACTGTGATGTTGCTTAGCTGAGATGGTCATCTGGCCCCTGACATTTCCCAGAGCGCTGGACCGTAGATGGACTCCACTGTGTCAGGTCATCTTTGCATCATCCTAGAATTCATGTCTCGTCATTAAGTGTGGCACGTTTGTGTATGCGTGCTAGAGATTTTTGGCCATCCTGTAGAAGTGCTAAATAGGATGTCTTATGTCACCCTCACCACTTGTTCATGTCCCACATTTTTATCTGAAGTTAAACACGTAAAACCTGCCTGCTAGGACATCTCAGTTTACTAAATCATTTAAAACATTTGTTATTTATTATTTGTTATCTGTGGGAGGTATCTATTATTAGCAATAGCTTTGTTGTGAAAGGACCGCTCACAGTCCTTCCCCATCAATGTCTATTACTGTAATAACTCTTTGTGATGGTGAATACAACATCAAATAACATTAAACACAATGAGATGTGAGTTGGCTGGCATGTGCTGAGAGAGATCCAACAGTCCATAGTACAACAGGTGTCTATAATTTATTGCCTTGGACATTTTAGTTTTTTTTTTTCTGTTGTACAACAGCAGACATCAGTGCATCTTTTTTATGCAATTGGACCTGGGTTAAAACCCTGATTTCTGTTTTGTTCTTCTGCGTTTTATGTTGCTGTACTCAAGCTCACAATCAAAAAAAACAAAGCACACAAAAAAGCAAAAGGCATTTTTACATGAATGTAAAAAACTCTCCAGTTCTTGTGTTGACCATAAAGAAAATATAAAAAATAGGACTGCCACCTGCACAACTCATCAGTTCTGCACAAATCACATATTTGCATATTTTAGATTTCAAACGGGAAGTTTGTCACACTGATAATATTTCACCTACAAAAACATTTTTACCTACAGCTTTATGATGAAAGGTAAAATATTTTTTTAATTGTTGTTGTTCTTGTTGTTTATTAAACTGCTTATGGATATGGATGAATGCACACAGTAACTGTTCTCATACATACTTTGCGGTTGAGTGTGTGAGTTATCCAAACCAGGGAGGAATTAACGCAACTGAGCAATTCAGCCAATATTCAGATTGATGACTCCTGTGTTCAGTAAAGTCTGATTCGCTAATATATTTGCCAGTTCAACTGCACATTTTTGAGGACAGTGTAATACAATGTTGTGTTGACTAGTTAAAGTGAAATGGGTCCTATCATGCCCTTTTACGAAGTCTTGAATTTGTTTTTGGGGTGTACTAGAATGCTTTCATGCTTGATTGTTCAAAAAACATAATTTTTCACATATTTTACATAATTACAGCACCTCTCTCCCCAGTCTGGCCTGAACGCACTGTTTAATTCCGATTTCGATGAAGCCCCTTCTTCCGAAATACTAAATGTGCTGTGATTGGTTAGCTGGCCCAGTGTGTTGGGATTGGCACCACTGATACCCCTTTTCCACCAGAATGATCTGGGTGCTAGTTCAGAGCCAGTGCTAGTGCCAGTTCGTAGTTGGTTCAACTGACGAGCCTTTGCCTTTCCACGGGCTAGAGAGCCACCACAGAGCCAGGTATTACGCCACTGTATACGTCTCATTTTTCTCAGCTACGCTAGTGAGGCAGCGGGAAACACAAACACACCAGGCTTGTTCGAGATGCATCAAAACACAGCAAGAGCGATTCAAAAGCATAAGGAGTCGTATGCTCTCGTTATACTCGTTGTCATACGGCGATCGATCTGCACAGCGCTGATGCATCTCGAACAAGCCTTCCATCAACAATGGCGAACGTTGCGTTACTATTGATGCTCATGGCTTTAAGATCCTACAGCGGCATCAAAACACAGCATTCGTGCAGCTCGCCGTAATTTGTATAGACAGAGATTACAATCGAGCAGCTATTAGCTCCATTAGCTGCTATTTCAAAAATGGCAGATCTCAAGTTTGGTTTCGTCTTGTTGGTCACGTAAACCCCGCCTCCAGCCCCTGACACAAGCGGTTCTTACTTCTAGCCCAGCAATGTTTTGGTGCTACTCAAGAACCACTTTTCCTGGTTCGGAGCTGGTGCTTTGGGTGTGGAAAGACAAAGAATCGATTTGAAACTAGGCTCTGGCTCCGAACCAGCACCAGCACCAGCACTTCCTTGGTGGAAAAGGGGTATTAGTACGTTTGGGAAATGTCCCGCCCCTTACCATAATCGCAAGCTCCTCTCAGATGTAAATATTAAGGATGGCAACAATTTCAGAACCAATTCAAGCCTGATTCAGGCTTAAGAATGTTAACAAACAAGAGGACATTTTAGAGTGGTAGTTTGTTCGTTTTTTGTAATTTTCTTATAAATTTTAGATATGATGTTATACACCATTTAATCATGATATTTGTCAGAAAACTATGGTAATACAAACAGTAATCGATCCCAAAATCAAGGTTAATTTTTCTAAGGTACGGTGAACAGCCTTACAAAAGCAAGAGCTTACAAAAGCTACAGTAAGCACTAATGCTTGTTTAGCCGTACACCGTACAGACACATATATTACGTAAACAAACTTTTATACACTAATGTTGGCTAGCCGGCTAGCAGAGGCAAAACAAAAAGATATACTTACAAGTTGTGATCCAAAAACAACAGATTGTCCCGACAAATTGGGAACGGTTCCATTTCAGGAGAAGCTTTTGTGAGTAGCCTGCATTGTGGCTCTGGAAGCTGTTCTCTATAAAATGTGTAGCACACAGATAAACATTAGGGTTATAATATTCAGGAACAGTGTTTAAAATAAGTTTAAACCACTCTAAGTTCGTCAGCTTTTAGGAAGGTCCAACAGTGACAGCAAAAACTGTGAAGTCATCTTCACAACTTTGATATAGTTTTTGGAAAGTGAATTCTATTGAATACAATATCTCCCTTTGGAGTGTACTTTGAGCTTTGTAACCTTGCATATATTTTTATGCTCAAACAGCAACATTACAATCTAACTAAAGATGAAAAATTAAAAAAGCATAATAGGATTCATAATAGGATTCATCTTTAATACATATTACATAATTAGCTACACTCCTAAATCGCTCTGCAGGAAATGGTAGTAGACAGATTTGTGGAGGTGTATGATGGATAATTTATAGCATAAAGGGTTTATCATGTATGCCATCACTGCCATTTCTGTTCTCTCTTTATTGTCAAGCATTTTCTCTCTCATTAATTTGCTTATTTGCACCAATGTATATAGAATAATTGTTTTACTTTTTTTTTTATAAATTTAGATTTTTTTAAGATTTCTTTTTCTTCTTCTTATGTTAATGTAATACAGCATGTACGTCTAAAAGCAGGATTTCAAATAAAATTGGTAACAAAAAAAAAATTTAAATCTACATTCTAACATTCCCCATGCTCTGAGGTGAGAAGCAAATCCGACTGTAAAATGCTGATTCACTCTCTTAATTAGAGGTGTTTGAGACAGTCGTCTCACCCTCTCATCCCCAGCTGTCTGCTCAAGTGTCGTGTGAATCTTAAGCCTTCTCATACACTAGCTATGACTAATTACTGAATCTCTCTTGTGTTAGATGTCCTGGACCGTTTCTAATCCAACAAGATGCTCACTACAAATTGCTGACAGAGAAAAAGCCAGCATTTGTGCTACGCTTAGCTTTTGTCCTCCAGCTTTTTAAAAATGTTTTATTTCCTTTGTTCACAAAAATGCGTGCCTTAGTAATTATGGGTCATTTGCTGGGCTCTTTGCGTAATTAGACGTTTTAATTGTGCCCCGGTACAAGGGAATTAGCTAAGCTTTACTCTCCAAAGTGAGCCCCATGCTTCCGCTGGTCTTTGTGAGGCACTTCCACTCATCGTACAACTGGCTTAGTGACATCAGACAATTAGGGCCATTCATGAAATCTCAAGTGCCTTTTTTTTGTTATTTGTTCATCTATATGATGTGTGGACAATAATGTGGAGTCTCTGTTCCTGAGGGTCAATTATATGCACTGGGTGGCTCCTTAGCAAACATTCTGACTCTCTGATGGCTTTTATGATTCTAGCTAGTAGGGATGCACCACAATTTCAGCATCCGAAAATGGCATTTTTGTTTTTTGGCCGAAAGAGAAAAACAGCCAAAAATATGAGCTGGAAATGCACTATATTGCCAAAAGGGACGTCTGCCTTTACATGCACATGAACTTCAATGACATCCCATGCTTAATCCGTAGGGTTAAATATGGAGTTGGCCCACCCTTTGGAGCTATAACAGCTTCAACACTTCTGGGAAGGCTTTCCACAAAGTTTATGAGTGTGTTTATGGGAATTTTTTACCTTCTTCTAGAAGCACATTTGTGAGGTCA
Source organism: Gobio gobio (assembly GCF_949357685.1). Classification (NCBI taxonomy): domain Eukaryota; kingdom Metazoa; phylum Chordata; class Actinopteri; order Cypriniformes; family Gobionidae; genus Gobio; species Gobio gobio. The sequence continues at coordinate 35,861,700 of NC_137099.1, forward strand.
GGCACTGATGTTGGATGAGAAGGTCTGGCTCGCAGTCTCTGCTCTAATTCATCCCAAAGGTGTTCTATCGGGTTGAGGTCAGGACTCTGTGCAGGCCAGTCAAGTTCCTCCACACCAAACTTACTAATTCATGTCTTTATGGACCTTGCTTTGTGCACTGGTGTGCAGTCATGTTGGAACAGGAAGGGGCCATCCCTAAACTGTTCCCACAAAGTTGGGAGCATGAAATTGTCCAAAATGTATTGGTATGCTGAAGCATTAAGAGTTCCTTTCACTGAAACTAAGGGGCCGAGCCCAAACCCTGAAAAACAACCCCACACCATAATCCCCCCTCCACCAAACTTAACACTAGGCACAAAGCAGTACCGTTCTCCTGGCAACTGCCAAACCCAGACTTGTCCATCGGATTGCCAGACAGAGAAACGTGATTCTTTTTTCCAGAGAACATGTCTACACTGCTCTATAGTCCATTTGCGGCATATTTTATACCACTGCATCCGACGCTTTGCATTGCACTTGGTGATGTAAGGCTTGGATGCAGCTGCTCGGCCATGGAAACCCATTCCATAAAGCTCTCTACGCACTGTTCTTTGCCAAAATATTTTGCGTATTTTTATTTTTATTTTTTTCTGCAAATAAACATTGTACATTTAATCATTGTGCAATTTTGTGTTCATCTCACTATTAAATCAATTATTGACCGCTTAGCATTCTAGATATCAGCATCTGACCTGGCCTACCACTAATTCTAACCATGAAAATATTGAAATTCAGATTTTAACAGTATAAGAAAGAAAAAAACTTGCCCACTATGTATCTGACCTTTATTAGTATAATTTGAGTACTTTATTGTTAAATTGGTAAAGATTTTAAAGGTCACATGTTGGTCTAGTAGTAACATAACATTTTTGTATTATATACATCATTGCATGTACATCAGTAGCAAGAACATATTTGTTTGCATTCTATTTAATGATATCTTGTAAACCAATAGCAAGCCAGAAAAAGCAATAGAGAATTGTAGTGTAGAGAATATGACAGAGCCGTCTGCATGATCCATGACTGATAACAACCACAAAGACTGCTCAACAAAACTAGTTTCAGCACCATTATAATATAAAGTTTGTATATGAGACATTACTGTTATAAGCAGTGTCATATCGTGGTGTTTGTAAATTGTCAGTGGTAAATGGTGCCTATGACGGAGTGTTTTGTGTGACATTGTGGGCTGATATTTGGCTACTTTTGCCCACAATTGGTCTTGATTTTGTTGTGGTTTTGTTGAACTTGGATGCTATGAATGAATGACTGAGAGGACCAAAGGGAGAGATCTAGATCAAGAGACAGATTGCTTGACATTTAAACTTCTGAAATGCACTTGACAGCAGCTGTCAAACTCTTTAACAAATCACTAAAGCTTGTATTCAAAGCTTAACCCTGATAATTTACTTACCCTATACTTTGTTCTGTATAAAGTTGTCTGTGTACATATAAGAAAATCATTTAAACTGATAATAGACACGTCAATATATGGCTCCATAATATCCTCTAATAACCTACTAAGTAGTAGGGGAAGAAAAATGTGCATTTATTTTTAAATTGTAACATTTAGATATACGTTAAGCATTAGTTTCGGATGATGATGCTTTGGCCAGTGTATTATAAAGGGAAATCTTGGCCCGGGGGGCATCTACCCTAGTGTACTATTGCATTTCCAGTATTGGATTTTTCCATCTTCTGCTTTTGGATCTTCTCTCTACACATTTATGATCATTATTCCGAGTTCACATCTATTTGAACATTTGTGTGTTTTAATTGATTAGTCTGTTCTGGTTCTGTCTTCACAGTGTCTGGTTTTTGAAGATGCTCCAAATGGAGTAAAGGCGGGTCTGGCAGCTGGAATGCAGGTGGTGATGATACCAGATGATAACCTGGACCGCAGCCTCACACAGGAGGCCACCTTGCTGCTCGGAAGCATGGAAGAGTTCAGACCAGAACTCTTCGGTCTTCCAGCCTACCCATAAGGACAGTAATCACAGCAGTAATTTCAATTCCACTGTTATATCCTGTCAATTTTTTGAAAAAAAGGGATTCAGGCTGCAGTGTAGCTCCTGCAATCAAAAACAGGGGAAACTAATCTCTACCATTATTTCTGTCAGCCATGGATTTGCTGTTCAGGGAGAAAACAGAATGCTTATTGTTTCGATTTTTTTTTAGTCAGTCACAACTCTGAATCTTTTTCCTTTGAACACCTGAATGACACGGATAAATTTTGATTATGCTGCTCAATTAGCCTCTATCGAACCATTAGGCTATATTGACATTTTGCATTTCAACCAATTACAGTGTACTATATTCTTTCTCTCTTTCTTTCTAATTTGAATTTGAGTGTTTGTCTCTAATAAATCTCTAATTCGGTGCAAGCTCACAACTTTCCGGTCATGGTTTAAATTTACAGTAAGTGACTCTTTTACAATCCCACTTGACCAGTCGTGTTTTCTATTAGCGTTACCTTTCCTCCTTGCAGAAGTCTATTAAAATACCAAAGAGATTTTTGAGTTTGAACTATGTGGCGTAATCCAATAAAGGGGATCCGAGAGCGCAGTCGTCTTTCATCTTCTTCCAATGTCCGCCCTCACAGCGCTGGAGTTAGCATGTTCACTCACTTCAGCGCTGTCCAACATCTCAAAGAGTTCAAGCCGTCTTCTTTCAGCCTTCCCCTCTGGTAAGAAGAAAAAAAAATTTCGCCAGCATCCGCATGTGCCATGTCCTTTCATCAATAAAGATGGGGTAATCTGGAAAGCTTTTCCTCCTTTAGGACTTTTCTCTCCATGAAGGTCTTTTACATGTCATTTCACACCTGAAGGATCTAAGGCTCAGGGTGTGAGCGTCTGGGGTATGTTAGTGTGCATACACCAGTGTTAGAAATTTATTTATTTTTTTTACTAAGAATTTCCTTGGGTGGAATTGATTTTTCATAGGCATTTTTACCTCTATAAAGGCTTTTTATCATATAAAACACAAATTATTGCCCATTTATCAAATACTTCAGTTGAATTCATACATAAATTAAACCTTGCATCCATTTGTTAAATAATTTAACTGAAATCAAAATAAATTATCAATCTAAACATTAAACACTGCCACAAATGTTAGTAGGCAGGTCAATATCTAAATATGCGGCACTTTTACCCCAGATCCCTGACTAAATTCTGACCCTAGTACACACATTTCTATGTGTATTGGAAGCACTTTTGTGTGCAGTGCATTCATTTAATGTGTTTCCATAGAGAATATTTGTATGGCGTATCAATAATTCCATTATGTTGGTAATTGTTTGATTGATTGAATGAATGAGATTTAATGAATAAGAAGTAGTCTTGTAGTGCCATTTGTGAGCACACTGTGTGTGGATACATATTTCTGTAGACTGTGTACCTCCATTGTATTGAAGCATATGGTACTTGAATGAAGCACATTGTGTATTTTTTTTCCCTCCCTCTTTTGTAAATGTCTAGCTGAACAAATTAAATGACTTGTTTATCTCATTGATCCCTTGATATTTTAATAACATATTACTCATGCATGTTGGAGTATGACATATGCAATTAATTGTAATGAATTATTTTAATAAAACCATCTTACAGTTTTTCTCACTCGCTTTGGTAAATTTTTTTAATCGTCCTTAAGATTTGCAAACCAGTGCATTTCTCATAACAATTTGTACAAACTGCTCCACACAATCGATTTCCTGCAAAAGCCTGTAATTTGCTCAACATCCTTTGTTCATCTCTCAAAAGTAGCATTTACGTTTGTCAATGAAAATTCAATTCAATTCAAATTTATTTGTATAGCGCTTTTCACAATACACATCGTTTCAAAGCAGCTTTACAGAGAGTGCATTTCATAAATGTACATTGAAAAATGTTAGAAAGAGAATGTTAAAGAAAAATGTTAGAATAAGTTAATCAATCATGTATTATTTTAGGCCATAAGAACGCTGGCGTTGAGTCGTCTCTTCACAGGCGTCGAGTCGTCTCATCACAGGTGTCGGGGCATCTGAAGTCTCCATGAGAGGCTGGATACAAACTGGAGCTGACGAACTAGTTACTAGTGTCCCGAGATAACAACAGAAAAGCAGATGGGAAATAATTAGCATAGCTGCTGTTCTGAATACTAATGCTTTTGATCCGATTTAACTGTAGTATAAAAGGTAATTATAATGTGAATGCTTGGCTAAAGAGATCTTTAATCTAGTTTTAAACTGGGACAGTGAGTCTGAACCTCGAACAATATCAGGAAGACTATTCCAGAGTTTAGGAGCTAAATGTGAAAATGCCCTCCCTCCTTTAGTGGACTTAGATATCCTAGGAATGACCAGAAGCCTCGAGTTTAGTGATCTTAAAGAGCGCGATGGATTGTAGGGCGATAGAAGATCCGTTAAATACACTGGAGCTAAACCATTTAGGGCTTTATAGGTCAGTAGCAATAATTTGTAATTGATACGGAACTTAATAGGTAACCAGTGTAGAGATGATAGAATTGGTGTTATATGATCATATTTTCTTGACCTAGTAAGAACTCTAGCAGCTGCGTTTTGGACTAACTGTAGCTTGTTTATTGATGATGCAGGACAACCAGCTAATAAAGCATTACAGTAATCTAGTCTCGAGGTCATGAATGCATGAACTAACTTTTCTGCATCAGAAATAGATAGCATGTTATGTAGCTTAGCAATGTTTCTAAGGTGGAAAAATGCCGTTCTTGTAACATATGAAATATGATTTTCGAAAGACAAGTTGCGGTCTAATATAACACCCAGGTCTTTTACTGTAGTGGATAAAGTGACAGGACATCCTTCCAAGTTAAAGTTGTATTGTGAGAGGTTTTGTGGGCAGTTTTTTGGACCAATAAGTAATACCTCTGTTTTATCTGAATTTAATAGCAGAAAATTACACGTCATCCAGTGTTTAATATCTTCAACACACGCTGTCAGTTTAGATAATTTAGCGTTTTCATCTGGTCGTGATGAAATATATAATTGAGTGTCATCAGCATAACAGTGGAAATTAATTCCATGTTTTCTTATAATATTACCAAGTGGCAGCATATATATTGAGAATAGCAGAGGGCCTAGCACGGATCCTTGCGGCACCCCATAGTCTACTGACGTTATCTTTTGATTTTTCCCCATTTAGACAGACAAAATGGTAGCGGTCTGATAAATACGATCTAAACCAGTTTAATGCCTGTCCCTGAACACCAGTGTAATTTTGAAGTCGATCTAATAGTATTTTATGATCTATAGTATCGAACGCAGCACTAAGATCGAGTAGAACTAGTATTGAGATACAGCCTTGGTCAGAAGCTAGAAGTAAATCATTTGTGATTTTAACGAGCGCGGTTTCTGTGCTGTGATGCGGCCTGAATCCTGATTGAAATTTTTCATAGATATCATTTTCTTGCAAGAAAGAGCACAATTGAGCGGACACAACTTTTTCTAGTATTTTAGACATGAATGGAAGATTTGAAATTGGTCTGTAATTTGCTAGGTTATTATGATCTAATTGTGGCTTCTTAATGAGAGGTTTTATGACTGCCAACTTGAATATTCTTGGAACATGACCTAAAGATAAAGACGAGTTAATAATATTGAGAAGATGCTCTTCCACTACAGGTAACAACTCATTCAGTAGTTTAGTGGGTATTGGATCTAATAAACATGTTGTTGGTTTAGATGCAATGATAAGTTTATTTAGCTCTTCCTGTCCTATAGTTGTAAAGCGGTGTAGTAGTTCTTGAGGGGCGATAATTGCGGTTGAATCATAAGACATCATTAAAGATTTTACATTTACAATTTTGTTTCTGATGCTTTCTATTTTCTCAGTGAAGAAATTCATAAAATCATTACTACTAAACTGTAACGGAATATTTTGCTCAGGCGATGCTTGTTTATTTGTTAGTCTAGCCACGGTGTTAAATAAAAACCTTGGATTATTTTGGTTATTTTCTATTAGTTTGCGGAGATGCTCAGCCTTGGCTGCTTTTAGGGCCTTTTTATAACGTGCATACTATCTTTCCACGCGATTCTAAAGACCTCTAAATTAGTTTGTTTCCATTTACGCTCTAAGTTACGAGTTTCTCTCTTGATAACATATGTAGCACTGTTGTACCATGGTGCTTTAGTTTTCTCTTTAACCTTTTTTAATCTAATTGGTGCAACAATTTCTAATGTACTAGAGAAAATGGTGCTCATACTGCTAGTCATTTTCTCTAGTTCATCTGTTTGTTTGGGTTCACTTAGCAGCTGAGACAGATCCGGTAAGCTATTTGAGAATCTATCTATAGTGGTTGGAAGGATTGTTCTGCCTGGTCGATAACGTGGCGAAACATGACAGATTTCAGCAGTACGCAGTATGCAAGTTACCATGTAATGGTCAGTGACATCATCACTTTGCGGTATAATATCTATATCGGTTGGGTTGGTTCCATGTGATATAATTAAATCTAGTGTGTGATTAAGACGATGAGTGGGACCAGTGACGTTTTGCTTGACCCCAAAGGAATTTAATAGATCTGTAAACGCAGCCCCTAACGCATCATTTGTGTTATCTACGTGTATGTTAAAATCTCCAACAATTAATGCTTTATCGACGTTGACCAATAGATCTGAGAGAAAGTCTGCAAACTCTTTTAGGAAATCAGCATAGGGCCCTGGAGGTCTATATACAGTAGCCAAGGCTAGAGATAATACGGATTTCTTTCTTACATCTAAGAGCGTAACATTTAGCACTATTACTTCAAACGAATTAAACCTTTGACCTGTTTTCTGGGTAACATTAAGAATATCTCTATAGATTGTTGCAACACCGCCGCCACGACCAATCAGACGGGGCTCATGCTTATAACAGTATCCTGGTGGAGTAGACTCATTAAGACCGAAATAATCATTTGGCTTAAGCCAGGTTTCAGTAAGGCAAAGTACATCGAAACTATTATCTGTGACCATTTCATTTACAATAACCGCCTGAGCGATCTGGTTTAATCACAATTAGATTTTTCCTAGATCCTACAGTAGATTTAGTGTTTGACCTCACTAAACGAGGAATAGACACAGTTTCTATATAATGTTCAACATTGGTACTTATGTCAATTAAGTTAGGACAAAATTGTTTTTGTTCACTAATATTGAGATTTTCTGGTTTAATCACAATTAGATTTTTCCTAGATCCTACAGTAGATTTAATGTTTGACCTCACTAAACGAGGAATAGACACAGTTTCTATATAATGTTCTACATTGGTACTTATGTCAATTAAGTTAGGACAGCAAATACTGTGATTTGGACTTTGACTTACTAGTCATATGATGGTGTGCAGCGCTCTGGAGATCCGCCGCTCCGATTCTGCTGGGGTGAAGGCCATCAGGACGGAAGAGCCTAGGTCGCTCCCAAAACAGATTCCAATTATTTACAAAGAGCAGCTTCTGTTCATTACACCATGACATTAACCATTCATTTAGAGCAAATAGTCTACTGAACTTTTCATGTCCTAGTCGGTACGTGGGAAGGGGTCCAGAAACGATGATCGTTGCTACAGGCGATGTTCTGCGCACCGTCTCGACCAGACTCCTGTAGTCCTTCTTCAGAACCTCCGTCTGCCGCAGCCTGGTGTCGTTCGTTCCCGCGTGCAGCACGACAGCTCCGATGCGCTCGTCACCGTTCAGGATCTCGGGAACCTGCGCAGCGACATCGAGAACACGAGCACAAGGAAAGCAGTGAGTGATAACCTTGCCTTTACCTGAGGTAGCGTGGACATGCCGGACGATGGAAGTACCGATGACCACAGCGTCGCGTTACGTCTGGCGAAGAGGGGAGAAGCGGTTCCGGGTGGAGATCTCGAAGACCGGGAGGGGCGGAGAGGTCCTAGCTCTGGTCCTGGCTCGCGTCTTCCGCTGTGGAAACACCCAGGGTCCATGGTGCTGTGTCGGTGCCGGAGTGAACGAAACCAGGGATGATGATCGTGTCCTGGGTGCTTGGGTCCTGTGCAGAGAAACACGCGGAGTAGACGAGGTTGGAGTTAAAAGATTACTATCCACTGACTTGAGAGCATCGGCTCGCGATTATTCAAGCGCTGTTCTTCGCTCTCTCAGCACGGCTTGTCTGTCTAGAAGGCAGCGAATCTGCTTCTCCAATGACTCCAACTCCAACTGCACCGAATGCAGCTCGAACGTGTCCTCACCTGCACTCAAAGGTAACATTAGACACACATCCGAGTTATTCGCCATTGTAGCAGATGTGCTACGATGGCGAATTGTAGGTATCAGTGGTTACCGGGTGTAACGTTAAACAAGATACCACGCGTGCAATGCTAGCGGGCTACGGCTAGTAGCGGAAGTTCGGATATAAGTAGCGATAGCAAAGCAATCCGATTGTTTTTTATAGAGAATCGTATCGGAGATATGTTCACACGCTGTAAATAATAGAAAGTATTCGTTTGTAAGCGAGTGTTAAGAAGAAAATCAAGGATTATGAATCAATTTGACGGAGCTCAAACACAAACAACGCGCTCACAACCTGCGCATGCGCTTATATGGTAATCTGTTTTCAATGTATGTGCCATTAGAACGAAAAGTTATTGTGTCATTGTAAACTACCGTTTTGATGACAATGATTGAAAATGCACAAGACTGCACTTTATCTGTATGACATACTGTACAAATTTACACATTTACACAACTTCAACTGTACAAATTTACACATTGCTCTGTGGGATATTGATTGTAAGAGAATGAACAGGATTCACAGTTACACTTTCACTGTTGGTCTGTCAACAAATTACAGTACAATATAATTGTATAGACAATTATATGTATATATATATACAAATACATATACATATACATATATATGCCTAACATTATGACATTATGATGATGGGTGAAGTGAATAACACTGATAGCTCTTCATCAAGGCACCTGTTATTGGGTGGGATATATTAGGCAGCAAGTGCACATTTTGTCCTCAAAGTTAATGTGTTAGAAGCAGTGAAAATGGGCAAGCGTAAGATTTGAGTGAGTTTGACAAGGGCCAAATTGTGATGCTAACTGACTGGGTCAGTGCATCTTCAAAACTGCAGCTCTTGTGGGGGAGTTCCCTGTCTGCAGTGGTCAGTATCTATCAAAAGTGGTCCAAGGAAGGAACAGTGGTGAACCAGAGACAGGGTCATGGGTGGCTCATTGATGCTCATGTGGTCCAATCAAACTGAAGAGCTACTGTAGCTCAAATTGCTCAAGAAGTTAATGCTGGTTCTGATAGAAAGGTGTCAGAATACACAGTACATCACAGTTTTTTGCGTATGGGGCTGCATAGCCACAGACCAGTCAGGGTGCCCATGTTGACCCCTGTCCACCGCCAAAAGCGGCAACAGTGGCCATGTGAGCATTAGAATTGGACCACGGAACAATGGAAGAAGGTAGCCTGGTCTGATGAATCACGTTTTCTTTTACATCAAGTGGATGGCCGGATGCGTTGCCTACCTGGGAAACACATGGCACCAGGATGCACTATGGGAAGAAGTCAAGCCAACGGAGGCAGTGTGATGCTTTGGGCAATGTTCTGCTGGTAAACATTGGATCCTGCCATCCATGTGGATGTTACTTTGACATGTACCACCTACCTAAGTATTGTTGCAGACCATGTACACTTTTTCATGGAAACGGTATCCCCCGGTGGCTGTGGCCTCTTTCAGCAGGATAATGTGCCCTGCCACAAAGCAAAAATGGTTCAGGAATGGTTTGAGGAGCACAAGTTTGAGGTATTGATTTGGCCTCCAAATTCTTCAGATCTCAATCCAGTCGAGCATCTGTGGGATATGCTGAACAAACAAGTCCAATCCATGGAGGCCCCACCTCGCCACTTACAGGAATTAAAGGATCTGCTGCTAACATCTTGGTGCCAGAAACCACAGCACACATTCAGGGGTCTAGTGGAGGTCATGCCTCTACGGGTTAGAGCTATAAAAGGGGGACTAACACAATATTATAATGTTAACATTAAAAGGTCATAATGTTATGCATGATTGGTGTATATATAGATATTCTGTACAAAACACTATATTGCCAAAAGTTTTGGGACGTCTGCCTTTACATGCACATGAACTTTAATGACATCCCATTCTTAATCCGTAGGGTTTAATATGGAGTTGGCCCTCCCTTTGCTACTATAACAGCTTCCCATGAGCTTTAGGAGTGTGTTTATGGGAATTTGACCATTCTTCAAGTGCATTTGTGAGGTCAGGCACTGATGTTGGACGAGAAGGCCTGGCTCACAGTTTCTGCTCTAATTCATCCCAAAGGTGTTCAGTTGGGTTGAGGTCAGGACTCTGTGCAGGCAAGTCAAGTTCCTCCACACCAAACTCACTCATCCATGTCTTTATGCTCAATCATTAAGAGTTCCTTTCACTGGAACTAAGTGGCCAAGCCCAACCCCTGAAAAACAACCCCACACCATAATCTTTACACTTGACACAATGCAGTCAGGCAAGTACCGTTCTCCTGGCAACCGCCAAACCCAGACTCGTTCATTGGATTGCTAGACAGAGACGCGTGATTCGTCACTCCAGAGAACACGTCTCCACTGCTCTAGAGTCCAGCGGTGACATGCTTTACACCACGGCATCCGAAGCTTTACATTGCACTTGGTGATGTAGAGCTTATATGCAGCTGCTCGGCCATGGCAACCCATTCCATGAAGCTCTCTACGTACTGTTCTTGAGCTAATCTGAAGTCCACACAAAGTTTGGAGGTCTGTAGCTATTGACTCTGCAGACAGTTGACGACTTCCGCGCACTGTGCGTCTCAGCATGCGCTGACCTCGCTCTGTGATTTTACGTGGCCTACGACTTCGTGGCTGAGTTGCTGTTGTTTCCAGTTGCTTCCACTTTGTTATAATACCACTAACAGTGGAATATTTAGTAGTGAGGAAATTTCACGACTGGACTTATTGCACATGTGGCAACCTATCACTAATTCCTAACCTATCTACCTAATTCACTGAGCTCCTGCGAGCGAGCCGTTCTTTCACAAATGTTTGTAGAAGCAGTCTGCATGCCTAGGTGCTTGATTTTATACACCTGTGGCCATGGAAGTGTTTGGAACACCTGAATTCAATGATTTGGAGGGGTGTCCCAATACTTTTGGCTATATAGTGTAGGCTATATACAGACACATACTGTGTACATGTGTTTTACATAATGCAAGTGCAATGTAATATACCATTACAGTAAGTATACAGTATAGTGAACATTGTCTGATTACATACCTGTTTAGTCTACAAACATTTGAATGATTGAGGACACTGTTGTTCTCCCAACATTCGGCTGTACCTTTCCACCTGCCTCAGACAAAAGGTCGTGAATGAGTACATGGTCCACAATAGTGGCCCTTATTTCATCAGATTTTCTTCAGAAACATGTCTACAATCTTGGCCTCTTCCTCTTTTTTGCTTCCCTACTGGTTGATCATTGGGTGATTTTCCCCTTTACATTTCCCTTAAATTTACATTAGTGAAATTCAAAATTCACCTCAGCAATTCATCAATTCAGGATACATTGACAAAAAAGACTAATAGAAATGCACGGAAAATATGCTTGATAGTTTATGACTAGTTCAACCATTTTGCATTTAATGACTTATGCTAAAGCCTAGATGTTTTTAGGGGAAAGACTATTTAACAGGGAACCATATAATATATTTTGATCAACATGACATTTAATATAGGAAACAGCAGACAATTGTACATAATCAATTGCATGAATGTACCAAAGCATGTGCAATTTGTTCAAAACAATGAAAAATTGCTTTTATGATGTGCACAATTGGCTAGATTATGTGGAGGTTGAACAAGTTGTATTGAGAATTTCAGTTGTGATCTGAGAAATGCAACAACGTGGCTGAGATTTTTTTTTTTAATTTTTTTTTTTAAGTATTACAATTTGTTTTTCTAAATGTAAGGCTGTAAATTATTACATTTAATTAAATATTATAGTACAGTCCATTTGACAGATTCAGTAAGTGTGCGCAAATGTCCCTGCTTGGCATTTTATGTTGGTAAATATTGCTTTTTAAGGACAATACAGTTAGTCCACAGTTCAATACATACCTCTGTTTTTTAACCACGGTTCCCTTTCGTTCAGTCACTCCGACGTACGTCAGTGACTGACGAATGGAGGTTTCGCCTAGAAGCCAATTACCTTCGAGGTGTTTAACAGCGCCCAATGGCGTGCCAATGCCATGGGCATGCGGAATTTGCATGCGTAACTCCGCCCCACCTCGTGGGTATATAAGTAAGTACGCTAGCAACATCGCATTATGTTTCTGCTTTGGAGCAAAGAGTACCTCTTCACTCCTTCAAGCCTACAACTGAGTCTTTGTCAAGCCTTCGAGACGAACAGCTTTCCAGAGGCGTTGGATCTACGGCGCGTTCCAGAGATCGCATACTGCCTGCCTGCTGATCTGCGCAGTGGTCCGTCTGACAGCTGGTGTGTGGTCCCTGGGCGCTTCGGCGTCTCTGCGAAGCTTCCTCTCCTAAAAGAGCTTACACGTGGCACGTCCTTTTCAGGATGTCTCGCCCGTGTACTTCTGGGTGTGGCCGGTCGTTGACTTCCTCCGATGGGCACGATCTCTGCTTGGTATGCTTGGGCGTTCAGCATGCTCAAGCAGCGTTCATGGATGAGTCATGTTCCCACTGCGGGAACATGACCATCGCGGTTCTGCGGTCGAGACTCAAGGATCTTCGTAATGAAGTGAGAGTCCCCTCAGCCACACCCCGATCTACCGTACCCCCCGTGGTCAGTACTTCGGCTGGTGGTCAGGGTGACCTGAGGGTTACGGTGTGGAACAAAGCCCCGACGCTTATGCCTCGGGCCACACCCCCCTCTAGCGCTCCGCAACCCGCGAGTGTTCAGACCGAAATCGCGGGGCCAGCTCCGGCTCCCTCGCGCATTTCGTTTGGCGCTCCAGAGGATGATGCGATGTCGGTCACCGCATCACAAGGTGGGCTCGAGTACTCTGAGGATGATGACTCGGCTGTGCTGCCGCCTTCAGGCACGCCAGCATTGCCCGAGGCGGACCCAGAGCTGACAGCCATGCTGTCTCGGGCAGCCGCGAGTCTAGGGCTAGAGTGGAACCCTCCACCCTGTCCCGAACCCTCGCGGCTTGACGACTGTTTTTTGGGAGCCCGCGCTGACTCACGTCAGTCCCCGCCCCCAATACCTTTCTTTCCCGAGCTGCATGAGGAGATTGCCCGGTCCTGGAAGTCCCCGTTGTCTTCCCGTGACCGGTCTGCAGTCTCCTCCGCCTTCTCCACCCTTGATGGGGCCGTGGCCAAAGGGTACACTGGGGTCCCCCAGGTTGAACGTTCTGTTGCGATGCAACTGTGTCCTCAGAGCGCTTCAACCTGGCGAGGTGATCCTAAGCACCCCTCTAAAGCCTGTTGATTCACATCAACCTTGGTGGCGAAATCGCACAGAGCTGCGGGGCAGGCTGCCACCTCTTTGCATGCCATGGCGATCCTTCAGGTCTACCAGGCCAGGATCCTCAGGGACATGCACGAGGGTGGAGTTGATACGGGGCTCTTAAATGAGCTGCGTGCCGCCACCGACCTCGCTCTCCGGGCGACGAAGGTGACCGCACGCTTCCTGGGTCAAGTGATGTCCACAAATGTGGTCCAGGAGCGACATTTGTGGCTAAACCTGGCTGATATGCGGGACACCGAGCGAACACGTTTCCTCGATGCCCATATATCCCAGGCTGGCCTCTTCGGTGGAGCGGTTAAAAACTTTGCCCAACAGTTTTCAACCGCCCAGAAGCAGACTGAGGCAATCAAACATATACTGCCCTGGTGGCCAGCTGCTGCTTCCACCCAGCCGCTGGCACAGTCGCCTCAGCCTGCTCGCTGCCGAGGACGCCCTCCTAAGGCTCCCGCCCCTCCCACCCGGTCCAAGCAGCAGCCTTCACCCGGGCCGTGTCACGGAGGAAGCCGTAGGAAGGCGTCCCAGTCCCCTCAGGCCGCCCCGCGCCCCGCTAAACGCCAGGCCAAGCGGCGCTCCTGAGACGGACGGCTCAGGGATGGGAAATTCTTTCCAGGAGATGGTAGCAGGACCACTCCTTCCCCCGGTGGAGGGCCGGGGGAGAATCCTTTGTTCAGCTGCTGGCCCCCGGGTCAGCATCACCCTAATCTGGTCAAAGAAAGAATTAACACTCCCATCCCTGAGCCCCCAGAGATCGGTGATGTCAGTGCACGCCACCCACGGGTCCCGCCACTCGCATCCCACTCTGTCGCCAGCCTCCTGGCAGAGCAGACCCCAGTGGAACGTGCGTCCTTCCCTGGTCTCCTCTGTCAGGACGCAGCCGTTAACCGCACCCCCACACCGGGACGCCCAACAGCCTCCCTTGTCCGGGTCGGTAACGCTGCATCGCTGCCCCACACGGGGTACGTCTGTAGTCCGAATGACCCCGCTGGTGCAGTTCCTGGGAGCCTGGCTTCAGATTCCAGGGCTGTCCCGCTGGGTCGCGAAGACAGTCAGGCGCGGCTACGCGATTCAGTTCGCGCAGGTTCCTCCCTGTTTCCGGGGAGTCCGCTTTACTATGGTCGGGGCCAATTCCCCTGTCATGCGAGCGGAGGTTGCCACCCTACTGGCGAAGGGTGCGATCGAACCTGTCCCTCCAGCCGAGATGAAGTCCGGGTTTTACAGCCCCTACTTCATTGTACCCAAAAAGACCGGTGGGTTGAGGCCAATCCTGGACCTGCGCATCTGGAACCGTTACCTACACAGGTTTCCGTTCAAGATGTTGACAGCGAAACGCCTTTTCGAATGCGTTCGTCCCGGCGATTGGTTTGCAGCGATCGACCTGAAGGACGCCTACTTTCATGTCTCCATCCTAGCTCGACACAGACCGTTCCTACGGTTTGCTTTCGAGGGGCGGGCATACCAGTACGCGGTCCTCCCATTCGGGCTATCTCTGTCCCCTCGCATCTTTAAGAAGATTGCCGAGGCAGCCCTTGCGCTCCTATGGCAGCACGGGATTTGCATCCTGAACTACCTCGACGACTGGCTCATACTGGGCCACTCTCGAGAGCAGGTTTGCGGACACAGAGATCTGGTTCTCCACCACTTAGCCTGTCTGGGCCTTCGGGTCAACTGGGAGAAGAGCAAACTCTGCCCCGTGCAGAGGATCTCTTTTCTCGGTATGGAGATCGACTCGGTCGCCATGTGCGCGCAGCTTACAAGCGAGCGCGCGCAGTCTCTGCTGACTTGCCTCAAATCAAATCGAAGAGCAAGAGTGCGGTTCCACTGAAACACTTTCAGAGGCTCCTGGGGCATATGGCATCTGCAGCCGCGGTGACGCCGCTCGGATTGCTTCATATGAGACCGCTTCAGCACTGGCTTCGCGATCGAGTCCCGAGATGGGCATGGTGGTCTGGCACGCTCCAGGTCCAAGTAACCCGGGCCTGCTTACAGACACTCACTCCGTGGTCGAACCTCAGTTTTCTAAGGACCGGCGTGTCCTTAGAACGAGTTTCCAGGCATGTTGTTGTATCAACGGATGCCTCCCCCTCGGGCTGGGGTGCCATGTGCAATGGACAAGCAGCCGCGGGCTCCTGGACAGGACCCCAGCGTCTTCTGCATGTCAATTGCCTCGAGTTGCTGGCAGTACGGTTCGCCCTGCACCGCTTCCGGACGTTGCTGAGGGGTCAACACGTACTTGTCCGGACAGACAACACGGCCACTGTAGCGTACATCAACCACCAGGGCGGTCTACGCTCCCGCCGTATGTCTCAACTCACCCGCCATCTCGTTTTATGGAGTCAGAAGCACCTGAGGTCCCTTCGTGCTATCCACATCCCGGGAGACCTGAACCGTGCAGCCGACGAGCTCTCACGGATTCAGCCACTTCCTGGAAAATGGAGACTCCATCCCCAGACGGTCCAGCTGATTTGGGAACAGTTCGGCGACGCTCAGGTAGATCTGTTTGCCTCCCTCGACTCTTCCCACTGCAGCCTGTTCTATTCCCTGACCGAGGGCACGCTCGGCACGGATGCACTGGCGCACAGCTGGCCCCAGGGCCTACGCTTATATGCCCGTTTCCCCCAGTGAGCCTTCTCGCACGAGTACTGTGCAAGACAAGGGAGGACAAGGAGCAGGTCATGTTGGTCGCCCCGTATTGGCACGGCCAGACCTGGTTCTCAGAACTGCTACTCCTTGCGACAGCCCCTCCCTGGCCTATCCCTCTGAGACCGGACCTCCTCTCTCAGAGACGGGGCATCCTATGGCACCCGCGTCCAGCGCTCTGGAAGCTCCACGTGTGGCTTCTAGACGGGACGCGGCAGGTTTGAGTGGCCTGCCACCTACGGTGGCCGCCACCATCACTTCCGCTAGGGCAGAGTCTACACGACACCTCTATGCGTTGAAGTGGAACCTCTTCGTCACCTGGTGCTCTTCCCGCCAAGAAGACCCCTGGAATTGCCCGATCGGATCCGTGCTTGAGTTTCTCCAAGAGGGGCTGGAGCGAAGGCTGTCTCCCTCCACCCTGAAAGTGTATGTGGCTGCAATATCTGCCCATCACGACCTCTTGGGAGACAAAAAGGTAAGTCAGCACGACCTGATCATCAGGTTCCTGAGGGGGGGCGAGGAGACTGAATCCTCCTCGCTCTCCTCTCGTTCCCTCTTGGGACCTCTCAGTAGTCCTAAGTGCTCTGCAGAGGCCTCCCTTTGAGCCTTTGCGGTCGGCCGATATTAAGTTTCTGTCGATGAAGACGGCTCTGCTGACCGCATTGGCCTGTCTCAAGAGAGTCGGGGACCTGCAGGCTTTTTCGGTTGACGAAGCGTGCCTAGAATTCGGGCCGGCTAACTCTCACGTGACCTTGAGACCCCGGCCTGGATATGTGCACAAGGTTCCTACCACTCCCTTTAGAGATCAGGTAGTGAACCTGCAAGCGCTGCCTTTGGAGGAGGCAGACCCAGCCTTGGCATTGCTCTGTCCAGTACGCGCTCTCCGCGCTTACGTAGACATGATGCAGTGTTTCAGGACCTCAGACCAGCTCTTTGTCTGTTATGGTGGAGAGTGGAAGGGAAGTGCTCTCTCAAAGCAGAGGTTGTCTCACTGGATAGTGGACGCCATTGTTTTGGCTTACCAGCAGCAAGGTCGACCATGTCCCCTTGGTGTGAGGCCCGGAGTGTGGCCTCCTCTTGGGCTCTAGCGCATGGCGCCTCGCTAACAGACATCTGCAGAGCTGCAGGCTGGGCGACATCTAACACATTCGCCAGATTCTACAATCTCCGAGTGGAGCCAGTGTCCGACTATGTACTCGCCCCCCCGAGGGGCCGGTAATGGACCAGGCTCTGGTGTCTTCGCTTGCTCGCCACTCCACTCCACGGACTGGATACGTGCGATATTCTCCTCAGGTGAGCTCCCCGAGAGCCCTGAGCTCCTCCAGCACTGTCGACGCCGACATCAGTTCAGTCTGCCCTTTCGGGCAGACCCTCATGTCCGGCCAGGTGCCCCGTGTGCATGGTTCCCTCCGGCGACCCCCACACGAGTATTTCCACCGTAAGCCTCCTCAGTGAGCAAGTGTCTTTCCCTTGGCAAGCCCTGCCACCCCTAGGGTTAAAAATCCACCTTCGGCTGGTACCCTAGAGTTTCCCATATGCAGCCCACAGTGGGTCATATGTGTACTCTCTAAGTCCTCCCCACGAGTAGGCATCTTTGGCATTCCCTCACTGGGATATGCTTCCCAGTGTACCTTGGTAATCCTGTGATAAGTGGGAGTCCTACGGCCTTAAGTGGTGGGATCTCACACTTACGCAGGGCACTGGACGACAGCTGAGTGGCACGGTTAAATTGGAACCCCCATTCGTCAGTCACTGACGTACGTCGGAGTGACTGAACGAAAGGGAACGTCTCGGTTACGTATGTAACCCTCGTTCCCTGAGGAGGGAACGGAGACGTACGTTCCTCAGCCACGTCAGCTGTGCTGCTGGAACGCGGAGTTCAGATCTTGGCTCCGCAGCAGATACATAATGCGATGTTGCTAGCGTACTTCCTTATATACCCACGAGGTGGGGCGGAGTTACGCATGCAAATTCCGCATGCCCATGGCATTGGCACGCCATTGGGCGCTGTTAAACACCTCGAAGGTAATTGGCTTCTAGGCGAAACCCCCATTCGTCAGTCACTGACGTACGTCTCCGTTCCCTCCTCAGGGAACGAGGGTTACATCCGTAACCGATACGTTTTCATTGATAAAATATACATTGATTCTTATTAAAGCTACTGTATTAAAGTTTTTTCAGTCAAGAGCAGTGAGGGATTTTCTCTTTGTCTTTTGTTGTTTTATTAACATTAATGGAATAGTTCACTCAAAAAGGAAAATTCTGTCATTGATTACTCATGCTCAAGTTGTTTTAATCCTGAATAAAGTTCTTTCTTCTGTTGGACATAAAATATATTTTTGAAGAATGTTGGAAACCAACCAGTTGCTGGTCCCCATTGTAACAATATGGATGTCAATGGCTACCATCAACTGTCTGGTATTCAACTGTCTGTGTTCGACAGAAGAAATGAATACAGGTTTGGAACAACATTAGAGTGAGTAAATAATGACATAATTTTAGAGGTGAACAAGTGGCAGCGTGTTCACTTCACCGCTCTGTTAAAGTGTGACATCTGACACCAGCATTGCAAGCGTGGCTAAACACCCCCTAACTTTAGTGCATAGTGATTGGATATTTGCTTAGGATATCAGCGCGTAGACTCACAGGCACACTCAAACAGAGCCAATTCGGAGAGAAATAAAAACAATTAATTAAATGCAAAACCGAAAATTCACTAGTGTGTATTAAACTAATGCTGTACCGAACGGTTCAATATTATATTGAGAATTGTGGCATCCCTAATATATTGATAGACATAAATGAATGGCCTCAAGGAAAAGTGCGGTACGTCTGCTTAGACCCTGAGGTGTCGCTAAGCACTTTTCCACGTCAAAGACCGTTTTTATAAATATGAGCGTTGGCATGAATTTTTTGCGTACACACACGTTAACCCTCTGAGCCCTGAGCTGTTTTCTGGGCCCTGGGGGTGTTTTGACATGACCTGACATTTGAGCTTATTTCTGTTAATTGTAACAATTTCGTGGCTAAAGTCTGATTACACTGTATTCAGCACAATTCTGCTACAATAATATGTGAGCAGCATGTATGTAAAAGTTTGTAGTTTTGAGAAAATGACGTTTATTAAAATATTTTTAAGGCCATAAAAGGCCCATACTGAATATTTGTTCACAAGACAGTTTTGAAAACTGGGTCACGTTTCTTCAAGACAATGTAAAATTCACTCTGGCTACTCATTAACATAAAACAATATATTGATTTAAAATTTGTAAGACATGTTTTGTGTCAGGAAGGCTTATGCGGGGAGGGCATGAATCATCATGAATATTGATGTTTTTCACACCTGAAAGACAAAGACACTCCCCTAATGGCCCTATCAGCTGAATGGGACTGTGAAGGAACTAGAACAAAGAATATGAAGAGATTAAAAGAATGGCTTTTTGAATTGTTTGCATTTATTTACAACACAAAGTAACGAAGCACAAAAATCAGGGACAATCGTAGTTCTTTATAAGGCACACATGTTTGTTCTGTAGCTACCACACAGTGAATGTCATTTCAGTGTCTACAGTTAAGTGTTTATATAAAAGGTTATCAGATATATACAAATTTGATTTTCTCAACCTATAAATCCACAATTTAATCCCGGTATGTCCCGGCTAATATGGGACTGTTGGCATCCCTACTTTTATATCATTCTGTTTAATATTATATAAATATCCTCATTTCGAACGTGTATCTTTATTTAGCATTCAAAGGTTGCCTACCTCTTTCATATTTCAACATGTTTCCATTGATTTCACACATTTTAGTCTGGCAATAGTTCAATTTGTAGCCTACAATGTGAAGTTTATGCATCAATAACGCTAATATAACTGAGAAGAAATGTTTTACCTTAAAAATTCTCATGTTAAAAATTTTAATCTTCTTCTGAGGTAAATCCAAGGTAAACTCACAGTTTGTTTTCCGAATTCGATGAAAAGCAGAAGAATGAGTAAGCTGATGCTTTGTTTTAAGGTGATGGGGGGTGTTTACAGGTTTGCGTTTCTTCATGTGGACGATTTGCATTTGAATCTCTTTGCGTGCGTGCGTGCGTGTGGTTACATTAAAGATAATGAGGCTCCGCTGGAGGAACTGTACCTCTCGCTGTTTTCATACAGAATACATAAGCTAGAGAATATTTGTTTTTTGTATAAATGACTTAAAAGTAGACATTCCAAGCTTTATAAAGAGATATATGTAATGTCTGTGTGGCAAGTATTCGCTGAGTTACAGTTCATTTTCAGACGCATTTCAGAGTGGACTTTATCGAAGAGACAAACGGGAGAATGCGCATCCTTTTTGTTTTCTTTATTAAGCGAAAAGCACAACATTTAGTTTTTATTTTGAGTGTACATAAATAAAAGTAGACACTTTAAGCTTTGTAAAGACATATATCAAGCGCCAGCGTTAGTTCTGGCAGGCCACGTAGTCAAGCTCTGCTATCAGCTGATGGGGAAATTCTAACTCCGCCCCTCTTTCAGCTGATCTGTTTCAGCTGATCCTATGCTCTCAATTGGCTCCTCTCAAACAGGGCGCCTTACTTAAGCATAGCTTCACTTCAATCTGCCTGCTTGGACGCTTCTGCTGCACGCTGCTTTGCAATCAGGATAAGAATTTATGGTTTCCTATGCTTTATCATCTATGCATTTTGTGCAGTCTGCTTTGTCAAATCACCAAACCATACACAAGGCTTTTTAAAGTGCAATTGCCTTTCACGTTGTATTCATGTATCAAACGGAGCTACAGCAATTCTATGTTCGTTTTGAGTGAGATAAGTAGGCTATGTGTTGGCTAATGATTCAATCACGCAATTTGAGCATTATTTTGGCAAATATTTATTCAATATTTACATACTTGCGTAAGACGAACGTGAGCTGCAGCTGCATTTTCAGCAGAATTATACCAGGACATGTACTATTTCATAACTATGGGAGCAGTAACAATTATGACCATGTGTTGGATACTTTCGTCAGCTTATTACTAGACTAACTGCTGTCTCGTACTATTGATTTATTTATTTATTTATTTTTCCCAGCTTACCCGAGTATGGCGGTTCAAGTCTAACGTTACAAGCTATTTCCTCAACGAAAGCAACCCCACTTGCTGAGCCTGTTATTTTATCATTTGGCAAACGTTTCACTGGGTTTTGTGTCTCGGGCTCTGGGATACGTGCTCCATTGCAGCGTGTTTGCAGCGATGGGTGGCGGCCGATCGTCATGAACGTGATCCTGAGAGGTGGTCGTCAGAGAGGTATTTATTAGTTAAAATCACTCTGCTCAAATGCATGTTTTGCTTTAAAACAAGATTTGTCAGGAGCTAATTAAATGAGGAATTCGGCAAGCAAAACAGAATCATATCACAAGGAATTGTGCAGTGCGAAATATAGCGAGAGCAATTCGCCCCCACACGGTTCACCTCACATTCATTCAGGTTGTAAACGTAAACTCGCATTTTCGTCGCATGGTTCACAAACTGTCTAATTTGGAGTTTGCATCGCTGCATTATTTTCATGGACTCTCTGAAGGTATACTAATATGTTATGTGACTGACTCAAGAACAATTTCAGAGAAATCTGCACTCCACAAATTAAGTATATCAAGCCTATGTCTCAGCTGGCAATTTAACACTCATTCATCTGTCTTCACGAAGCTAAGTTTATTTTTAACTCCGTTAAAACTATCAGGTCATTGGCAACGTAATTGACAATGGTATCTGCATTGCTTAAGCTTAGTCGTTTTCAGTAAAATGCTAGGCTTATGGATATTGTTCTTGTCTCTATAGTTGGTATTTGTAAATTGTAACTCCTTTTAAGCTAAAGTTGCTATGGGAAATGTTGTCTAAACTATAGTTGAGATTGGGAACACATTTGTCTTAAAGCTATTATTAATATTGAAAGTGCTCGTTCTTAAAGCTATATCTAATATTGAGTGCTTGCCTTAAAGCTATACTTGTATTGGAAATGCTTGTTATTAAAGTTATAGCTAATATCGGAAGTGCTTGTCTTAAAGCTATAACTAATATCGGAAGCGCTTGTCTTAAAGCTATAATATTGAAAGTGCTCATTCTTAAAGCTAAAGTTGCTATTAGAAATATTGTCCTAAGCTATAGTTGAATTCGGGAACGCACTCATTCTTAAAGCTATAGTTAATATTGGAAATGCTTGTTCTTAAAGCTATAATTAATGTCGGATATGCTGTTATTAAAGCTATAATTAATATCAGAAGTGCTTGGTCTCAAAGCTATAATTAATATTGGAAGTGCTCATTCTTAAAGCTATAATTAATATAATATTGAAAGTGCTCATTTGTAAAGCTATAATTAATATAATATTGAAAGTGCTCATTTGTAAAGCTATAATTAATATCGGGAGTGCTTGTCCTTAGAGCTATAATTAATATCGGAAGTGCTTGTCTTAAAGCTATATTAATTTTCGAAGTGCTCATTCTTAAAAGCTATAATTAATATTGGGAATGCTTGTATTAAAGCTATAATTAATATTGGGAATGCTCGTTCTTAAAGCTATAATTAATATTGGGAATGCTTGTCTTAAAGCTATAGTTAACATCGGAAGTGCCTGTTATTAAAGCTATAATTAATATTGGGAATGCTCGTTATTAAAGCTATAATTAATATTGGAAGTGCCTGTTATTAAAGCTATAATTAATATTGGGAATGCTTGTTATTAAAGCTATAATTAATATCGGAAGTGCCTGTTATTAAAGCTATAATTAATATTGGGAATGCTTGTTATTAAAGCTATAATTAATATTGGGAATGCTTGTTAATAAAGCTATAGTTAACATCGGAAGTGCTTGTTCTTGAAGCTATAATTAATATGGGAAAAGCTTGTTCTTAAAGCTATAGTTAATATCAGAAGTGCTCGTCATTAAAGCTATAATTAATATTGGAAATGCTCGTTCTTAAAGCTATAGTTAATATCGGAAGTGCTTGTTCTTAAAGCTATAATTAATATCGGAAGTGCCTGTTATTAAAGCTATAATTAATATTGGGAATGCTTGTTATTAAAGCTATAATTAATATTGGGAATGCTTGTTAATAAAGCTATAGTTAACATCGGAAGTGCTTGTTCTTGAAGCTATAATTAATATGGGAAATGCTCGTTCTTAAAGCTATAGTTAATATCGGAAGTGCTTGTTCTTAAAGCTATAATTAAAATTGGAAGTGCTTCTTATTAAGGCTATAATTAATATTGGAAGTGCTTGTTCTTGAAGCTACGGTAATATCGGAAGTGCTTGTTATTAAATCTATAATTAATATTGGAAATGCTTGTTCTTAAAGCTATAATTAATATTGGAAATGCTTGTTCTTAAAGCTATAATTAATATTGGAAATGCTTGTTCTTAAAGCTATAGTTAATATTGGGATATATGCGTGTTCTTAAAGCTGTAATATTGGAAGTGCTTGTTATAGCTATAGTGATATTGGGAACATGCTTGGTAAAACTATAAGTATATTGGAAATAGCTTGTTGTTAAAGCTATGGTGTCGGGAACATGCTTGTCTTAAAGCGATATAGCTACTGGAAAACTACGTTTTCTCAAGCTATAGATGTTGGAAATGGGCTTGTCTTAAAGCGATATCGTTAGCTATAGTAGAGTTTGGAAACGTGCTTGTTTTAAAACTGTAGGTGCTATTGGAAACACACTTGTTCTTAAAGTTATAACTAACTTTAGAGTAGAACTTTGGAGGTACTTTTCAGATTTGATTAAGATTACCACAACACTATTTTTCTGGTGTATCAACTTGCACCGATTACTCTTTCACCCTTAGACTCACCCTAAATAATAAGCTTTTCCTCAAGCTATAGGCACTATGGGAATTTGATATTATTAAAGCGGTAGTTTAAACCTGATATATTGCTAATACGTTTTACTCGCGGTCACATGACCTCACATTTCTTATGTATCAATTTATTCCTAGCACTTCAGCATAATCCTAAGCACACTAAACTGATAGGATAAGGGGATGAACGGCGTTTTATCTCTGAATCTGACTCTGCTTTGTCATCTATGTTAGCCTACCTGAGGAGCCATCCACAAGCTGTTCAACAGGATCCATTATTTGTCTTGGAGGAGGGAAAGCTTGTGCCCAGAGTCTGGTTGCTTCCTGTCTCCGCCTGCTATGCCTACCGCAAGCTTCCCTCAGAGCATTATACAGCTCATTCTCTGTGCATAGAGGCTGCTACAACTGCAGCTTCCTGCAACTGCAACTCCAGTCTCTACATTGAGGCCATGAGGCGATTTGTCTTCAGCCGCTTATGATCGTTATATTTGGCCCGATGCGCGAGCCATCCATTAGAAACCTATGAGTGCTGCTCCATATATAAATTTAAATTACTTATATTATTAGCTGGTTACATTCATCATGCTAGCTTCACGTAGATCGATTAGATCTTACAATTAAAATCAGTTAGACGACCTTCTCTGAACGCTTTTTTATTTTTTGGATCCTCCGTGGCTCTTCGATTAGAGGAAGAGCCAGGGAGGATTGCCCGGTATGGTCTGTCGGGGGGATTTGCGCTACTTTCCAGTCTATTAAATAGGAGGATTGCCCCTAGAAGCTGCTGCTGTTCCCTGTTTTTGATTTCATGGAGCTCACCATGATAACGAAGGGAAATTAAGAACAGCGCCATATCGCCTATTTACTATTTATTTACTCGTATCATTAACTGTAGCTACATTCCTCGTGCTAGCTTCACATAGATTACATTTTCTCATCTTCGTATCCTCTGCTGTCTCTTCAATCAGCTGGAAGAGCCAGGGAGGATTGCCTGGTATGGTCTGTTGGGGGATTTGCTCTGCCCTCCCAGTTAAATGGGAGGTCGTCCCCAGAATCTGCTGCTGTTCCCTGTCTTGGCTTTTCATGGAGCTCATGAAAGGATGGGGAATTTAGAACATACCGCCAAATCTAAATCTTTACAAAATATGCAATTAAAAAATTGTACTAAATGTTTGTCTATTGTGTTTTTTGACTTTAGTGGACCTGACAGAACTTTTATATCTGTGAGGCCAAAAATGACGGAGTATTGAAAAACTGAAAAACTCAGCAGAACGCGCGGGCGTACGCACATTTTATAAATGAGACCCCACATTACAGAGCTTGAAGCTGTTTCCCTATTTATTTATATTTCTTATCATTTCTTACTTTGCAAATGTAAAATTGATCTTTAATTCTCATTAATTTTGTGTTCAAATGTCCTAAGCATTCTTACAGTCTTCCCTTATGATATACACTGCGTTCATCTGTGATTAGAAAAAAAGTACTGCACATGCGCTTCTGTACAGTGTTTCTTCATGTTCAGACTTGACCTTGCAGGCTTTATTTACATTTATATCTACATGTATTAATTTGGCAGACTCTATGATGTCAGTGCTGAGCCAATCCAAACCGGGACGGAAGCACCTGGGACGAAAAGAGCACTCTTGAGTGAGCTCCCCAATCTTACACATATAAACAAATTCATAGACCTTGTTAGGACTGATTCCCGTGCCATTTTGCATAATGTAAGTTATAGGATAGTGTTTTTCATATGGAAAAAAAAAACAACCTACAAAGTCAGCGCTTCGAGGAGTTAATTTATGTCTGGAACTTGAAATGAAAACCATAAAATATAAAAATCTTCACATTACGTAACAACATAAATCCATAGTGCCACTGTGCACTGGTGTAGAAGCTGTTGCGTTTGTCCATGCACTGCATAACAGACGGAGAGGGGGAGATGCCTTAAGCTGGCCACCGGCCATATCCTCAGTTTATGTAAAAATGAGCCACCTCTGCCTGACCGGAGCACTGAAAATCCATCCTGGGAACACTTTGATTGGTCAGGAATGTGGCTGTCACCTGACCGCCAGTAGGCATAGTATAATATGCAGGTCTGTAGGGAGGTCAGTCTGTATTATTTGTGGCTGGTTTAAATGGCCAGGGAGACAAGGGGTCAAAGCAAAATGACAGAGTTGGAGAGAAAGTTGGAAAATACATGGTTAGTAAAGATATGGAGAAGGAAAGCTGAAAAAGAAGATGGCAGAGTGATAAGGAAAGGAAGGAGGGATTAGAGCTGGAAAGAATGCAGGCGAGGTGACAGTGATATATAGGAAACATAGCAGGGAGCAGAAACCAGGAGAGATGGCTCTTTTCACACGTTCTCTTCATCTATTCACTGTGATGCCGGAGGGGCAGAGTGCGTGGACTACATTCATCCACAATGTCAGTCTTTGTCAGGATTTTATCAACACTCAGGGAACCAGCTCTTCCAAGAGACTCTTGGTATAGATGACCTCATTGCAAACATAAAAGCCTTTTTTATCCTCTTAGAGACTGTCAAGGCCTATTGGACAAGTGATTCTACAATAAATTCAAAAAAAAAAAAAATACTAATCTGATAAGACTGACAGTCCTTCAGGTTTTAAAGGGGTCATGAATTGAGAAATCATCTTTCCCTTGAGCTTTTGATATGTAAAAGGTCATCTTATAAGGATGTCCTGTAAGTTTCAGAGCCGAAAACGTCCTTGTTAGTCAAAGAAAAGCTTTTATTGACAGCTGGCTCAGCAAACGATAGATCTGTGAATGTGCGTCCCCGTGACGTCAGAGTGCAGTGAAACGCCACCTCAAGACGAACGCCTCATTCTGTAGCCCCGCCCACCAACTCATACCTGACATGTTAGACAAATAACATAGGCCTATGTGGAGCTAAACCGGATCGAACTTCCAAGCAAACAAGCTTATGGCATGTTTCAAACATGCCATACGCTTCCTTCGGATTCCAATTTTAGCAATGCATGTTTGAACTTTATTTTTAATGAAGTTCCAGCTCATTTCATTTGTTTGCTTCAGTTCACCGGATTTGTTTGTAAACAAGAGACTGGATTTGCAGACAGGATGAGATTTAAAAAACGATGCTGTGGCTTCTGGATCTGACAGGAATGATGCGACACAATTATGTGAGTACAAATTGTTTTTTTATATGTAATAGTAAGCGTTGTTCACTCTCTTGACTGGTAATTTGAAGGAAAAATACAATCACAGAAGTTTTGAACATGCTGATTTGTCTGCAGTGAAGTTTTGCAGATGCTTGTGTGTGTGTGTGTGTGCGTATGTGTGTGTGTGTGTGTGTGTGTGTGTGTGTGTGTGTGTGTGTGTGCGTGTGTGTGTGTTAGTGATGTGGTTCGCAGTTATATCCACCAATCGGGCCGGCCAAGTAATACAAAATAACATTCCAATTAATTGCGGGTGGATGAGAGATAAATCATTGTGTTTTTTTGATAAAGGCATTTTGCGAGCCCTGTGGGCGAATCGTTCCGGTTGCCGTTTCTCCACATTCAAAGTTTTCAAAACAATTCCTCATGTGTAAGGGAGCCAAAGCTCATTATACTATGCAAAACTGTTATCCAATCATAGCAGTGGGCGTTTGGTTCCAAGTCTTCAGTGTGGCACGCCCATAAAAACAGAGCATTCCAGGAGAGAGGCTCAAAACCAGGGTAGAAAATAGCCTATTACTTATTCATTATGCTTTTGAATGTAAAAAACACGCAAATGTAATAATTTGACCTCAGACAACAGTACATTTTTTTTTTTAAAAGCCAGTTCATGACACCTTTAAATACATTTTTAATTGATTAATTTCCATTGTTTCACAACAACATTTTCAACTGAAAACAGAAAACTTTTAATGCATTCTGGAATGGCAATATAGGTTCTACTACGAAATAAAAGCTATATGGGCTCTTGAGATTTAAAGGCTTAGTCCCTGATCAGACAGAACGCGTTTTTCAGGTTTAAAACACGAGGCGTGTATCCAAAAATAGTGAAAAAAATGTGTTTTATGTATATGACTTGAAATAAGTCACTTTTAGAAAATTAGAAATACAAGAAAGTGTTTAACCCCTAGAGGACTGCACAGTTTTGGGGCCCTTTAGAAGTTTTGACATGCTCTGACATTTGTGCTTTTTTCAGTTGCTTATAAACATATTAATGGCTAAATGAATGGCAAATTATATTATCAATATTAAAAAACAGTGTGAAATATTACATTTGAATATATTAACAATAATAGTGTATGATGAATATTAATACAACACAATATTCATATAATTTATGAATGTTATATGAATATTCATATTATAATATAATGTATTAATAATAATAATAATTCGTTTTATTGTGAAACTGAATATGTTTCAAAGTTTGTTTCCACGTTTAAATCCTAGATTTTCAATGTGGTCTCCCCTCCACTTGGAATAATCATCCAGAAGGAACGAGGACATATACTTACACAAACCTTCTATCTCTCATAAACAGACTTGGATATGAAAGATTGCAAGCCAAAACTTGAGATCACGAAGATCAGATTGCAACAACTCTCAACTGATCAGATATTTTGTCCCATAACATTGTGTCTCAAGTGGAACGCAAAGCATCCTGTAAATATTGAAGGGAAAGAAATGCACACAGGCTTCAGATGATCTGCCTTTGTTTATGAAGAAAAATAAAGATATTGCTCTGCAATTTTGCTGGAAGTGAAAAGCAGCCAGAGAAATCAGACATTCAGAGGTTGCAGCATCCTTTATTCATACAGGCTTGATGAGAGAATGAATTCTATTATAAATTCTATTACAACTGCAGGTGGTGGAGCAGAAATGATGGGGAAGAGACAAAAAGACGCATTTAGATATTCAGGAAGATTTCGGCAACAATCCCGCTGCCTAAGATTGAACTACATTGTTTCTAGTCAATTAGTTATTACTCATACAAGGAGTACGCAGAATCTCTATAAAGGATAAGATCAGTATTATGAAGTTAGTTTTGCATATGAAGAGTTAGTTTAACATAAAAAAATGTGGTCAGACTGTTATTTGATATTTAGAGTTGTTGCTGTTTCTTCAGCATTCCATTGCTTGTTAGGATGTACTTGTGTCCCTACACAAGTTTGATGCCACTTAATGTCCTTTAGGTTTGTGCTTCTAATGCTATTAAGTAGGCCTGTATATGGAATTTGCCATATATATGAATGAGCAACATGCATGTGGTTGGTATAAGCATAGTTACTAACTCTCCATCTTTTTCTTTCACACATCACGCATTGTTTTTTCTGCCCATGTCTCTCTTCCACTACATGCCATACAAGCTGAATAACTCTCTCTCTATCACCAGCAAACCTGTCTAAGAGATGACACTTTAGCAGGAATGAAATCCAATGAGAAAAATGCTCAGCCAGCATGAGAGCTTGTGGTGCTGTTAAAAATATAGATGTACATTTGGGTCAGCAAGCCTGCCTTCCTTCTCTTACAATACAGAACCCTGCTCTTTTGTGCTTTTGTTTGTGCTTCATATTTATTACTCATTGTTGATA
Source organism: Gobio gobio (assembly GCF_949357685.1). NCBI lineage: Eukaryota > Metazoa > Chordata > Actinopteri > Cypriniformes > Gobionidae > Gobio > Gobio gobio. The sequence goes on from NC_137099.1 coordinate 35,891,279, forward strand.
GCTGTTTGATAACGTAGTCAAGCCAAACGCTAATAATATCAATTACCATTAAACACCGATCAGGCATAAGATTATGTCCTAATATTGTGTTGGTCCACCTTTTGCCAAAACAGCCATGACCCGTCAAGGGATGGACTCCACTAGACCCCTGAGGTTTTGCTGTGGTATCTGGTACCAGGATGTTATCAGCAGATCCTTTAAGTCATGTAAGTTGTGAGGTGGGGCCTCCATGGATCGGACTTGTTTGTTCACCACATCCCACAGAAGGCCAAGTCATCACCTCAAACTCATTCCTGAACCATTTTTGCTTTGTGGCAGGGTACGTTATCCTGCTGAAAGAATACCGTTTCCGTGAAAGGGTGTACATGGTCTGCAACAATGCTTAGGTAGGTGGTACGTGTCAAAGTATCATCCACATGGATGGCAGGACCCAAGGTTTCCCAGCAGAACATTGCCCAAAGCATCACACTGCCTCCGCCGGCTTGCCTTCTTCCCATAGTGTATCCTGGTGCCATGTGTTCCCCAGGTAAGCGACACACACACACCCGGCCATCCACGTGATGTATCAAACTCGCTTAAATCCTTATGCTTGTCCATTTTTTCTGCTTCTAACACATCAACTTTGAGGACAAAATGTTCACTTGCTGCCTAATATATCCCACCCACTAGGTGCCATGATGATGAGATAATTAGTGTCATTCACTTCACCTCTCATAATGTTATTCCTGTTCAGTGTAGGTCCGATATTGTAGAGAGCGACAAAACACATTGCCATTCTTACATAGACTTGTAGACGACCCTGTATAATTCACTTATCCTTTTCTTACCTTTTCTGAATCAGTTTCTGGTTCAAACAGATATGGATGAATTAAATCAATATTTCCACTTGCCGTTGTGTAGCATTTACTACAGTTGACCAAGTGGATCGGGTAGTCAGAGCTTGTGTGATTGAGTCTAATTGGACTAATTTGCTTATTCATGGCTCCACATATCATGAATTCAATTCATATGAGTTCATGTAATTAATTATTTTGTGAATTTAATTTCAATTTATTAATTTTATTAAGACTTTTCTTTAGATTCACCAATCCAACATACCTCTCTAGAGTCTAGAACATATGCCTATCCTATTAATTTTAAAATATAAATATATATTGTGAACAATAGGATTTGTTTTTGAAAAAACTATCATGCTCACCACCAAGTCTGCATTTATTAAATACAAAAATACAATAAAAACAGTAACATTGTGAAATATTATTAAACACAATTTAAAAACTGTTTTCTGTTTAAATATTTTTTTTAAATGTATTTTATCCGAGTGATACACAGCTGAATTTTCAGCATCATTACTCCAGTCTTTAGTGTCACATGATCCTTGAGAAATCATTCTAATACTTTAATTTGATGCTCAAGAAACATTTGTTATTATCACACTTGAAAATAGTTGTGCAGCTTTATATTTCGGTAACACTTTACAATAAGGTTTCATTAGTTAGCATGAACTAAGAATGAACAATACTTCTACAGCATATAATAATCTTATTTAAAGGGGTGGTAAACCACGATTTCACTTTTCTAACTTTAGCTAGTGTGTAATGTTGCTGCTTGAGCATAAACAACATCTGAAAAGTTACAACGTTCAAAGTTTAAAGCAAAGGGAGATATTTGCTTTTAAAGAAATCAATTTCTAAGGACTACAGCAAACGGCCGGTAGGGACTACAGACATTCCTTCAGGGTCTCTGACATCACCAGCCCCAATATTTACATAAACCCCTCCTCCGAGAATATTAAATAAGGGGGGGGGGGCATTTTGTATCGCCGCAGTGAAGCGTTGTTGTGGTATTGTTAGTTGTTGTTGTCGCAATGCCGAAGAAATGCTGTTATTTTAACTTGCTAAATTGCAGGTCCACTTTGTTCAGCCTTCCTAGGGACGGGGGTGCATTGCAGTGCGTTTAACATACACCATGTTATATGCATGTGTGTATGAGACAGAGGGGAACAGGTCGCATTTGCAGCAGATATATGCTGCCCATCATAAATCAAAGCACGAGACAGACAGGGGTCGGAGGAGAAGACTGGAAAATGTGACATAATGGACAATATTCGTCTGTATTTGCAATACACGAGCCGCGGTTCAGCTGCGCGAGACAAACACTGCCAGTGTGTGGATGCACGACGGGCGCGCGCGGCTCCCGCTTCACATTTCACGGCGGAAAGCTTCCACAATCTTCGCGAGTACAAGGAAGTACACAGATGACAATGCTGTTTGGCTCTGCAAACCAATTTATTAAATGCTCATTCATACTTAACGTTATCCGACAAACACCTAATGTTACAAACTTTTTTTTAAATCTCAACAGCGAACTTGGCATTAGTGTAAATTATTCTTTGATTAGAGCTTTTATGTATTGTTTACTTGTATTGTATGTATTGTTTACTATACTTTCTGACAAACGTGCACTGCGGTTAGCGAATCACAACACACTGGGCCAGCAAACCAATCTGAGCCCATTGCGTATTTTTGAGGGACTGGCTTCATACAACCCGGAAACCATCAGACCGTTTTTTTTACAAGGAGGGACAGAGCAGTGTAGAATAAAGGTAAAATATATGAAAAATAATGCATTTTTTTAAAAACGAAGCATGAACACATTACAGTGCACCCCACAAACACAATCAAGCCTTCGAAAGAATGTGTTTTACAACCCCTTTAATGTTGATTTCAACATTGACTAATACTTTATTGAAATCAAAAGTTTGTTAATGCACTGTGAACTAACATGAACAATCAATGAACAGTTTCATTTTTTAGTTAACAAAGATGAATAAATACAGATGTATTGCTCATTGTTAGTTAATGCTAGTTAATAATGTTAACAAATGAGACCTTATTGTAAAGTGTTAGCTATATGTTATATAAACCATGATCATTTTTTTTCAGGGTTCTTTGATGAATAGACTAGTTAAAAGGAACAGTATTTATTTGAAACAGAAAATGATATAAACATCTTTACTTTCATTTTTAGTCCAATTAATTCAGCCTTGTTGAATGAAATTATTAATATATTTAAAAGTAGGGTACATTTATTGTTTTAACCTTTTTCAAAAAAAATTGCATATACATACTGGACGTTCATTTTTGGACAGTATATACTGTATATGTTGACTTATATTAAAGTTTGACTTATTCAATTTGACTTTACATTATTTTATTCAATACTAATATCTGAACAAATTGAAAAGTCTCTGTGAAAAAAAGGGAGGGGGGTTAATTACACCCTAAAATTTAGCTGGTACTGGACTTTTGGCAGAAATAACTTAATGGAGGCATTTCTTATAATTGTCAGCAGAACAATGTCTCAGCAGGAGAAATCTTTGCCCATTCCTCCATGTCCACTCCTCCACTCTTTAACTTTGAAAATCCTCAAGCACTTTTTTTTTGCTTCCCATGGCTACATGCAAAAAAAATGTCTTTACTCTCTTCCCAGCAGTGTTCATCCTCCAGTAAAATTATGCCCAATTGGTTCAGTATTTTCCCTTGTGACTATTCAAAAAGTATCTCTTCCTCTCCATCCATGTTTGTTCTCCACGTCCTGCTGCCTCCTGGCTCAGGAGGGGGTAGGGGCGGGTCGATGGCTTTGTTGCTGTTGGGTCTTGTTGCCTGCTGAGATATCAATAGATTGTCGACCATGGGAGAGTTGTTGAACAGGGTTGGCAAAGTGTCTAGGCTTTTAAAACAATGGTCCTTCTTGCTGACAGCCACTTTGTGTGTGTGCGTCTTTGTGTTTGTGTCTGTGCAACCTGCTGTTATCAAACGGATATTGAGCTGAGCCTATTCATGCGATACACTTATTTATACTTTTCAGTTAATAGCACTGATAAAGCACATTAGTATCTTGGATTGGAATACATTTTTTGCGGTCATCAAAGCCACGGTACACATTGTGTTTCTCAAAGGGAATATCTTGATGAAGGGGATTTGTTTTCCATGCAGAATATTTTATTTGAAAATGCTTGTCTTCAAAACGCCAGGCTTTATTGAGTTTTCCATATGATTGTTTGTATGTGAGCAAGGGTGATGTCAAGGCTAATCAGTGAGGGTGTTTACAACGGGGTGTGTTACGAATATATATCAGCACTCATGCTCGAGAAATGAATTTAAACTAGTCTGTTAATCAGTGCCATGAAGTAGAAAGCAGGAAACGGATGTGGTGGAACCGATGATGGACGGACACACCGACACGCACACCTGCGCACAGTCAAATAATTAATTGATGCCATTCAGTGTTCAAAAGCATACAGTTTTTATTTTGCACACTCATAAGTTATTGTGCCAGCAAACATTATGTATAATTAAAGTTTATTTCAGACACAACATTTACAGGGTGATTTTTTCTGTCAATCACACAGACATGAACAAAGCATAACGTTAAAAAGATTCTGAAATTCTGGAAACATTTGCATCTCTGTTTACAAATATATCACACACAGCCAAGCAAGCCCAAGGCTACAATTACACCCCATTTGGATGTGGCGTTGGCCATGCAAATGCTTGGAATCGACTGGAATAAATGAGTAAAAGGTTAACATTTTTAAGGGAGGCTGTAACCAATTTATTTGTATAATTTTTTTTTTTTTTTTTAAGTAAACACTACAGTTATAGAGAGAAATCTATAGTCTAAGGGAAGCATTGAGCTGAGCTGAGTCGCTGTCCGAGGTGCTGAAACAGCACATTGTGAATGATGGTCTTCTGGCTCTGTCCAAATGCTGATCAAACGAACATTGCGCTCCACTAAATGGCCATTGGAGCCTTGGTCTGTGTAGTTTCAAAATTCATCTTTAACTCATACGAGTGTAGGGAAGTGGAGAGAGAGTTTGTAATCATAACTGTGCCAAAAAAGAACCTACCTTTAATCAGCTCCCCCTGCAGACTTAAAGAATCCCTTCTTTTTTATAGAATCCAAAAAATGATGAGCTAACTTTTCTGCTGGTGTGGGTTTCGTCATTTTGTGCTGCACAAGAAGCTACACACTGGCTGCATCCAAAATTGCATACTTACCAAATATATAGTGGGTGACAAAAGAAGTATTTCTAAATTCACAGTACTCATAAAAGAGTAGGCAAAAAATACCTGGATGACCTACTAATTCTGAAGTGTGCATACGTTGGACACTTTACTATCTCATGATGCTGATGCTGGTAGGTCACACGAGAATGACAACATGGTCAATGTAGTGAGTCCGCATTATATTCATACTACACACACTCATAATATATAGAACATACATTTTTAGCTGCCACAAAAGTAATTACTTATTCAATATAAGTATACAATTTCGGATGCAGCCACAGTTTTTTACTCTTCTTTTTTATCATAGGTGGTAATCAACATTAAGGTGCAATGCCGCCACCTGCTATGCTAGTGTCAATCAGCTGGATGTTTACGTTATTACCTTGTGTGTAGTATTAACATATCTTTTTTTTTATTTTTTTTTATCATATATGCCGGTATACTGCGATACCCCTAGACATATACATTAGATGCTGTTAGAGGTGACGTGACATGTAAGCCATACTCAGAAATTGTCCTCTGCATTTAACCCATCCAAGTTAGTGCGCACACATTAAGAGTAGTGAGTAGTGAACACAAACACACACTGCAAACCATGGACACACACACCCGGAGCAGTGAGCCACCATTTTTTGCTGTGGCGCCCGGGGAGCGATTGGGGGTTAGATGCCTTGCTCAAGGGCACCTCAGTAATTTCCTGCTAATATTGAGACTCGAACCCGCAACCTTCGGGTTACCAGTCTGACTCTCTAACCACATCTAGAAGCTGTTTCTACAAGCAGATAAGAGATCACTGTGATATAAAGTAAAAAAAAATAAAAAAAAAATAGTTGCACTGAAATGTACAGTAATTTCGCAAGTATGAAATATAAAGTTTCATTGTGAGATATAATGCCACATTATAGAGATACTTAGCCCCTTTGTGAGTAATAAAGTCACATTTTCAAGATATTAAGTCACAGCTGGGAGATGCTGCAAAGATATTTTTTTCAGTTTCTGGTAACTGTCTGACAGTTAAAGTGTAATAAGAAATAAAGTCAAACTATGAAATATAGGCCTGGTTTCACAGACAGGGTTTATATTATGCCTTAGTTTGATCAGGACATTTGAGTAGCTTTTAGAAACATGCTTTAGTAACTTTAGAGATGTGCATCTTGACAAAACAATGGCACTGACATACTCTATAGTTCCAATCACTTCCATGGCCACAGGTGTATAAAATCAAGCACCTAGGCATGCAGACTGCTTCTACAAACATTTGTGGAAGAACGGGTTGCTCGCAGGAGCTCAGTGAATTCAAGCGTGGTACCGTGATAGTTTGCCACCTGTGCAATAAGTCCAGTCGTGAAATTTCCTCACTACTATATATTCCACTGTCAACTGTTTGTGGTATTATAACAAAGTGGAAGCAATTTGGAACAACAGCAACTCAACAGCAACCCATGTAAAATCACAGAGTGGGGTCAGCGCATGCTGAGGCGCACAGTGCACAGAAGTCGACAACTTTCTGCAGAGTCAATAGCTACAGACCTCCAAACTTTGTGTGGCCTTCAGATTAGCTCAAGAGCAGTACATAGAGAGCTTCATGGAATGGGTTTCCATGGCCGAGCAGCTGCATCTAAGCCTTAAATCAAGTGCAATGCAAAGCGTCAGATGCAATGGTGTAAAGCATGCCACCACTGGATTCTAGAGCAGTGGAGTGCTCTAAGATCACCGTTCTTTGGAGTGACCAATCACACGTCTCTGTCTGGCAATCCAATGGACTTGTCTGGGTTTGGCAGTTGCCAGGAGAACAGTACTTGCCTGACTGCATTGTGCCATGTGTAAAGTTTGGTGGAGTTAGGAATTATGATGTGGGGTTGTTTTTCTGGGGTTGGCCTTAGCCACTTAGTTCCAGTGAAATAAACTCTTAATGCTTCAGCATACCAAGACATTTTGGACAATTTCATGCTCCCAACTTTGTGGGAACAGTTTGGGGATGGCCCCTTCCTGTTCCAACATGACTGCGCACCAGTGCACAAAGCAAGGTCCATAAAGACATGGATGAACGAATTTGGTGTGGAGGAACTTGACTGGCCTGCACAGAGTTCTGACCTCAACCCAATAGCCTTTGGGATGAATTCGAGCGGAAACAGTTAAAACAGCTCAAACATGCATTTTAGTCTGGGACTAGGCTTAAGCCTTGTCTATGACACCGGGGGATAAAGTCGCAAGTGCAAGATTATTTGTAATATTTAGGGCCAGATTTAATAAACAGGACAAATTAGCATGAGAGTGCAATTCCAAAACAACGCCGATGAGGGTGGAAAGTTCTGAGCATGATCTACTGACGACGTGCAAATGAAAGAACACTGATGCAGCCGGATCATTTCAATAATGACCAACGCAATCTACCAAGAGCAGCTCAAATTAGCATCTGGTTTGGGACGGCAAATAATGCCGCAAATACCAGTAAATTGACTAGTGCTAACCTTAGTAAATCACCTTGCATGATTCATTTAAATACTCCTCCCATACATTTTGTGTCTGAAAGGGAAACTCCTACAAATGCATATGCAATAAGATCAACCGCAAAAATAACCCTGTCCATGCCTTTTCAGCACAAATTTTTCACTGCGTGTCTTCAGTAAATCCTGACAGTAGTTTTTTAACGCCAAAAGAGGGTCTGTGCTGGCGCAAGCTGTTAGTAAATCTGGCCCATAATGTCACATTAATGAGATACTTAGTCACTTTGTGAGTAATAAAGTCGCATTTGCGAGATATATAAAGTCATATGGCCAGATATAAAGCCACAACTGGCAGATATATAGTGGTATGGCAACATATAGTCACATTGGACACATAAAGTCACAATTACAAGATATAAGGTGAGACCGCGGATTGTGTGAAGTTAAAATGACTGTACCTTATATTATCCGAAACGGGCTTCCACAGGATAATAATAGATCAAAGCAAGTTTTACTGGAATGCTCTACAAGCATGTCTTATCATCCATTATTGACACACCATTTTGAAATCCTTAGAAGCTGTGTTTTCACTGCACTGGAGAACCTCTCAGAAATCCAATGAGCTGTTCTACAAAATCGCTTTTTCAGTGTTTGCTGAATGTGCAAAAAAGACAAAAGTCTGCCTTAATGTTTGTATTATTTGGTTTTGTTGTCAAGAGTGGGGCGAAATTTACATTAGTGTAAGTGGGAATGCATCGCTTTCTGGCTATTTCTGTCCTATTTGTTCATTTACACCTGCAAAACTTATGTAATAACTGTTATTTATCAGCCAGTCCAAATGAGTGGATAAACAAAGGAGAAAAAAAATAGAATTGGGAAGAAAACTTGGGGAGACAAAGAAGGAGACCACCTCTATTTTGTTTGTTTTGTTGAGAGTTATTGCTTTGCTTTTGTGCACACAGTCCTCTTGTGAAAGCATTTTAGCAAGCGGCCTGACATTTTTGCAGGATAAAAGATTCAATTTCATTAGGAGCACAGAAGCAAACAAAGTAATCTATGAGCTATTGATAAGCACAGAATTGAGAATACACGAAGGTGGAAATATTAAGTGCCTCTTATGGGTGAATGTGAGGGGGCACAGACAGAAAAGGCAGCACTGTCATGACTAGCTTTTACATGCATGAGTCACAATTAAGCTCTGCCATGTCACAGTCAGCCCAAGCTTCTGGTGAGAAACGTATTTTAACAGTTATCTAAACAAAGCTGTAAATCCTGTCATTCCCCCTACAGTATGTCGACTGACTCTAATTCAGCAGCAACAATCACGGTTTCAACATTTATCAGGGCAGAGACGCACAGGGTAGAGATGCACTTTTAATCCATCTCAAATAAATAAAGGATGAAGCGACAAATGCTGAAAAGAATACGGTCATTGACACAAAAGGTTTGTTTGATTCATGAGTCAATGACAATGAAATTGAATCAAAAATATATTAAAAATGCTATTAATACATACAATGACTTAAACACTGTTACAGTACAGAGACACGGAGAACAGGAGATCAGAGTGCAGAGTGGGTCAGGTGCGCAGTCAGAGAGATGAATGGCAGGATAATGCAGATAACTGGATGGTAATACTCAATGTCTTTCGTAGGAGAACCAGGAGGACGGAACACTGGAGACGATGGAGACACACTGGAGATGAGGAAGCAGGTAAGTAGCACGGGAGAGTCCTTGAGGTAAGCAAACAGGTAAGTGTTGTGCAAACAAGACCGGACAGTGAATGTGTGTGAGCGTGGGGCTTAAGTGCAGGCAGTTATGAGGTAATGCTGAGCTGCAGGTGTGTGTGATCAGTATCCGGGAGAGGCTGTGCGTGGTGCTAGGGAGTGGGTGGAGCCTGGCGTGCTTGTGACAAACACACCTCTTATATGATGAATATGTTTTTAATTTCTGAATATAAATTAATTTAGTTATTTTTTGGTGCGTCAAGGTAATACATGATTGAAATTCTTGAAAAGAGAACCTTATTAAGCATTGGCACAATCTTTTATTCTGTCTTAGGTGAGAAAAAAAAGAAGCAGTGACTTGAAAATGACTTTTGTTTGTTAAATCAATGTCATATGGTGTGACCAGCAAAAAAGTGGTGCAAGACACATGTAGGGAAAATAAAAAAGAAATGGTTTCACAGTGGACCCCTGCAGACCCTTGCAACTGTGTGTCCAGTGATTCAGTCCCTTACAATCTTACAATGTCAGGTAATGTCAACTTTATGTCAAGGCAATTCGTTCTGGTAAGGTTTTAAATATATATATATATATATATATATATATATATATATCGTTTTTAATTTTGAAGAAGTCACATCTAATGACATTGTGTTTATTTAAAATTAGACAAAACTGATATTATTTTAATCTTGTATCTGTTATTTAACAGTAGAGCTAGCTCTTTAATGATGATCTAACCAGCAGAAGACACAAGCCGGGTTTAAAATTGCGCAGGTGGGGCATGTTGTAACTCTGCGTTCAAATGTGCCCCTATTACAACTAAGTTATTCTATTCTATACTTTTATGAATTATATTGAGAAAAAATAAGAAAGAGGTGAATAAAGACTGAGAGTCATTGTTCAGAAATTATTAATTATTATGTTTTGAACTATGCTGTATAGCTGTGTTTTGCAGTGTGTTTATTGTCAAACTCAAAAAATATTTTATTTTTAATTATAAAAAATGCCATAATTTTATTTTGATTTTATTGACAAAGTATTTTAGTTTGTCTTGGATTTTGTTATTATTATATCAGATAACATTTTAAGTTGTTACATTATGTTGTGTTACTTTATGCCCCTCACATGTTAAAATAATGTCACATTTCACTTCCATTCTTTCGGGGTAAATCAAGAAAAAAGTATACACTGTATTAATGAAACAAAACCACATAATTGTACTAGATTTGTGTGAAATGAATGTGGGGAAAAAATAAATACTCTAAACCCCAAGTTGATTTACACAAACTGAGAAAGTCAAAGAGCGTTAGGTTGTGCCCCGCTCTCCCCCATATGTACACTGAACAAAATACAACACTTATAAATGCAACGCTTTTGTATTTTTCAGGAGCTGAACTCAAAGATCTAAGACTTTTTCTATATACACAAAAGGCCTATTTCTCTCAAATATTGTTCACAAATCTATCTAAATCTGTGTTAGTGAGCACTTCTCTTTTGCCGAGATAATCCATCCCCCTCACAGGTGTGGCATATCCAGATGCTGATTAGACAGCATGATTATTGCACAGGTGTGCCTTAGGCGGGCCCCAATAAAAGACCACTCTAAAATGTGCAGTTTTATCACACAGCACATTGCCACAGATGTCGCAATTTTTGAGATGGCCAGCATACTCACCGGACATGTCACCCATTGAGCATGTTTGGGATGCTCAGGACCGGCGTATATGACAGCGTGTTCCAGTTCTTGCCAATATCCAGCAACTTCGCACAGCCATTGAAGAGGAATGGATCAACATTCCACAGGCCACAATCAACAACCGTATCAACTCTATGCGAAGAAGATGTGTTGCACTGCGTAAGGCAAATGGAGGCACATTTTAGAGTGGCCTTTTATTGTGGCCAGCCTAAGGCACACCTGTGCTCATGCTGTCTAATAAAAGAGTGACCAAACGTCCTGTTTTCCCAGGACATGTCCTGTTTTCAAGTCCTGTCCTGGCCCTCATATATTAATTTTCTATCCATAGAGAGGGAGCATACTTTAAATGTATTGAAATTAATAAGGAATCTTTGAGTAAACTTTGAGTGTCTTTTTAGTTTCTCATTGCCGGGCCAAGTGTCCTGGTTTTCGGTAATCAAAATATGGTCACACTATCTAATAAGCTTCCTGATATGCCACACCTGTGAGGTGGATGAATTATCTAGGCAAAGGAGAAGTGCTCACTAACACAGATTTAGACAGATTTGTGAACAATATTTGAGAGAAATAGGCCTTTTGTGTACATAGAAAAAGTCTTAGATCTTGAGTTCAGCTCATGAAAAATGGGGTGTGTGTGTGTGTGTTCAAAAGCCTTTTTACTTTTAAAGAAAAAATAGTCAGTTATCAGTCGTTAGGGAACTGCAGGGGTTTTATATCAGATGTAAAATATAAATAAATAAATGGGAATTCACAATAATCGTGATATAGCTTAGTGTGATTATCAAATCAAAGGCTGCAATTAATTTTAATATAGTCGGAAGGGCTGCACGTTTGAGTGAAGCATGCAGTGCATTTCATAATAATAATTATCTTTTTTATTTTACAGTACAATTGGAATTTACAACAGTAAAAGTTTTGTCTTAATTTTTATGAGAGAAAAATGAGATTGGATTATGCATATATATCCACATAGCCCTTGCTTGCCATTTATAAATAGGCAGTCAAGCCTTCTTCACAAAAACAACTTTTCAGGGTTCAGTGAAGGTACAAATGTACTTTCTATTTTATCACAGAACATTTTGTTAAAGCAGGAAAACAATTCTTGTTTGGTTTGTCAGAATTAAAAACTGGGTCAGAGATGCATCGCTTGTGCTAAAAGTTGAAAAGTTTAAACAGGTAACAGGAAGTCTTTGGTAAATAAATGCATGCTGTGTTGCTATAAAAGTCTCCAAAGATTGTCCCTCAAGTTGTTAGTCATATAGTGATTTGAAAGAACAAAAACACACGGAAAGTACTTTGAAAGTCTCCAAGGAAGCTGAGCACCATTGATGTTGTTCCATTCTTGACCTCACAGCTTCCAGATCCGGTACGGGAGCACTCGCAGGGACCCAGACAAAACGGAACTATCACAGGGATAAATTAGCAATGTCCCATGTGGCTCGAGACAAAAAGAGTGGCATTTTTACAGAGACCCTTTGTTCTGCAGAAAGTCAAACGAAGCCATGTGGATCCTCTCTCCTTCATTTCCCCCATCAGAATACATGTGCATGCTGTGAGCAAGGGATGAGGAGGAGGGGAGGGAGATTAGAGACTCTCCACGCTGATTCTCTCTTCTCCCAGCAGGACCAGCTATCGAATCACAGGCCACGGACAGAATGGTTTTTAATGAGCCATCAGACATATTAAGACTGATAAAAAAAGAGCCATATCCTTTAATTTCCCTTCATTAATTAGACGGAAGCCAGACTCCTCAAAGGCAGTCAGGGAGCCTCCTTATGGTGGGAACGGTGAAATGGGGAAAGAGGAGATTTGGTTCCAGGGCACTTCAAAATCCCCCCTGGGACATATTCTATTCCCCACACATGAGAAAAAAGAGGGGGAGACAGAAGAAGGAAGAGCAGTGGACGTACAGACAGGTTGCGAATGCTTGGGGCTGGATGTAATAGCATTCAGTTACATCTCCAGGAAATATTCTTAAAAATAGAATTTCCTCTGAGCTTATATAATGCACCAGATAAAGAGGCCAAGATTCTTATAAAAAATGAACAGGTAATGAAATATGTCTACAAAGTCTATAGATAGTTGAATTATTTGACATTTATGTATGTAAGAATATAGAATAGTAGCAGATGCACATTTCTTTTTTAGTTTTGGGGCAGGTGACACACTTTCTAACAGGCATGCCAGGTTTCCAATGCTCTTACTGGGCTGATGAAATAGGACATTGTTGTTTTGTGTTATCTACTGTGGCAAGTGTGTACTAAGTGTGAGTGTCTCTTGTTGTAGAAGCAGGACATCTGGAAACTGAAGCCCTTCTTTGAGTGTGAATAACGTCAGGCATGTCTTGAAAGAAAACACGGGTTATGACAGGAGAGGACCCTGTCATAAAAAAGGAAAGAAAAAAAGAAAGGTCTTTTGAACATCTAGCATGCGCCATACTCTTTGTATTCATGTTGGTTTCATATATTGAAAAACTTTATATATTTTTTTAAGAAAGGTTCAAATTGAATGACATTTCCTTGTACCTTGAATGCATGTGAGTGTATGCTTCTTATCATAAATTACACCTTGAACTAACCTTGCCTTATCATAAAAAGGTCAAATTATCTAATTTATTGAGAAACTTAATAGCCTTGACAGTCATAAGGCTCTGCAAAAAAATAAATAAATAAAAATTATATATATATGCGTAGCATATGCACGCCAAAACTCATTTTGGCGTATACATTCCACGAGATTGCACACTCGTACTATTGATACGCATTGCAATGAGATTGTGTTGTTTAAAACATACAATAATCTAATTACAAGTACTTGATTTTTGGAATCTGATTACATAAAATCAGTTACTACCCAGCACTATGTAATTGAACTTCTTATGAAAGAAAATAATGCTTGGGATTCAGAATTTGTAAATGACGACTGGCAAGTTACTACACTCTTTAATATAAAGGTTCTTTATTGGCATTGATGGTTCCATGAAGAACCTTCAACATCCATAAAAGGTTTTTATAGTGGAATTTCAAATAAAATGGTTCTTTTAAGAACTGATTGCTGAAAGTTTGGAGGAACCAAAAATGTGTTTTATATGGCATTACTGCGAAAAACCTTTTGGAACCTTTATCTTTAAGAGTGTAATGCAGTTATTTACTGGATGGATGTTTAGACGATAATGCACTTACAAAACTGGAGGAAATGTTTATGGCACATTTTTGACACCCCTGTGAATATGAAATCCAGCTAAAACTGAAAAAAACAAAAATCACAAGTGCTCTGTTAAGGCTAGACTGACTCAGCGTGATCGAAGATTTGACTAGAAAACACTAGAATTAACTTAGAACGAGGCAATATAAAGATCTTATAGTGCAACACTGTCTCGGGTCTGGTGTCTGTTAGGAAATACAGTTAGGAGACTGAGCAAAAATAGAGTCCGTCCTCCTAAATATCTTCCTCTTCCCAATAAATAAACACATTATTAAAAATAAAAAACAATAATACATTTTGTCTCAGTACAGAAAAATTCTCCAGCTGTGTGTAAATATATATGTCCTCCTTAACTTTTGTGGGAATGGAACCAAACTGACACACACCAGCAGGCTTCTATTGCATCTGCATGAATTAGCGCTTTCATTTGTCAGGCAGGTAAAACACAAGCAGAAGAGAGCGAGCAGAAGAGCAAGAGACAGGCCTTGTTGACTTGCTGAAATATGTTGCCAACCTTTCCTCATGAATTCTAAATCAGCATGAATTAATTCATGTCCAAAGCACGCCACAAATAGAAATTCCTCAGCAGGAGTAAGAGCTCTCTCAGTCCCTATGCGGGAGGTATTTTTCAATGCTGGCTCACCTCTGCAGGCCATGTTGGAGTGTGTCTTTCACATTTTGGAGTAAATATTGTTGTACAGCTATATTTAGGCACAGGATATGACTGTGTCTATACATATTTAGCATCAGGAGTCTAATCTAGGTTCAGCTTTCCTCTGTCTATTTTAATCACAATCAGTTGAACATAAATGGCATACATTACAATATATTACAGACCATCTGGGGGCTTGATTGTAACATATGCTAAAGCTGGCCTTTAGGTGCACATGCTGCTTTTAGACTAAAAATGAAATTCCCTGAAACATTGGATAGCTTTGTGATGAATGAATGAATGAATGAATGAATGAATGAATGAATGAATGAATGAATGAATGAATGTGAATCAAATGTAAATAAAAGCCTAAATGAAATATGTTCATCATATAAGGTGATCCAGTCTCGTCAGAAAATTTGGACTAAACTGCTCAATTCATACGGATACTCAATTCATTGCTTGGCTGTCAATGGAGAGTACAGAAAGCTCTCAGATTTCATCAAAAAAAGATCTTCATTTGTGTTCCGAAGATGAACGAAAGTCTTATGGGTTTGGAGCGACATATAACTAATGACAGAATTTGCATTTTTGGGTGAGCTATATTATGCGTTGCAACAAAGTATTTAGTAACCATTTAGCCCTAAAAATAAATTAAGGGACCAAAACAGGTCTCTTAAGTCATCTGCTGAACTCAAACACAATGGTATTTTGTGTTATACCAAAGACTTAATACAGAAACAGTCTATTTTAATCACAATCAGTTGGACATAAATGGCATACATTACAACCTCCAACACTTTTCCAGTACTGAGTTACTTAAGAAGCATGACCAAACACTAGTTGGGTTGATTATGTAAATGATGGTGTGTCTTTCATGTTATTGTTGTACAGCTATATTTGGGCACATAGTATGACTGTGTTTAGCTTCAGGGTTCATGCTTGCCTCATATTCAGGCACAACGATGGTGATGTTATGGCACATTCAAAAAACATGGAGACTTAATCTTAATGATTGAGGGGATTTTATTTACCCAATTAAGGCCAAAGGCTGACCAAAATCCATTTGGATACATAACAAGTAGGCTAAATAAACTTTCTAAACGGAAAACAAAACTGACACACACAAATTGGTCTAAACCATTAGCAATAATATCATGGGGGTGTACAAATTCATAATATCTGACAAATACTAATTCAATTGCAAATTAGGATTTTCCCTTTGAGACATGACATTTATGGGAGTAGAGTATTTAAATGAATCATGCAAGGTGATTTACTAAGGTTTGCACTAGTTGATTTACTGGTATTTGATATTATTTAACACCCACAAAATGTCTTAAACCAGATGGTAAATTGTGCTGCTCTTGGTAGATTGTGTTGGTCATTATGGAAATGTTCCGGCTGTGTTTTTTTTTTCTTTTGTGCGTCGTCAGTAGATCACGCGCAGAACTTTACACGCTAATTTGCCGTTTAGAAAAATGGCCCATAGAGTGACAGTTTTTAAATGTACCATCTTCAATAAGCACATAATTGCAGCATAGAAAAAAACAACAATTGTATTCATAGCTCAATGACTTCTTACAGGTAGCACTTATAAGGTGCTCACTAAAATAACAAAGTTATATAATAAAATATAGGTAGTTTTTTTTTTATACCCTGTGTGGCCAGATTTACTAAACAGGGCAAATTAGCGTGAGGGCACAATTCCAGAAAATGGGGGGTAAATAGTAGCGCCACTTCACCAGTACATTGACAAGCGCAAACCTTTGTATTATTATCAACTCATAGTCCAAAGGCAGAAATGGCTGACGGAGCGTAATCCGTCATGTCAAAAAAAGTTACTCTAGGCTGAATATAGTGTAGCAAAATAAATTCAGCAAGAAAAACCAGTAATCAAAGTAGCAGATAATAAAACAACAAGGAAAGCGGTTATAAGTGTGAAGCTTTTTAGTGAGAATGTTCACTGATTAATTATAAGCTGCAAGTCACAGGGACAAAATATCTCTTTTCTTTAGTTGCCTGTTCATAATATTTTTCGTGAATAAATCCTTGTGGTAAAATACTTTTTTTAAATTGTTTTTTATAAGGAAACTGCTGTAATGACACTTGGAGAGTGCCTGCACTATCACATCTTCTTTATTTTTTTTTCCTCTAGTGAGAAATTTTTGTGTTATTGCTTGTGGCACTGAAATACTGTCACAATCATGAAATTATGTTGCTTTGATAGGGCACAGTGAGAGAGCTTTAAATGTTTTTGGGCTAATTAAAATGACTAATTGTTGCAATGACCTGACAGCCCTTTCATGTTGTATATGGGTGCATAGCCACCAGACTGTCAAACCAGACTTAGAGAAGAGAAGGGCAGGATGTGGATGATTAGCAGAGAAAATGGTTATTGGTAAGTCTTTTATACTCTCAGGAAGTAAAACTTCAACTCCAACTTCCAAAAACACTCCTGTTTCTGAAGGGCAGTGCAGTAATGCAGTTAGAGGGGTGCGAATGTATGACAGTTTATGTCAGAGAGATGGAATCTTTGAGAAACATTCTTATTTTGGGGGGAAAAGTAAGAGACAGAAATATTCAGAATATAAAAAAACAGTGTTAAATTCAGTTGTAAAACAACAACATGACATCATGACTTTGCGTAAACATACACGCCACTTTCTAAAGCCAAATGGCGTGTTATCTGTACGCATTTTGAGCTATCCGCGTGTATGTCTACGCCGTGTGATTCCGTGTGTATGTCTACACTGTGTGATTCCGTGTGAATGTCTACGCCGAAACTAACCATTATGTGTGTGTGTGTGTCCACAATGTAAATGGATATATAAACATACTAAATGATGTTATTTTGAAAATGTAAAAATGCAGAATGTTTCTTGTGATGGGTAGGTTTAGGGGCAGTGTGTGTGTGTGTGTGTGTGTGTGTGTGTGTGTGTGTGTGTGTGTGTGTGTGTGTGTGTGTGTGTGTGTGTGTGTGTGTGTGTGTGTGTGTGTGTGTGTGTGTGTGTGATGGGTAGGTTTAGGGGTAGGGGCAGTGTAGGGGGATAGAATGAAACAGCGTTGATAAACACGCTAAAAACCGATTATGTGTCTTGATAGCACGCCAAAATGGCATACCAATTGGCGTGTCATACATACGCCATTTCATGAGATCAGTCTGGAATATTAATAAATACTATAACATTTTATATTTACATTTTATCCAAAGTCTTCCAAGAATATAATAGAAAGTGTTAGTATTAATAGGTCAAGTTTTGATGAAAAGATGCGTATTAAGCTGTTTCTTGAAAATTGGCATTCAACCAGCAGGGAAGAGTTAAAGTAAAGGTCCATGAAAGTGAATTTGTGCCTCTGTGGGATGACACCACAAGGCGCCGTTCACTTGCAGAACGCAAGCTTCTGGAAAGCACAGTTTTAATACAAAACTCATGAAGCAATATAATGTGAGCAAGAGTTTTATGCAACAGTTTAATAAACAAGATGTCAAAACTTGAGTAACTTACATTTTGGGAACAATATTTCCAGTTAGTTATTTCAAGTTTTGCTAACTTGATTGAGTGAATTATTCAATGACTCATTCATAAAGACAGTCATTTATTCAGTTTGTGAATGAAACAGGGTAATTGAACGAATTGTTTGAATTAATAATTCAATGACTCATTACTTATTTCATTCCTGCATTAATCAGCATTTTGGAGAAGAAAAAAAATCGTTTGAATGAATGCAATGAATCGTTACTTGTTTCATTTCTGATAAAATTTTCCCCTGCGTCCCAATTAGGGATGCACCTAGTGTTGTTTTTGGCGGCCTGTTTTAATTTGAGTTTTAGTCTAGTCTTTGTGTCAAGCTGTCATTTTAGTTTTTATTAGTTTTAGTCACGTTCATACTCTTTTTAGTCTAGTCAAGTTTTAGTCAATGAAAATTGTATTTTAGTCTCTTTTTAGTAATGCAATTCTATTTAACTCAGTCAATATAGTATAATATTATAGACAAAACCAAAATCTTCTTTTAGCCAAACCCATTTCAAACAATGTTATCTTATTATATTATTGTTACCTTATAGACACAAGAATAAATCCATTCCAGACACGGAAGACACTCTGATTTGAAGTTACAACATAGTTATTTTTCCAACTAAACATGTTAGAAATACACACACATACATTTAAATAAAATAAATAAAAACAATGAGATGTCTCTTAAGGTTTGTGGTGTTTTTTTCCTGTGATTTTTTTTGGCCACGTTTCTCCCCATCTTTTTCCACAACACCCGTTTTATTTTCCACATCAATGTAATAAAAGTTTTTCCAAATGTCTTAAGAATAAATGCATATTTAATTTAATAATAGGAAAATAATATCCAAATTATTATTTATTTATTTAAATCTGTTTAAAATTAGACCCACATTATAGTTCAAATGTTTTTCTGTCTTGTATTTTATCTCAAAATAAAGGATGTAATTTTATTCCACATGGAAATGAGCGGAAATAAGTGAATACAGCCTCCTATTCGCTTATGAGGCAATCATAATGCTGCGGTTATTTTAACATACATAATTGCTGCCGTTATAACGTTCAAATGTTTACGTGCATTTCTTTCTTTCTTTCTTTTTTTTTTGAGCGGTGATGAAATATCTTTCTCTTGTAAATACTTGCCAATATTTCAGTAATACAAGTCTAGATCTTTAAAATGCATCCAAATAACAGCGAAGCACACACGGTGCTCTGCAGTGGCCAAAAAGGATATAAACAGTGAATTCTGAAGTGATATATTATTGAAAACTCAGAGATGTGGATTCAGACGGCACCCCACGACCTTGGTGTTTGTCAAACAGTAATTAAGTTAGGTAAGTTAATTCGGCTGGAGATTTGTACACGGGTGGTGGGAGAATAACACTGATATTCTGGATTAAGACGACAATAAAATCACTGACTAGCCCCTGTAAGTGATGAAAACACCGTACGACCGCAGGACAAACAATTACCGTCCGAATAGGGCTTACAAACACCGACTGGCCGGCCATCGGTCCCGTTCACTCACCGGAGCTGCATCTTCTTCTTCTTCTTCTTCTTCTTCTTCTTTTCAAGCGGAGCTGCATCTGCCGCGCGAGTGGGGTTTGAACAGAGTGATGTCGCCTGCGTCTGCGCAGTGCGCCCTGATGCAGCCCCTGAATGAGACGCACAGAAATACTGCAAAATAATAATAAAAACGCGACTTTTCGTCTCGTCCCATTTTCGTCAACGAAAATGAAGAGACATTTTAGCATAGTTTTTATTTTGTGAACCACATTTAGTCTCGTTTTTATTCGTCATCGTCACATGACCAGCGTCTCGTCTCGTTTTCGTCACGTGATAAAGGTTCGTTGACGACGATATTTAGTCATACTTTTCGGTGACGAAAGCAACACTAGATGCACCAAATCCAGATTTTTGGGGTTCGGCCGAATACCGAATCCACTGGTTAAGATTTGGCCGAATCTGAAACCGAATAACGAATCCTTCTCCCATCCTCAGTCCATTATCACAGTAAACACATTAATTAAGGAAACAACGTCCACAGCAGTGTAGGGATGCTATTGACCATTTAACCTTTGACCGATTAATACTACCAGTTTAACGGTTTAAATGTTTTTAACGCTTTTTGGTTTGTTTTATGATGCATGGTTAAGAAAAATTTGCTGTATAGCGTTATTTGTTCACTCACGGAGCGCGTCGACATGTGCAACCACAAACCAGATAATATCTCGCAAAATGAAGCAATGGAAAAGCTTTCTGTGTGGGACCATTTTGACAGAAAAATACAGCCGCAGTACAAGCTCCTGACTGGTGGAAAGCAAATGAAAGGCGCTTCCCGAGGCTGGCCACTCTAGCGAGGCGTTCTCTGTATTCCCGGGACATCAGTGCATCTGAAGCCTTGTTTAAGGCTTTTAATAGTGTGGTTTTGGTCAAGGTTACTGAAGTAAACATTGTCGTGTATGTTCTTCTCGCCACTGTTTCCTGATGGTTTATAAAAAAAATTACCCCGAGTCGTCCTCTGTCGTTTCAAAGAACAGCAGAATGGAGAGTGCAGGAGGCTCGCACGCTGCAGAGACAGAAGGATTGAGAGGGTGTTTTCTGCCGCGGGTTTAACTGTCAACAGGCTGCGCTCCAGACTAACCCACATCACTTAGACATGTTACTTAAAAAAAAAAAAAAAAAAAACATACAAGGTGTGGATTGAGGTAGCCTTGGCCTTCTATTTTAATTTGCCAAAAAAAAAAAAAAAAAAACTTTCTGGTTCTTCAAAGCTTACGGATTCAGTGTATTTTCGTTTTGTCTTCTTAATTTAGTACTTTTTTAAGTGAAAAATATTAAGTGTAGGCCTATTTATTTTATTATTTTATTTATATTTTATCTAATCTATATGCGGCTGTTTACACAGTAAAATAAAATAAATTTTGGCTGCTGTCTGTAGATTCCTTCATGCACAACTCGTATTCTCTCGGATGTTTCATACGCAAATGTTTTAACAGAGGCTGTTGTTTAGGGTCCTTGCCACCACGAGACAAATCGGCATTGCAAATTGAATATGTAGCTCGACTTGAATCGCCTTCTTTTGACTTAAAGTAGCAATACTGCCATGTTTTCACTTCCAACGGCGGCGTCATTACGTTCGACCAGCGTAGCGCGAGTAGTGCAAGCCTAGGGTTTGGTTCGGTGGAAAAAAATTCTGAGGTTCGGCAGAAACCGAACCCCGTCAAAAAGCCCAATATTCGGCCGAATCCGAACCCGAATCCTGGATTCGGTGCATCCCTGGTCCCAATGTGCATACTATCCATTCTAAATAGTTTGTGAGATTAGAATAAGTATGTCACAAAGCATAGTATGTTGAAAAGCAACATGTTCTCACACCCAACTCGTCACATATTGAGGCTACTTTTATATTTTAGAGCAACTAACCCCCTCCTACCCTAAACCTACCCACTTCTCAACAATATAAAACACGTAACAGGCAAATACAAGTACAGTCACAGGTATTTATTGCAAAAACAGTATAAAGGTATTTATTTATGCTGCATTCCAAGTCTTTTGAAGTCATACGATATCTCTATCTAAAGAACGTTGATCTTAATGCATTAATCGCTAAAAATGATGATCTCACGCTCTGTGAATCCATGCAAAAGTTGTTAAAAAATGTATGTTAATTTACTGTGTTATATTTAATCTGCAACAATGTGAATTTTTATAAAGATCTGTTTGGCCATTCACTTTTAAATGCATCATTATGCAAAAATATGAGAGTTCTCCGCATGAAAGACTCACGACTGGCAAATCAACATGCTACTTATTTTCTCTCAAATACGGTAGGAAATTAAATTAAATGTGGAGGATGTTAACTGTGACAAAATGTTTGACAGGCCAGTTTGCGACAGTTAGTGACAGGATGCACGTAGCAACATAGCATCCGTTAAAGACGCAATTTTATGACGTGATAGTATGTCCAAAGCTTGTATACTCTTCTCACCATAAAATGTATGTACTTTTTCTTCACAAAAGAGTACATGCTTTTAGGATGTAGTATATGTTGCTTTAATGAATGATTCAATGACTCACTCATAAGATTGACTTGCTGCCATCTATTAGTGGAATGATGTAACTGCGTAGAGTCTTACATTGTCACCTATAGACCAAACTGACAGTGTGTGCGCTTATAATTCAATAACAGCTGTTTTGTGGACTGGAAAACTACCATGTACAGTAGTCACATAATCGGTTTCAACACTGTTTGGTTCTCATGTCAGTGGAAATGTGACCTGGTTTGCAATAGATTCACAGACCACCCTGACTGAAGACCAGCACCATTCTGGTGAAAGAAAAAAAAATGTATTGGAGGTAATTTTGGTCTTAATATTTACACTAAAATTATATAAACCTCTGAGACACTTCTTGGAATAAGACCCTTTCATAAATAATCAAATTCCTCCTCCCACTTTTTTTTTTTTTCACCAACACTGAAAAGATGTTATCTGTCTCAGCTCGGAACACTGGGCTCCATTTCAACCACTCATACGGTACATTTCCGAATTTCTGCTCTTGGTAATATTTAATGGAAAACCTTATTAAATTTTAAAGCCTCCATTTGGTACAATGCAGGGATGTCTTTTTGTGCGAAGCAACCAGTTGTGCGTCTTTGAAGGCTGAGTCTGCCTAGAGGTGCTTCTGACATATGCCATCCTTGAAAACTGTACCTTAATATCATATAATTTGTCAAGTTAAACAACGAAAAGTACTAGTCTCAGGCCAGTTTTTCAGTTTGACAAAGACAGATTGATCCTGAGTGCTAAATGCATAATTACTGTAATGAAAGTATGATTTTCTCATCTTGGCTGAGACTGCAAATGCTTAAAAACACAGACATATTATTAAAATTAAATTATTTTAGATGACTGCATTTTTAATGAGAGTCACAATGGCAATTATTTGGTGTTAGTAAGCAAATAAGATACACTTTTTAATCCATTAACTTACAACAATTGTAATGAACTTATAAAATTGCGTACTGCAATAAATTACGATCTCTTACTGAGTGGAAAATGTTACAGATTGTATCAGTATATGCATTGTTAAAAGTATAACGATTATTTTATTATCCCTAGATAATAAGTAATAAGTAGACAAAACCTGACACACACATGCACATGTTCTTTTTCTGTGTCTGCATACATATCGTCTCTTTTTATACAAAATATAAGAATTACCATTATTTTATTTGATCATTACTTTTATTTTAAATAGTTTTAGATATAGTCAAAGCAGAGAAAAGTGGAACTTTTCATTAAATTTCCAATTAAACAAACATACCCTTCAACGATTTTTGAAGTCAGCGGACATTCCCATCTGGATCTCCTGGACTAAAAGAAAATACTTTTCTGTAACACTTTATAATAAGTATAGTGTAATAAAGTACTAACAAATAATTATTGTTTAATTAGAAATAAATAAAGAAAGAAAGAAAGAAAGAAAGAAAGAAAGAAAGAAAGAAAGAAAGAAAGAAAGAAAGATCTGTCAAAAACAACTTTTAAAGATAATTTCAAGGTAGTGAACACCATGCACCAGAGGATTAAAAAAGAATACATCCAATTCAAATCAAATCAATCTAA
Organism: Gobio gobio; assembly: GCF_949357685.1. NCBI lineage: Eukaryota > Metazoa > Chordata > Actinopteri > Cypriniformes > Gobionidae > Gobio > Gobio gobio. Next base: position 35,915,225 of record NC_137099.1, read on the forward strand.
GATTTAACAAACCCATTTAAATCCCTTTAATGGGATGAATAAATATACACATCAAAAGTTATGTTTTTGCCAGCAGCGTATTTACGCAGTTATTTGCAGATAGAGTCCAGTGGGGAGTAATGGCTACCCACTGTGTGACAGCAAACATCACCCCACGTTCCTGTTCACACAGTTTTTCATCCATCTGCACAAATCAATGGCTTCCTTGTCTGTCTGTAAAGAGCAATATCTCTCCTATTCTGAAACATGACATGAATCCTTACTGTCATTCATGATTAGCTCTCATCTAGAGTTATAGACATTTCATGACTTACTAAGTGCATTTATTATATAGTAAGTCTGCTTAAAGCATCTCACCACATGTGGCCTGTTAGGTCAGGCAAGGCGACGTGCTCCACAAAGAGAGGATCAGATCCTGCAGGCTCGGGAAGCATCAAAGCCTCGGCTGGTCGACCCTAGAGTTTCCCTCTGAGCCCCTGAGCCAGAGATAAGACAGACTTCATAACAACAGCAAATCATGAGTCTTGGATAGAGGATAGAGGATGGTGAAAGTACTAAAAATATACTGCTTTATGAAAACTCAAAGACGTAAGAGCATGAACTGGAGAAGGGGGCAAATGGTTTGATCAATGATGCATAGCAATTCAGTTTCTGATTATGGATTATGATAAGGGATGCAATTCTTGTGGAGAAATTGTAAGGATTGTGGAGAAATTAAAGGCCAACTTTCCAAAGTAAATTTCCCTAATGGGTAAATATTTTTGTGGAACACATACTGTATAAGTTTGTCGTGGAGCTCTCTCCATCTCTAAACTGGCACAATGATATTGGTCCTTCTCCGTGTAACAATGTTAAAGGATCAGCGAAGAAGGAGGAAGGGGGTGGGCCCCCCTAAAATCGACAGCTACTCCTCATGGATGACTGCCACACACACATAAACAAAACATAACGTAAAATAATCCAGGCCTGGTCCTCTCTCATCCTTCACTGTCGTCGTTCCTCCTTTTATGCTTCCGAAGCTTCTCCATGAGGAAGGTGCAGCGCGCAGTTGACGCTCATTATCAATCACGCCACCAGCCTTGCATCATTCTCTCACGGCTCTCTTCCGCGCACTACTTGCCAGACTCCATTTGTCCCAACGTTTACCTTTTTTGGGGATTTTCTGTACTCGCCAAATAATAATTGTGATCCATGATGACTGAAAGACACAACAGTGTGCCTTCTAGATGCTGTATAATCACCACGTCCACATTTGTCCACGTATATTGCCATGGTTTCTACAAGCGGAAACCGAGGATAGCGCGGATATTACGTCATTGATAGGTGGCAATGACAAGGGATTCAAATTTGAATTTCTCTGGATTTTCAAATCTTTGGGAACTTTTGGGATAATATAAGTACACAACTGCATGAAATATATCACACTGTGCAAGTGTTTTTTTTTATTACAAAAATCATACATATTGCGCCTTTAAATGTCATGTAATTTGTATGTTTTATTTTATTTATTTATTAAATTTACATGACATCTAAAATATGGACATTTATGTAAATTGTAATCATCATGTATGTAAATAATTAAACAAAATAATCATGTCTATTTTGGAGATTTTGAACAAGAAACATAGAAGAGTAGTTGTAGTAAGAATGCTGGCTCTGTTAGACTGTTAGACCACCCTTGGTGCTTAGGTCGACACTTGTGACCGATTCTATGATCTCCTGCTGTTTAATGTCTCCAATTGCCATGTTTTCTTTCTTCATCTGGAGAAAAAGAGTGAAAGCCGGAGGATGGAGACTTCTTAATTGATACATAGCTCATTTACCCCTTGTAAAATGAACATAAAGATAAAAAGTGTTGAAGAAAGAAGAGAAGAAATATATTGAGAAACACCCCATTATCACTCTGCCCTTACAGAGGCTATCCACAACACATTACATAAGAGCTCAGAATGTCAGAATGTGCTGATTTGTGCCAATGGCTAAACAGAAGCAATGCTGATCTAACCACTGTCATGCACAGGAATAGCCAGAGGTTTGAGTCTATATTATAATTTATGTAACGCCACGTCAGCCTTACTCAAGAACAGAAGTATTATTCAGATTTTCCTCAGTGAAAACTGGTTTGGACTGATTTGATGAGATGATAGAGAGACTACACAATGGCAGACTAAAACATTCTCTGCAAGTCTGATCTTTCTGAAGAACAAGAGTTTAGCATTTTAGATCTAAATGACCAACACTTAAGTTTGAAATGTCTCTTTGTATCCTTTTTTCAATTCCTCAGCTAAAGCCCTTTCTGCCTACTGTGCAACTCACATTTCTGGTTGCGGAAAAGATTGAAGGCCAAAAATAACTGGAGGACATGTTCTTGCAGCGGCTGGAGCATTTTTAACAGCCTCAGCAAAAAGATTGCTTGTGATTCTATGTCCCCATGTTTGCTAGTCCGCTCAACAACCATATAAAACCGTAAAGACCTCTGTCAACTGTCACTAATCAAATAATGTGCTCCTAAGCAGCCTTGTCACTAGATAATACAACACTAAATAGTGGTGAAAGCCACTCAGTGAAGCAGCCTGACTGATATACATTCTCAAAAAGAATCTGTATACTGTATATAATGTGTGCAATTTTGATGGTAAAAGACTGTAAAAATACTACAGTAAAAAACTGTTCATTGGTTGACGGGAAGATCCCTTACTATATAGAGTGGACAACTGTAATAAAAACTGTAATAACAGGACAATGATACGTTAACAAGGATTTGGGACAATTATAATGCATTATAATGCAGGATTCTGAGATGTTTTCTTATTTTATTTTAGCACCAGCCCCAGTGATCGGTAATCGGTGATCGGCCCATAAAATCGGAACACCATTAGATTTTAGTACCTCTTTAGGTTGGTATATTAATATTATATCAGTTAATGAAATATGTTTTTCCGTGTAAATTTAAGTTCAAAATCTTTAGAAACCATATTTTTCCAGTAAAGTTCTGTCAAGCTCTTTAGGCCATAGATAGATATGGGTGTTTGGTAACGGCTTTAGTAGTGGAATTATTTGCAGATGAATGCAGTGTAGTCTGAATACTGTATACCTCTCTAAAGGTCAGCAGGATTGTGAGAGAATGGGAGCGGCGTCTCTCTGAGAGTCATATCATGCTGTCTGTTCCTCTGGGTAGAGCTTGTCCTTTCAAGCTGATTTAGGAACGGCTTCCCCAGAGTAATTCTTACCTTCATGGTGAGAGGAGAACAAGTACAACAGATTTTGGATCACCGACAGCGTGAATAGGAAACTTCAACTGACTTCTTTCATGTGCAGTCAGAGCACCAACCTGATTTTGTATGACTGTGAAAATAAATAGCCATCACAATGGGAAGACAGCTGGGATCAAGAACACTAAAGTCCATACAAGCCACTGAATATACAACTTTTCTGTCTGCATGCTTGCATGAAAACAGGTTTTAAAATAGAGCTAGAGCTGTATGTTCACATTAAAATGCAGACATTTGTGGCCCACAAAACTCATCCCGGTGTGCACAGATTTGTTAAGATACATTTCCACTGGGAATTCTCAGAGTGTAAAACAGAAAGCCCATTGGTGTTCATTAAGCCTGACAGAGAATAGCTTTGCTTGACACTTCCTGCTGGATTATTAAATTGCAAGTGCAACATTGGAATAAGGAAGAACAGTGTGGCTCCAGCTAAATTTAGCTCTTTTTGGGAGAATTTTTTACTTTTTGTTTAACTAATAATCGTTTCTGCACTATTTGTGAAGGACCAGTTTCGATGAGCCCTGTGCCTGAACAAGGCATCGTGTGCCGCCGCATTAAAGCAGGCCTGCTAAAGTACAGCTTCAATGAACCTAACATGCTTTTAGTATTAGCACTAAAATGTAATGTGCATTATCCAGCAACTGGGGGATCTGATTCGTATAATATTTGTATATTGAAATTAATTTGACTCATTTTGACCTGGGGTCAAAAGTGTCATGGTGATACACCTATAGCATAATGAAGAAGAACAAAACATCATCACAATACATATGCTTGGAAAGAAAGAAAGAAAGAAAGAAAGAAAGAAAGAAAGAAAGAAAGAAAAAAAGAAAGAAAGAAAGAAAGAAAGAAAGAAAGAAAGAAAGAAAGAAAGAAAGAAAGAAAGAAAGAAAGAAAGAAAGAAAAATACCTCAAAACCTTAAACCTTAAAAACCTTAAAAAATGGCATAAACTGTATAAATGGTATAAACAATGAAAATAAAAATGAAACCAACATAAATACAAAAAAAAACATTTCTAAGAAATGTTGGCCACAGATTGTTGTTGTATTTGTGTTGTTAGATGAATTTAGGATGGTAGCTTTGATATTTGACCATTATTTATGATTAGAATGGTTATAGAGTGAATAACATCCATTAGTGCTTTTAGTCCAAAATTGTGTATATTTAAAGATATTACATCTATTTTCTATTTTCTAGATTTGCAAATAGAAAACTGCACTTGTCAGCTATATTCCTCCAGTGGAAACTGCATACCAGTGAAAATACAAGTGAAAAGTGCTTCAGCAACATGGCGTACTACAGTGTCGCAATAACTCATTTCTCCACTGTCATGCCTTGTTAGCAGCCTCAGCAATCCCAGCAATGTGCGTAATTTATCAATACTTAGTCCAAAGAGGCACGGACAGCAATTACACCAAGGCGTGTGTGGCATGTGACCAGTGACATCCACTCTTGCAGAGCCTTGAAAATGTCATTCACATCCTCAGATATGACTCTGATGCGTTACCATGGCAAAACCTTTGTTCTGGAATGGAAAATTGTATCAGCAAAGCCAAGGACTTGTCGCTGTGGTATAACAAAAATGGAGTAGGGGATTGAAAATGACACAGTGCTTTATGAACGTAATACACTTTTCTCTCTCTTAATCACACATATACACCTGATCTTCATAACTGGCCACATTATGGTACATTTATAACTACTTTTGGGCCAAGATGCAGCAGGGCTGTCTGATGTCATAAATCATGGACAGCCAATTAAACTGAATTTAATTGAAATTTCTAATCAATTTGATTCAATCTTCAATTACAATTAAATTCTTCAATTTGAATTGAGGAAGTAAACTGGATGCAGCATTTCAATTGTAATTTTATTTACAGAAGTAGAATTACAGTGGGGAATGGAATTAATTCTATCAACTCAAGTGTGCCGCACACGAAAAGTGAAGCCAAAGCGTCTTGATCACCCCCAGGTGGTTGGTCCCATTATAGCTCATAAACCCCACCCCCTCCATGTATTCTAATGGGATGCAAGACAAACTAAACAATCCAATTACACTTCAAATACATAAAAAAAGAAAAATATATATATTATATATATATATATATTATAAGTTGACACTATTATGACTAAAAGTTTGCTAAGAAGTATTTCCTACAAAAGCAAGGTGGTATTTGACTAAGGTAAGCATATCCATAGCAGAGTGGTGGGAGTGGCCTTTGGACGGCAACATGCCCAGTGAATTATGGGTGTTGAAGTTTTCCTACCTATTTGGCAAAAGGGAAGGCAGCATCCTTTTTTCTCTAGTCAGGTAGCACCGATTTGTGTGTGTGTGTGTTTTGCCTTTCTACTACTGTATAGGCAGCCAAGTGTTATTGAAAGCCCATTTTGTCAGCAGTGAAGTTTCCCTTTATTTTTTCCCCCCTCAATGTTATTATTTTTTATCCAATTATCTGAAACTGTGAAAATTATTTATTTAAGTTGGCTGTGATTTATTTTATTTATACAATATTTAACTTTTTATTTTTTATTTTTTTATTAAATGGGCACAATTAGTCAAACTTAATTATATAATAGTTTATGGTCTGTCACAACACACTCCAAACCTGTTGATGCTACAGTAGTGGCATATCGTTTTATTCTCAAAGTTGCAGCTGGCACTATGAAGCTTCTTGTCTACAAATCACTTTGTTCTACAGACTAAGTCTTTGTTTGAAGACGCTGTTTACACTAGCTGATAAGTCAGATTTATGAGGAGAGAAGGCAAAGATGGTGGACCAAAACCCCAGTAATGTCAGGGGGCACATGAGACAGTTTCACTTCATAAAGCAGATTGTTTTTGTAATTGAACTGAAGTGTTAATGCTACACCAAACAAATATGGTTGTTAGTTTATGTAAATTGAGGGGTGCTGGCTGAAGGCTGCATGCAAGCTGCAGGAATTAATTTTCAAACTACAGGGTGGCACATGATCAACAGCAATCAAATTCCAATCAGATTTCACTGCAGTACATACAGCTTAGTTAACCATGGCAGTGTTGGAAATGTATAGGTTTTTATGGGGTGTAGAATTGATATAGAATATAGAATTTAGTCTGTTTCTCTATGTTTAACAATATATCATGGCACAACACCAAAGTAATGGATTTGATGGGTTTATCTTGGAAGTCTTTGAAGTCTTTATCTTGTATGTTTATTTTGAGAACTAAAATAATCCCAAATATTCCTGTTTTTTCTTCTCACCAATGGAAATAATTTTAACTGCTGTGGATTGCGCTCCCTCAGCAATCTGTTGACCACTGACATTTGTTAAAAACATTAGAGGCACAAATTCCATGTTTTTTCTCCTGTTCTGAGAACTATGTATATGATAAATATGTATAAACTATTCTCAAATACAACATTAACCTAGCATGAAACATTTTTAAAATGTGTAAGGTCATGACCATACAGTACCCAACAAATAAAATCATACAATGTCACAGTTCTTGCACACTCTGTTGAATAGATATGTGATTATTTTTGGTAAACAACTTTTTAATTGTTGTTAATTGTAACAGGGTTGCAAAATTTTAATAATATAAAAAACTGTTATAATATTTAGTTTGACCTCCTCAGCATTTCCTCAGTCAAGGTTAACCACCTCCTTTCACTGTTAATTTGTAGGGGGAAAAAATTACAAAAAACTCTTTTCATTTTGTGAGAGTTGCAGGCCCTATTTAGTACCCTGTCCACGGAAAGTGCCTGCTAACAATTTAGAGGATTTATATGAACAACCTTGATAAAAAATAGAATGCCGAGTGGGGTCCTATTATGCTTTTTCACTTTTTAAACTTTACTTAGCATGTAATGGTGCTCTTTGAGCATAAAAAAAGATCTGCAAGGCTACAAAGCTCAAAGTCCATTCCAAAGGAAGATATTTTATTTAATGGTTTTCACAAACTACAATGAACGACTCGTTTGGATTACAACACGTTTTTTTTCAGGGCTTTGTGAAGTCAAAATGTTACTTGTTTAAATATTCCCTGCCCATGGAATATGCAAAAAAGGGGACAAGTCTGGGTTGAGCTGCATTAGAGAAGAGAGTGTTGTCGCTATGTCAAAGAGACACTGTTTTGTCCATCCGTTTCTAAAACTCATTTGTTTGACTTTCCTAAGGCTGACGAACTTAAAGTGGTTTAAATTTATTTTAAACACTGTTCCTGGACATTATAATCCCAGCGTTTATATGTGTGCTGCACATTTTATGGATAACAGCTTCCAGAGCCACAATGCAGGCTACACACAAAAGATTCTCCTGAAATGGAGCCGTTTCCACTTTGTCGGGACAATCTGTTGTTTTTGGATCACAACTTGTAAGTATGTCTTATTATTTGTAGTTGGGTTTCCTATTACCAGTTCCAATTATACGCTTTATGTTGTTGCTACGATGTAAACAAAAGGCAAAGCTTTGCCTCCGCTTGTCTGCTAGCCAACATTAGTGCTGATATAGTGCATGAAATCCATTCTGGATGATCCTCTTTTTGTTAACATTCCTAAGTCTGAATCAGGCTTGAATTGGTTTGAAATCGACGCCATCCTTAAAATTTACATCTGAGAGGAGCTTGCGGTTAAGGTAAGGGGCGGGACATTTCCCAAACACGTGCTAAACGGTGCCAATCACAACACACTGGGGCAGCCAATCACAGCACATTTCATATTTCGGAAGGAGGGGCTTCATCGACACCGGAAATAAACAGTGCTTTCAGGCTAGTCTGGGGAGAGAGGTGCTGTAATAATGTAAAATATTTTTTTTAAATATTGTGTTTTTGAACAATCAAGCATGAAGCATATTGTAGTTCACCACCAAAACAAAATCAAGACTTTTTAAAAGGGCATAATAGGACCCATTTAACAGTAAATGTCTATGTTGCAAAACTTAAACATGCCTCTGGCAAGAACCAAAACCTGCACAAAATCACTAACTCACGCATATATGTGTGGGTTATGACTTGTTGAGAAATAACTTATCCACAAGGACAGTAAACATACATTATGAAAACCAGCCAATAGAAAGTCTAAAGTGCTTAATATATAAAGTCAAGGTGTATTTGCAGACATATATCTTACCACCAGTGACAAAGATGACAAGGGAGTAAACAAGTTGAGAAATTGATGCTACAAAGTATAAGCACTATTAAGTCTTAGTAAGACTGATTTCCCATTTGCATGTAAGTTCCAACAATTTCAAATCAACCATTCAACACATTGCGCAAACTATGAATATCCACATTAAAAGCTTTTAAAAAGTTGCTATGACAACGTGGTTTGTTTAGATCTTCTAAGGTTCACACTACAACGAGCAGCACTGCCACTCATCACACATTTATTTGGTTCTGTGGGCATGGGCGTAAATTTAATCTAACAGTTGAGGGGGACAATAAACATAACATTTCTCAAGGGCAATTTTTGAAGGGGACACAAATAATACAGACAAAATTGTACTTGTAAGTATATTTGTGGCATTTTGGTGCACTGAAAAAATTATCTCATGTCCGTTTTTCTTTTCTGTGTCATTTTATCTGCCCAACAACACAAAGTAATAATTGTTTAAATATGAGTTATCATAGGTTCACCACGCGGTAATATATTTATTATATCTTGCTTCTTCCACATAGCATTGAGCAAAACCCAACACAGTGGTAGATTTACAATATTAGCCTAATATCAGTTCACACATAGGCTTATCGCCGTGTTAGTTGTGGGTTGTCCTGATCCCCCTGACCCCCTCCGTGATTTACGCCTATGTCTGTGGAATAAAACAAGGTAAATATTACTGATGTAGTTTAAAGCTTCCTAATTTGTATATTGCTTTTTAAAAAATTCTGAGAAATGTGTAAAAATATGTTTGAGAAATATGTTTGATTTTGGGCACAGTTCAACTCTCTAATACATCAGAACTATTTTCTACTAGTTAATTAGAGATGTGAAGACAGCAGAACTGATTGTGTTCTACTTATAGCAGTGAGAATGAGCACACAGAAGACAGCTATGAGGAAAGGACAGACTACTCAAGAAACGAGACCCATAAAAAAAGACCTTTCCTTTAAACAATGACTTTTGGGCAAAGCCTACTTTCAGCCGCCAATTAAAAATTATGATGACACTTCACTTTGTCTAAGAGGTTAAATAAAATTTCGAATTTTAAAAGTGACACAATGAATCCTTTAAGCAAGGGAAATCTTTTTTTTTTTTTCCTCAGAGCACTTAGAATTACATTTAAACAATGTCACTGAGAAAACAAATAGCATCGCTGTCTTATCCTATCCTTCAGACGAATATGAATAGCAGAGAAGCTGGTATTTGACCTGAAATATATTTTTATTTGTGATTTATGCAACTGCTGCAAGTCTCACAGTATGGACTGTAAGGAAATAAATGATATTAGCCTGGGGCGTTCGATAACTAATTTAACCCTGGGTGCTAATGCTGAGTCTGACAGATCAATCAAGAAGATGTTAGATTTTTTGATGCTTATGAATTATTAAATGGAACTGACAACATTAACAGACTCAATCAAACATCAGAAGTCATAGAATATTATTTTAGTCTATTATTGTGAATTCCCTCCTGGGAAATAATAATTAAAAAAAAATTGTTTGGTTGTCTTGGTGTAGTTGGTTGTGCTCTGGGAGCAGGATTCGACACCCTTGGTCTGGCTGGTCTTTCCAAGGTGGTGTTCATCTGATTTAGCTAGTAAACCAACTGCTCTCAGCCTTCTAAAACCAGTATCTTTGGTTGAATTAAGATTGTTTCTTCTTCTTAAGTTGTTTCTTCTTCTTCAGCAGGGTTTAGGCCAAATTTCTTCTAAATTCATGTTACAGAAGATGCCTACGTAATACTGACTCGACTCAGTATTATGTAAGATACTACCTGGGGAATGCAAATTTAGGACAACATTTATTTCAGAATGGTATTGTGGAAGTCAATGTATGACTCATGTTAACACTAGTTTACTGCTGCTTGCTTCCCGGAAGTTATGTAATCATTATCAGTGATAAAAGGCTGTAGTGAGAAATATCTGTGGCAGAGTAATTGTATGGTCCTACTTTATATTAGGTGGCATTAGCTACTATGTACTTACATTAAAAAAAATAAGTACAATGTACTTATTGTGTTCATATTGTATTGCAAAACACTTGCTGATATTGAGGTGGGATACGGGTAAAGTTAGGGACAGGTGTGGTGGGATGGGTAAGTTTAAGGGTAGGGTTAGGTGTAAGGGAAGTGTCAACAGTATAATTATAAATGTAACTACATAAATTAATTACAGATTTTATTACATGCAGGTAATTTTTAAAATGTAAGTACAATGTACAAACATGTATGTATACAATAAGTGCATTGTTCATTTAAATGTTAGGACATAGTAGTTCAGGCCACCTAATATAAAGTTGGTCCAATTTTATTAAAGGGATAGTTCACCCAAAAATGAAAATATGATTTATTCACCCTAGATATATATGACCTTCTTCTTTCAGATGAAAATCTGAGTTAAATAAAAAAATGTCCTGGCTTTTCCAAGCTTTATAATGGCAGTGAAGGGCAGCCCAAAATTGGAAGACCAAAAAAGTTTATCCATCCATTATAAAAGTAATCCATCTGAGGGGTTAATAAAGGCCTTTTGAAGCGAATCGATGGGTTTTTGTAAGAAAATATCTATATTTTACATGCTATGAAGCAGAGATGGGACCAAGTCACACATGTGCAAGTCTCAAGTAAGTCTCAAGTCTGAACCTTCAAGTCTCAAGTAAGTCCCAAGTATTTTTTTCTTGGGCAAGTCAAGTCAAGTCAAGTCACAGGCTATGTCAAGTCAAGTCAAGTCCTGTAGTAGGTCAAGTCAAGTCCAAGTCAAGTCAGCTTATTATTGTAATTTTACCTGCAGAATCTGATCTTAATAAAGTGAAAAGACAAGATATAAGTAACTGTCAGTAAATTACAATAATTTGGATTTGCATTGTAAATACTCATGTTCAGTAAAATACATCATGGAATTAAACTAAATTGTAACTTCATAAAAATATTTATTTTTCACTTCTGCCAACAGTGTTTTAAATTTAAATGTAAAATGTTTTAAATTTTCAACATTAAGTCCATAAAACAAATAACAGCAAGGGTCTCCAACTTTTTTTCATTTGAGAGCTACTTTTTAAAAATGAAAGTCACCGAGAGCTACTCATGTTATATAATACTTAAAACTCTTAAATAATGCATCATAATTCTCATATTAACAACAATCCAAACTGTTTTACACCTGAAAGAGTGTAGTAGTAGTTCCAGTAGTCGGTACCAATACCATACAAATTTGACAGTACTCTGTACCAATTTTGGTACCACAGCAAATTATTTTATTTAACTATTTTTTAAAAATCAATGTTTATTATTTATGATGATAATCATAAGTAAATAATACATAAACATGTAAAGGCTGTATGCTGTTAAAAAGTAAACATTGTTTATAAATGAAAGATCAAGTGAAAAATAAGCAACCATTAATAATTCATTCATTTATATAATTAGTATTATTTATTTCATAATTATTATTATTAGTAGAGATGTATTGTTATTACATAGAGACGTAGCTAAATTTACTGTAGGCTACAATCTGTAGTCAATTTCTTCACGTTACACCAAACTTTTATTTTGACGAGTTGCCGTGAATTGAATACCTTTGAGTGTCTGTGTTCATGATATGACAGTGGGTGCGCGTCTCAATCAGCTCCCTAGTTCAGTCCCATTGACTTGTGTCCTGATCAGTGCCCTGACTACTGAACCAGGAGCTGAATGAGACGCACCCAGTTTTCTCAAATGAAACAGTAAATTCTCATGAAGTGACGGTTTATGCGTTCGTATCGGCAGAGACTACACACAGCAGAGACTACAAGAGCGAGTGCGCGCGCGCGCGGCGCCCGTCATCCACACAGACGCAGAACATGCAGGAGTATTTTGTAGTTTAATATTTACAGACACTAGTATATACTATGCTTCATTCTGGAACCCTGCGTTTAAATAAACACGGAAGCGTCTGAACGCATCTGCTACAGTGAGCTATTTTTAGAACAGACCCGCGGTCAACTCATGTGGTCCTTGCGGGCGACCTGGTGCCAGCGGGCACCATGTTGGTGACCCCTGGGCTAGTGGCTACTTTAGCTATTATTACATTTGCTAACTACCAACTAACCAGATAACATTAACAAATTGACAAGCACTTACTGGGCAGAATGGCTCTTCAAATGACGGACGAAATTGGAGGTTGTCGTCTGGCTGTCTGTGATTTTAATGTTGCATGTTCGTCTTTTGCCATCTTTCTAATAATTGTTGAAGCCGAAAGCGATGACCCTCGGTACCCCTCCGGCTGACATGTTGATGTGATATCTGATCTAAGTGGGCGTGGTGTGCGTACGAGAGGGCATGACTGATGATAGAGTCGTGATCCAGTCATGACAACGCTATTCCCAGCCTGCGCTCCAGCTGGGGCAACTTTATTTTTAAAAATAATTTATATATTTTATATTCAAACTGAAAACATGATGTGATTAACATTCAAGTCATTCAAGTCATCGTGTCTCAAGTCAAGTCAAGTCCCGAGTCTTTAACTTCCAAGTCCGAGTCAAGTCTCAAGTATTTAATTTTTTGTCAAGTCAAGTCACAAGTCATAAAAATAGCGACTCGAGACGACTCGAGTCCAAGTCACCAAGTCACAAGTCCCCATGTCTGCTATGAAGTCAAATATCTAGCTTCCGGCAGACCGCCTTCCGTGTTCAACTTACAAAAAAAGTGTAACTTGCGCAACAATGATGTCGGACGTAGCGTAAGCATTTTGAACTGCAAGAGGCGTTACACTTTCTTCGTAAGTTACGGAATAAAATTAAATACGGAAGGCGGTATACCGGAAGCTAGATATTTTAATTTATAACGTGTTAAATATGAATATTTTTCTTACAAAAATCCATCGATTCTCTTCAGAAGGCCTTTATTAACCCTCTGGAGCTGCATGGATTACTTTTATAATGGATGGATGCACTTTTTTAGTCTTCAAATTTTGGCCTGCTACTCACTGCCATTATAAAGCTTGGATTAGCTAGGACTATTTTGTATATAACTCCAATTGTGTTCATCTGAAAGAGGCATGTCATATACATCTAGGATGGCTTAAGGGTGAGTAAATTATGGGATAATTTTCATTTTTGGGTGAACTATCCCTTTAAGTGTCAGTCAGAAAACAATCTACAGATTTTGGTGTGTAATTTAGTATACCTTCAGTGATCTTTTGAGTTTAAAGTTATGATTCCTCCATTAATAGAAAACAGGAGATTAATAATCAACACATAAAGTTCCCTTTCAGTCGGTCACGTCCGACGTATGTCGGAACTGACCGACGAATTGGGATCTGTTTCCAGAGACCGACCTACTTCGAGTGATTAAAACGAGCCAATGGACATTGGCATGCGGTTCACACATTCCACGCACCGCCCCGCAGCGCGGGTATAAATACGGAAGTGGAATACCGCATCATTGCTTTTTAACTTCGGAGCCGAACGGTTTGCTGTATCAAGCTGTTTCTACGAAGAGTGTTTAGACGAGTCTCGAGGAGGATCGCTCTCTTACCTGGGTGCTGGTGTGACGGCGCGAGTCAGCGAGTGGCCGCTGCAACATAGACTTGTTCCTGTGTTGGTTGGCTGGGCGTTTCCGTTCTTTGAGTGCTCACACGCAGGCTTGCAATCGGACTGCTGTGAGTCACGGTCATCTCCCTGAGTGCTTCAGCACTTCTAAAAAGAGCATTTCCTTCTAAAAGAGCAACACGGGTTGACCCTGCGTCTTTTTGAAGATGTCACTCAAACCGTGTGTTTCTGGATGCGGTTGTTTCCTGTCCTCATTTGACGGCCACGATCTCTCTCGCATATAAACATGTGAGATTGCTTTCGTGGGTGATCCATGCTCTCTCAGGAGAGCATGGTCACGCCGGCGCGTTGTTCGTCTCACCTTTCTCGTAAGGGCTTGAGCGTTCAGCGCGCCGTGTGCCGTCTCGCGCCGGCTGATAGCGGGGGTTGTCACGGCAACCCAGCGCGTCACTCTGCGCTCTGATGCGCGGTCGAGACTATGAAACCTCAAACGGGGTTGAGTCCATTCACTTATTCCCCGATCTAGTTTCTTTTCTGGGGCCCCAGAAAAGGATTACTTTGGCTGATAAGCGTTGGTGGCCTGAGGATTACAGTGGGGCTTCCCCGCCGGGTACATCTCTTCGGGCCCCCACTCCTCTATCGCATCACGAGCGTGCTGAGACTTTGTTTGTGGGTGGTTCATGTTCTCTCACGAGAACATGACCACGTCGGCGCGTTGTTCACCTTGCTCTTTGCAAGTGCTGGGTTGGCTGAGACCACAAGCAGTTCAGTCTTTGCAAGGTTGAGTTGCAGGTGATGCTCCTTCATCCAGGCAGAAATGTCTGTTAGGCAGGCAGCAATACGAACACCAACCGTGGGATCATCTGGTTGAAATGAGAAGTAGAGTTGAGTGTCGTCTGCATAGCAGTGATAGGAAAAGCCATGTTTCTGAATGACCGATCCCAGTGATGACATGTAGATGGAGAAGAGAAGTGGTCCAAGCACTGAGCCCTGTGGAACTCCAGTGGCTAGATGATGTGACTTAGACACTTCACCTCTCCATGACACCCTGAAGGACCTACCTGAGAGGTAAGACTTGAGCCACTGGAGAGCAGTTCCTGAGATGCCCATCTTCATGAGAGTTGACAGGAGGATCTGGTGGTTAACTGTGTCAAAAGCAGCAGACAAATCCAGTAAGATAAGTACTGTGGATCTGGAAGCCGCTCTTGCCTGCCTCAGTGCCTCCGTAACCGAGAGCAGGGCAGTCTCAGTTGAGTGGCCGCTTTTGAAGCCTGATTGGTTGATATCCAGGAGGTTGTTCTGTTCAAGAAACGTAGAGAGCAGGTTAAAAACAACTCGCTCGAGTGTCTTTGCAATGAAAGGCAGAAGGGATACCGGTCTGTAGTTTTCTAAAAGTGCTGGGTTAAGAGAGTGTTTCTTAAGCAGTGGGGTTACCCGAGCCTGCTTAAATGCTGTGGGGAAGGTCCCGGTGTGAAGAGAGGTGTTGACAATATGAGTGAGTGCAGGAGTAAAAGAAGAAGAAATGGCCTGAAGGAGGTGAGTGGGGATAGGGTCAAGCGGACAGGTAGTGGGGTGGTTGGAAAGGATGAGTTTGGAGACTTCAGCTTCAGAGAGCAGAGAAAAAGAGGGGAGTGTATGTGTTATGGTTGTTGAGATGTGCGTGTCGGTTTGTGGTGCGGAGAATTGGCTGCTGATGGAGGAGGTTTTTTGTGTGAAAAATGATGCAAAGTCATCAGCTGTAAGAGTTGATGAAGGAGGGGGGGGGGGGGGGGGGGGACAGAGGAGCGAAGAGAACGTTCTGAAGAGTGCACGAGAGTCAGAGCAGTTGTGTATTTTGTTGTGATAGTATGTAGTTTTAGCAGTGGAGACGTTACTAGAGAAAGAAGCGAGAAGAGACTGATACAGGGTCAGGTCAGTAGTGTTTTTAGTTTTGCGCCACTTCCTCTCTGCCGCCCGGAGCCCAGAGCGATGTTCGCGGAGAACATCAGACAGCCAGGGGGCAGAGGGAGTGGTGCGGGCTGGCCTGGATGAAACGGGACAGAAGTTGTCTAAGCAAGATGTTAGAGTGGAGCAAAGAGTGTCAGTAGCACTGTTAGTGTCCAGTGCTGAGAACTGAGCAGGTGGAGGGAGTGAGGAGGAAACCATAGTGGATAGACAGGAGGGAGAGAGTGAGCGTAGATTACGCCGAAAGGTAATCAGTGGAGGAGTGTGTGTTGTGTTAGGAGTTAGTAGGAGGTTAAGAGTGATGAGAAAGTGATCTGAGGTGTGTAAAGGAGTAACTAAAGTGACGTCTGTGGAGCAGTAGCGTGTGTAGATAAGATCAAGATGGTTACCTGATTTATGAGTAGCTGTAGTAGATACTCGCTTAAGATCAAATGAGGTCAGAAGAGTGGTGAAGTCTGCAGCCTGGGGTTTGTCAAGGTGAATGTTGAAGTCACCGAGCAGTACCAGAGGAGTGCCATCCTCAGGGAAGTGAGAGAGTAACATATCCAATTCCTCCAGGAAGTTACCCAGTTGACCTGGAGGACGATAAATAACTACAACATGGATTTTAGCAGGGTGAGTGACAGTGATTGAGTGCGATTCAAATGAGCAGTTGCCAGATAGAGAAGGGATGGGCTCAAATTTCCAATCCTTTGAGATGAGCAGACCAGTACCTCCGCCCCTCCCAATCTGGCGAGAGGTGTGTGAAAAAGAGAAATTATTTGAGAGGGCCGCAGGAGTGGCAGTGTCTTCTGGTTTGATCCAGGTTTCAGTTAGAGCCATGAGACTGAGATGTGAATGAGTGGAAATAGATGAAATAAAGTCTGCTTTGTTTACAGCAGACTGGCAATTCCAGAGACCAATTGGAATGGACATTAATGTAGCAGAGGAAATGGGTACACTACGCAGATTAGTAGGATTACGGCGTCTAGAATGTACAGAGCGTGATTTACGGGTGTGGGTGATAATAGTAGAGATTTGGAAGCACATTGTGAATACGGGTCAGATAAATTAGCAG
The DNA here is from genome assembly GCF_949357685.1 of Gobio gobio. NCBI lineage: Eukaryota > Metazoa > Chordata > Actinopteri > Cypriniformes > Gobionidae > Gobio > Gobio gobio. The sequence goes on from NC_137099.1 coordinate 35,932,160, forward strand.
ATGAAAACAAGCAAAAACACAAAAGTGAACAAAGTATATATATATAGCTATACTCAAGTGCCTTGTCGGTGTCCTTGCTCGAGTGGAGTCGCGCAGAGTAGAGTCGAATGGTCTTTACACTCTTCGGGCTTCACACGAGGAGGGCTTCACACGAGGGCTGCCGCTTCCGCTGCCGCGGAGTAACACTAGCTGTTTTCCCTGATGTTCGATGCTTCTCTTCATGTCTCTATCCTTCCTCGACACAGACCGTTCCTGCGCTTTGCGTTCGAGGGGAGGGCATATCAGTACAAAGTCTTGCCCTTCGGGCTGTCCCTGTCGCCTCGCGTCTTCACGAAGGTCGTCGAGGCAGCCATTGTTCCGCTCAGAGAAATCGGCGTTCGCTTACTCAACTATCTCGACGACTGGCTCATACTCGCCCAGTCTCGGGAGCAGTTGTGCGAACACAGGGACATGGTGCTCAGTCACCTCAGCCTGTTGGGACTTCGGGTCAACCGAGAGAAGAGCAAACTCTGCCCCGCGTAGAGGATCTCTTATCTCGGTATGGAGCTGGATTCGGTCAGCCGGACAGCGCGCCTCACTCCAGAGCGCGTCCGGTCAGTGTTGAACTGCTTGAATACGTTCAAAAGCAGGACAGCGGTCCCACTGAAATTATTTCAGTTCGGCTCCTGGGGCATATGGCATCTGTAGCCGCGGTAACGCCGCTCGGATTGCTTCATATGAGACCGCTTCAACGCTGGTTGCATGACCGAGTCCCGAGATGGGCATGGCAGAGCGGTCAGTACCGGGTCTTAGTTACTCCTTACTGTCGCCAAACCTTCAGTCCGTGGTCAGACCCCTCGTTTCTCCGGGCCGGAGTGTCCCTAGAACAGGTGTCGAGGCATGCTGTTGTCTTCATGGATGCCTCATCAACGGGCTGGGGGGCCACGTACAATGGGCATGCAGTTTCGGGTCTGTGGACGGGGCCCCAACTGCGTTGGCATATCAATTGCCTAGAGTTACTAGCGGTACGTCTTGCCCTGGCCCGGTTCAAGAAACCGCTTCGGGGCAAGCACGTACTGGTCCGTTCGGACAGCACTGCGGCCGTTGCGTACATCAACCGTCAGGGTGGTCTACGCTCCCGTTGCATGCTCCGGCTCGCCCGCCATCTCCTCCTGTGGAGTCAGAAGTTTGTGAGGTCACTTCGTGCCATTCACATCCCAGGTGCGCTGAACCAGACAGCCGACGAGCTCTCTCGCCAGTCGACACCTCTGGGCGAATGGCGACTCCACCCCAGGAGCGTCCAGCTGATATGGGACCACTTCGGAGTTGCACAGGTAGACCTGTTCGCTTCTCCGGACTCGACCCATTGCCAGTGGTACTACTCTCTGACCGGAGGTACCTTAGGCATAGATGCACTGACACACAGATGGCCCCGGGACCTACGCAAGTATGCGTTCCCCCCAGTGAGCCTTCTCGCACAGACTCTGTGCAAGGTCAGGGAGGACGAGGAGCAGGTCTTGTTAGTTGCGCCCTACTGGCCCAACCGGACCTGGTTCCCAGAACTCACACTCCTCGCGACAGCCCCTCCCTGGCCGATCCCCCTGAGTGCTTTCTCAGGGGCGGGGCACTCTACGGAGGTTCTGGTGGCCTACCACAAGCAGTGGTAGACACCATCGCTTCAGCTAGAGCCCCCTCTACAAGGCGCCTCTACTCTCTGAAGTGGAACCTGTTCGTCGAGTGGTGCTCTTCCCGCCGGGAAGAGCCCCGAAAGTGTTCGATTATCGTTTTGCTTTCCTTCCTGCAGGATGGGTTGGATCGAAGGCTGTCTCCCTCCACCCTCAAAGTGTACGTCGCAGCAATAGCGGCGTATCACAATGCAGTAGACGGTAAATCCTTAGGTAAGCACGTCTTAATCGTCAGGTTCCTCAGAGGTGCGAGGAGACTAAATCCTCCTCGTTCTACCTCGATACCCTCTTGGGACTTAGCCCTGGTGCTCAGAGCACTTCAGGGCCCCCCATTTGAGCCTTTGCAGTCTGTTGAGCTAAAAATCCTGTCCATGAAGACAGTTCTCCTGATTGCATTGGCTTCAATCAAGAGGGTAGGGGACCTGCATGCACTCTCGGTTGACGTCAGGGAACGAGGGTTACATACGTAACCGAGACGATTTCTTGAATTGCTGAATTCTTTGATTGTCTTTGGTTTAGGTTGTAGGAGAGACTGAGAAGGGCTGTAACAGTTTTTGTTGTTGTTGCAACTTCTGTAAGTAAGTGTGTGTGTGTGTGTGTGTGTGTGTGTGTGTGTGTGTGTGTGTGTGTGTGTGTGTGTGTGTGTGTGTGTGTGTGTGTGTGTGTGTGTGTGTACAGCACTATCTAAGATCCAACATCTGTTTGCCAACGTCCACATCGCTAAAAAACATCTGACGGAGCTGAACAATAAGACCGTGCAACTGGTAAGAAAATGGTTAAATCTCAATACACACACGACAAGAAGTATTCTCTTTATCAGCAAATCCGAAGGGGGACTGGGGATTCCCAACATTGAATGGATTTATACAGCGACCAGAGTACAGCATCTACTGCATATGTTGAATAACGACGACCTTACAGTTCGTGAAGTTGCCCGGCGCTCATTGGTGCTGGATCTGAGCAAACGTAAGGTCCCCTTTTCTGCAGTCGGAGAATCGGGTTTCCTCGGCTTCCGAAAGAAACCTAGCGGAAAGCTGGACACCAGGGCTACGGGATTCGGAGTACGTTCCGATTGGCCCGATCTGAATGACTTGTGCAGCAGCAATAATATACAGTTGAACTGGGCACATACTGGTGGGGAGCAGGTGAGTATCGGCCGGGGACAGATTATGGATCTTAATGTGTATGCTGAGGCGACTCTTCATCACAGCAAGAAGCTGAACAGCCGGACGTGCAGGTATGAAATCCTTCAGTACTTTCAAACACAACAGCGCGATTACTGGCTTAACCTGCGCCTTCAAGGAAAGCTGGCATGCTTGCAGAGCGCGGACCATACAGTCTCTCACTCTGCGTTACAAAACTCAGCCGTAAACGACGGTATCCTAAAGTTTGTTATTAAAGCCAGGCTACAAACACTCCCGACCAAATACAATCTCTCCCTGTGGTTTCCAGAACATCACGAACCATTCTGCTTACTACACCCAGATAAGATAATGGAATCTACAGCGCACATAATGAACGGATGCCCTGCGTTCAAAGGACTTTACATCGCGCGCCACGATCGCATCGTAAACACAATAGCTCAAGAACTGCGCAAAGTTTCTGGACAAAGTGCAATACACGTAAATAAGACTGTTCAAACCAGCTGGTTCTCAAACCTGAACGATAATATCAACTTTCTTAAAAGTGCTCTAAGTGAACACCCAAATACTCCAGACATTGTAGTCATTGATGAACTTTCTAAAGATATCGTGATTCTAGAAGTAGGCTGTTGTTTTGATGCTTACATGGACTTGTGTTTTTCTGAGAAAATGTTGAAGTACCAGCCGTTAACAAATGCTATGGCAGTGTGTGGCTACAGGACCAAACTATCTGTTCTTATTTTGGGTAGCTTAGGGCATGTGCACAGATTATGTGTCCGAGGCTTGCAGATTGCTGGACTGAGTAAAAAGAGCTCTAAGCAAATAGCCAGATATTGCTCTGTGTCAGCAATCATAGGCAGTCTGCATGTTTGGAGAAGACGATGTCATCTTTATCCATAGCCCATTGACTGATGTGGTCGGGACTGTTTACATTGTCTGTATTGCCAGGTTAAACATGATAAGCTCTTTATGAATATTTGGATGCTGTGTTGCTTTAATCAGTATTTGTCATTCCAAATAAAATAATTAAATGTGTGTGTGTGTGTGTGTGTGTGTAAGTGTGTGTGTGTGTGTGTGTGTGTGTGTGTGTGCGCGCGCTACTGTATTTATCTGAAACTTTGGTATACTTTCCTCACATTCATCTGCTGCAAATTAAAGTTATTTTACTCTAATACAACTTATCCCTAAATGTACACATCAATGGGGTGGATTGCAACACTATTAGAAAACAAGAAAGTATCTACCAGGACCACCTTAAGAAAAAGCATCTGCCACCTCAGCAGTAGCTATCTCAACGTATAAAATATATAGTAAATTTAGTAGTGTTTCCTGGACTGCTTTTCAGCAGTGGCGCTTCAATGTGATAAGATAAAAAAGGCTGTCCAAGAAGGTACAAGATTTGACTTAGAACTTACTTTGCGACTATTAAAACAGTATGTTATATAGTATGAATGTGTGTAATATGAATGAAATCAGGACGTACTACATCCACATCCTACATCCATGTTACTATTGTCATGTGACTTTTGGCATCAGTTGCGTTTTGCTTCACTGCCATCAAGTGTCCTTTTAAAAACAAATGACTCTTAGGAATGGGTTATTTTTTAGTAAATTAAAACATCAGCGCAACTACTGTTTTATAATCCACGCCTGTCCTGGACTCTATTTCCCATGATCCTCTCTGTCGCACACCTGAACTCACTTCCTCATCGTCTCTCCCGCTCTCCCCGGATTCACTGCACCTGGTCTTTGTCATTAGCACTCCCTTTATATTGAGCTCCCAGCACTCCCTGTCCGTTCTTGATTGTTATGTGCGCTTGTGTATGGTGTTTGGTGATCGTCTTGTTCTTTTTTTTCTCACATAACATAAGTTCTGTCATGACACCTTTCGGAGTGTTAGACATGGTAATGGGTATGACAATGTCGATATATTTGGTCTTGGCAGAATACAGTGCCGGTCCTCTCTATACGCAAAGTATGCAAGTTGCGTAGGGTCCCCAAACCACCAGGGCTTCCAGCAATTATGAAAACATGATGCTGATTTCCGTTCCTTTTCTTTAAAGTGGGGTATGTAACATCCAAATGTAACATCCAAATCAGTCGAATCATGTAACATTACGCTGTTCAACAAGGTGGCCTTCTGTACGTGCGAACAGGCTTTGGGCTTCTGGTGTGCGCTTAAACAGACAAATACAGGCAAAAATTTGTCAAAATGTCCATCTTGGGCACTGACTGTTGTCATTCACTGCTCTTCACTGAATAACATTAGTAACTTTAAGAAGAATTAGTGTATATTTAATTCACACAGTGAATACTATGCAATGTTTTTATTAGTAATAATTTAAGGCTATTATTAGTAATAGGCTAAAAAAAAATTTTCATGCATATCTTTTTTCTGTTGTATTTATTTTATTATTTTTTAATCTGAATTCACTGTTGTTGGTTGACAGTGAAACTGCTCTAAAAGAACAGATTAAGTTGGGTTGGGTTCATGTTGGGTTTTTTATAAACGCACTGACAGGGGCCCCTGGAAAAAGTTTTGCTTAAGGACCCCAGAAGTCTAGGACTAGCACTGGCAGAATAGATCTGCTATGCTGCTGCTGCTAATGCTGCTCTTGGTTATTGCTGCAGCTGCTACAGAGCAAGTAAGGGACTTGCTACTGCCAATACATGCTGCTGCTGTACAATATAGCATAATGTTAATATAAATGTCTTAATTAATTGGATTTCTTATTCATATCAAGTGTGGTTTACCTGCCTAATTCAATACATTTATTTTGCGTTTGTTTTATTTTTTATTACTGTGTAAGCATTGAGAATCTTCCATATCACCCACACCCATATACTCCAAACTCAGTACCTGTTCAATTCAGTACATTCAGTCACAGACACTGCGTGTTAATAGCTGAAACTTGAACATTGTTTGGAAATCTAATCCTGTCTCAGGGCTAGACATTGATATTTGTGTGCTGCCAATAAGGACACAGACGAGGGTGAGGAGAAAGAGAGCAAAGTTTTCCTCGAATATTTTTTCCCCTTAAGTTTTGATTTTATAGAGCTGTCACTTTAATAGTTGAATTTCATTCAATAACACTTCACTTTTTATCCATTGACTGAAGTGTAAATTAAGCCTATGTGAATTCAGTTGAAATAAATAGGGAATGTAATGTAGCAACTGCCCAGCTATGAGTAATGTTATATTATATCATGTTAAACAAGAAAATCTGCTTATTCAGATAATACATTATAAAGCAGAAATACCTGCACAAGAAGTGAAATGTTGATTTTTCTTGCATATATTTCACAGTATAAGTGTCTTTAAACAGACACTAACTGTTACTGTCACCTCAAGCAGGTAGTGTTCATGTATGACATACAGCATGTGTATTATTTCTAACTGGTTAAACTGGAGGTGTTCCAACTTTCTCCGATCTCCCCTATTTGGACTATAGAAGGCCTAAAGTACTGTAGCTACATCAACACTCTACCTGAGAGAAATATTTATTTTCCAGCATGTTTGTTTCTTGGTGAACACATCCCTTTATATATTACCATATTGGCTAAAATAGGGTTCAATATTGGGAGGGTCACCATGGAGGAAGCACTGATTGCTGCCCATCAAATGGTCTTAATTTCTGTAATTAAATAGTTGTCAATATTTCATATTTTACACAGCCAACCACTGACCTTGCTCTTGTTCATGGAATGGCTAGCAGGTCATTGCTTTTCTTATCTCAAGTGCAACAAGGTGTTACAGTGCCGGGAAATAACTCTCTCTTCTACAATTGAACAAATCCATTATTGGTGGGGAAACAAACAAATTACATAAAATTGCCATAATGAGATACAAGGATGTTTTGCTGTCTAGAAAAAGGGAGGTTGTTTTCAGTCCTGCTGCGCAGCATACTGCAATCTGTAAGCGCTGATTCGCAAATCGATTGCAGGGCGCGGATAGCTTTTTGATTAAGAACCTCGATATCTTTCTCTCTCTCTCCATCTCACTGTCTCTCTATCTATTTCTCCTTCTTTCGCCCCATTCTTTTTCTTTTCTATCTTTCCTCTGCTCCTTCTCTCTCTTTCTCAACCCCTCATTTAGTCTACCTTCCTAATATTTCCTCCCGCTCATGTAAGAGGAAGTTGTCCTCAGCCGACAAGGAGTATTGCTCTTGTGAGCACTGCTGTCTGGAGAAATGCATGGGTTTGTGACGTAGGGAATGCACTGAGCACAGTGTTACAGATGGGCTGCAGGTGGTGTATTGATCGAACCCAAAAACTCATCAAGTCATTCCAAGAAAATGTACCTTGGATTCAGCATCCTGGACATCAGTCTACAGCACGTCCCTCCCTCCTTTAAATGATGAGTCTGTCCCATCCTTTTGGAGGCCGAAGACGCAGTCTAACATTCCCTGATGTGTCCTAATCAGATGCTAATTTTTTACATCTGACAGACCGGCCCTGAATTGACCCTTCGCTAAGCTCCACATCGAAAACATTACTGAGCAATCCCACTTTAACATATTTTGCCATCCACCATTTCTCAGACAAGCTTTAGCTCTTTTCTAATGTACGTCTATGAGGGATATCTGCGTTTTGATTGTGTTAAATTGAATTTTATGGAAATTATAAATGATAAAACTCTTAAATGTGGTAAATAAATCTTTAGAAGTACATGCTGTGAATTAAACATCCCTCCTTTCCAAATAAACATGTAGAACATCAGTAGGGCACTGCATTGTCTCCAAGGTAAATTAATGTTAATAATTAAACACCATTTCATTTACTTAGTGATTCAGGTAATTGCAATATCAATAGTGACTAAGTGACAAAGTTTGCAGTACCATAGTAAATGTGTGAAACAGTTCCCTTTCGAAAGGGAACTCTCGCTGCGTCTAGCTGACGCTATGGGGAACGCCCTCGGCGTGACTGGTGTCTGAAGCTACTATCGAATCACGGCAAAGTCTTTGACCGACGTCAGCCCATGACGTCATCATCGTGCGACCCGGAAGTATAAAAGGGCGCCGTGCCAACACATACACATCTTTTTCGTCTTCAGGGACTTTTTGTTTGAAGCGGTATCTACGGATCTGGTAAGACAGAAACTAAGAGAAAGATGAAACGCACAGAGAAGAAGCAGAGCTTAAGGAAGTGTGCCGACCCGTGTCAGAGGTTTCTGACACCGGGAGACACACACTCTCTGTGCGTTTATTGTCTGGGCGAAGAGCATGCACAGGCAGTTCTCGAGGGAGCTGCCTGTGCAAACTGTGAGCAGTTCCCCGTAAGAACGCTCCGTTCTCGTCTGGCCCTTTTCTCGAGGGAAGAGGGCACAACATCTGGGGCTGCCGATGTGAGTCCCGCTCGCGCTGAGGCGGAGCGGCGGCGCACATCGTGGGGCTCCCAGATGGAGCTCGCTGATCGTCTGGAGAGAGGTGTGGTTCTCTCGGACGATCTGGCGGCTGACGAGAGCGACCTGCAGGTCGACGTGGAGAACGACAGTTCTCCGCCGAGATCTGCAGCAGGTGCTCTTCGGTACGGGCAGGAGATGGCTGAGGAGGATGGTGATAGCGACCAAGACCAGCCTGATCCCTCTCAGCCACCCTGTCCCGCGTACGCCGAGTTGCTGAATGCTATGGAGCGCGCCACGGACAGGCTGAGGCTGCCCTGGCGGCGCGCTGGGGGAGAAGTCGCTCGTGGACGGCTCGACGATCGATTTCTCCCCGGTCATAGACCAGCACCTCAGATGAGCCTTCCATTCCTCCCGGACCTGCATACTGAGGTCCAGGCGGCATGGAAGAACCCGTTCTCTGCCCGCATTCACCGACATCAGCGGGCAAGCTTCGCTGATGTCGAGGGAATGGGTAAGCACGGGAATGTGTCGATGCCTCCCATAGACGAGAAGTTTACGAACTATCTCGTCTCTGGGCAGGCGTCGACGCTGAGAGCTCCATCTCTGCCATCCAAACCGCTGAAAACTACCTCGCGGTTGAATGGCAGGGCATACGCGGCAGCAGGTCAGGCTGGTGCGACCCTGCACACGATGGCGGTGTTGCAGGCGTACCAGGCGGACCTGCTGGAGGATCTCGACCAGGGGGCCGGGCTGTCCCCTGAGGCGGTTGCTGAGCTGCGCCGCACCACAGATCTTTCTCTCCGGGCCACCAAGCAGACTGCTGCTGCTATCGGCCGCTCTATGGTGTCTATGGTGGTCACGGAGAGGCATCTGTGGCTGAGCCTCGCTGATATCGGGGAGAAAGAGAAGGGTTTTCTCCTCGATTCGCCGGTTTCGCCTACTGAACTTTTCGGCACCTCCGTTGAGGCGGTGGTTGGAAAGTTCAGGGAGGCGAAGGCGCGCTCAGCGGCATTTAAGACATGCATACCGCTGAGATCCGTGCCCCCACCCAGGCAGGCGGGACCTGGTCCTTCACGGTCTGAGGACCGTAGGCAGGACCAGAGGGCTAGCGTCTCCTCTCGTGCTCCCCCTCCATGGAGGAGCAGGGCACAGAGGAGACGGGATTCACGCGGGAAAAAGGATCTGAGGGAGGTGATCCAGGACAAACGCTCTCAAAGACGCCGTTGGTGATGGATCACTTCCCTTGAGGGCGGTTACATCCTAGCCCTCTCCTTTTTCCTTTTTAATGTCTTTTTATGATTTTTTACCCAGGCGCTTCTTACATCAGGCCTGAGGCGGGCCCATGATGAGTAGAACTATGTTCTGATGGCCCGCCCGGACTTGCTCAGTGAGAACGCCCCTTTCAGGCATTCAAGGGTGGTAGAACAAGGTGGTGAGAACTGCACAATGAGTCTTCGCTCAACATGCCGCAGGTAAGAGTGGTCATTTTTTGTGTATTACACTAAAAATATGTATTTCTTACAGACCCCAGGTTCCTGTATAGAGTTGGGTATTCATCAGAGAGAACTGTCTTTCCCCTGTTTAGTTGGCTTAGCACAGCGCCAGACTCTGGGCTGTGTAGGTGAGCGTGTGTTGGCTTTCCCTGGTTGGTCAAGATGGCGCCAGGTAGGCCACCGCGCATGGTTATCAGAAGATGGTCCTCCTCTCATATTGAGAGTAGTGTTTAGGCCGCCGCTCTTTTCTTTGAAATGTTGCGGATTACTAGGCGGTAGCACACTTTTCTGATAGAATGTAGTGTTTGTCTACCGCTATGTGTCTTCGGTTCCCTAAGACACTGCAGGTTGGATTAGTTTGTCTCTGTTACGACTGAGCGCTGCGGCGTCAGTTGGGTGTGCACCTCTTGGATCGGAGGCCTCCTTTCATTGAGAGTTGTTGGTTTAAGTAGCAGCCAGTTTGTTTGTCTGGCAGTTATTTCTCGTCTTTGCGAAACTCGTACAGCTTGTAGGCTTTACAAGCCTCCCTGGAACGGGTCCCCATAGCAATGGGTAGCTATCATGTGTTAGGCCTCAGCAGGCCGCCATGAAGACGAGCCGTAGGGTCTAATATTACTACAACCCACATTTTGCAATATGTCTGTTCCCAGTTAGCAGGCCTCTAAAGTTAGGCCTCGCTGGAGGATTGCACCGATTCAAGAGTACGGTGACAGTGGTAGGCCTTATCAGGCCTCTAGTAAGGCAGGTGCCAATGCTGAAGCATCAAGGTACTACTAGCCTAGCTGGCTATCAGGTTAAAAAGGGGCATTTACGCTCTCCTGAAGGTTGGCTGTCAATTGTAGGCCTCAGTAGGCCTCTTGAACAAGGCGCATTTGCAGTTGGAAGGTTGTAGGCCTCACCAGGCCTTCCGTGAAGACCCACTGTTAAACTCTAAGACCTTACTAGGCCTTCCTGAGGGTGAGCTCCCAGATTATGGTCACTCCCAGAGGCAGGTTGTAGGCCTCATCAGGCCTCCCTGAAGGCCTGCTGTTAATTCTAAGGTGATGTGGATGAGTTCCCAGATTGTGGTCACTCGAACGAGGTAGTAGGCCCCATCAGGCCTCCCTAAGGCGTTCCTGGGGCCCAGTCATATGAAACAGTTAGCACGAATTGCAAACAGGTAGCAGGCCTCTCCAGGCCTCCCTGTCCATAACACTTAGGGCACCAGGTCAGGCCTCCCTGGTAGCACTCGGGAGAACTGGTTTCCCGAGTAGTGACTGGCTGGGGTTCCTTCGGGTCCCCTAGCCACATTCCCTTAAAGGGACCCCTTCGGTGGAAGTAGTGGTCCCGGGCCTTCGAGCTGTCTGGATGGAAACCCCACGCAGTGCGTTAGGGTTCCGTTTAGTTGCATAGCTTGGGCTATGACCGTAGGGAGTGCTGTCACTGTCAGCCCAGTGACCTGAGGGGGAATCGCTCAGGTTTTTCTATGAATTACTTGTGTTGACAGTTGTCACTGCCAATGGGCAGACACTCCCCTCAGCATGGCGGCGTTGGTATATCGTTCCCCATAGCGTCAGCTAGACGCAGCGAGAGTTCCCTTTCGAAAGGGAACGTCTAAGGTTACGTATGTAACCTCTGTTCCCTGAGAACAGGGAACGAGCGCTGCGTCGCGTTGCCATGCTTCAGGGCCTATCTGCCATACAGTCCCTTCAGACGAGAAGATGTGTATGTGTTGGCACGGCACGTATGTGTTTTATACTTCCGGGTCGCACGATGATGACGTCATGGGCTGACGTCGGTCAAAGACTTTGCCGTGATTCGATAGTAGCTTCAGACACCAGTCACGCCGAGGGCGTTCCCCATAGCGTCAGCTAGACGCAGCGAGAGTTCCCTTTCGAAAGGGAACAGAGGTTACATACGTAACCTTAGACGTTCCATTGTAATCTTCACTTTGAAATGTGGCTTTTCTCTTTTCAGTTGAGTGTGAGAAGCATTGGACTCTATTCAGATTTGAAGTCACTGCAGACATTCTATAAAGCTTGTTTGTGTTAGCAACAGTAACCAAGGGAGGCAGAGATTACTGAAGGACCGATTCTCTTTAGATGGTCTAATTCATGGGAGGTTGTCAGTGGTGAAGAAAACAACATATGCTTCAATAATTCTTTTTTAAAACACTAAATTATGCTTTTAGTTAGCAATGGCATGTAATACTTAGTCTTATTAAGTCTTAATAATGGGAATTCGGTATTACTAAATTTTACAGTGTCCTTGTTACATGTTACATGTTTGAAATAACCTTCTTTTGAGAAAGGATGTGCTTCACATCACATAATGAGGCAGAAATTATGTAAATGTATTATATTCTGTACACTGATTCGCTGTGTAGAGAAGTGTACACTTTTTTTCTCTCTCGTTGCATGCATAAGGTTTCCTGACAAAAAAATTAAGACATTACAGTCACAGTTTTTTAATCATAATTTAACATTTTATAATAAAACCTTAGACCTTTCTAATGATTTGTTTTCTGTAAAATATAATAATAATATTACTATATTTATTCTTAAATTCACTGTTTTGGATTGTATAGCATTTTTTCAGTTTTATACATGTGCTACAATTGTTTGGCCTGTGCTACAAAACATCTGTAGCACCAGTTCTATGTGCAAAAAAAGTTAATGTACAGCCGTAAGACCGTTCATCTTCTGAACACAAATTCGTATTTTGATTAAATCCAAATGCTTTTTGATCCCACATAGACAGCAACACAATGACCACTTTCAAGGCCCAGAAAGGTAGTAAAGACATCGTTAAAATAGTCCATGTGACTACAGTGGTTCAACCTTAATGTTATGAAGCAAAGAGGATACTTGTGGTGCACAAAAACCAAACAAAAATAACAACTTTATTCAACAATCTCTTCTCTTCCGTGTCAAGGTCTTTGGAATGACATGAGGGTGAGTAATTAATGACAGAAATTTCATTTTTGGGTGAACTAACCCTTTAAGTACGTATAGTTAATTATTATAGAGACCATTAAAAGTCACAAAACTTGTATTTGAGCCAGTTTGACAAGGGCTAGCATCTCCAAAACTGCAGCTCTTGTGGGGTGTTCCTGGTCTGCAGTGGTCAGTATCTATCAAAAGTGGTCCAAAGAAGGAACAGTGGTGAACCGGCGACAGGGTCACGGGCGGCCAAGGCTCATTGATGCACATGGGGAGCAAAGGCTGGCCCGTGTGGTCCGATCAAACAAACGAGCAACTGTAGCCCAAATTGCTCAAGAAGTTGCTGGTTCTGATAGAAAGGTGTCAGAATACACAGTGCATCGCAGTTTGTTACGCCGAAAGTGGCAACAGTGGGCACGTGAGCATCAGAACTGGACCATGGAGCAATGGAAGAAGGTGGTCTGGTCTGATGAATCACATTTTATTTTACATCACGTGGATGGCCGGGTACGTGTGCATTGCTTACCTGGAGAACACATGGCACCAGGATGCACTATGGGAAGAAGGCAAGCCAGGTGAGGCAGTGTGATGCTCTGGGCAATGTTCTGCTGGGAAACCTTGGGTCCTGCCATCCATGTGGATATTCATAGAAACTGTATTCCCTGATGGCTGTGGCCACTTTCAGCAGGATAATGCACCCTGCCACAAATGGTTCTGTTCTGGAATTGTTTGAGCAGCACAATAACGAGTTTGAGTTGTTGACTTGGGGTGCATTCCATTCGACAGGGTCTCTACGCACTGTTCACTGTTCCCTACTCCCTGAGCACGGTATATCAGTTGAAGTGGACTTCGCTGACAATAATCGCTCATTTGGAACGCCCTGCAACGTCTTCAAAGAAAGGCAACGACGGGTGCAGATTATAATATAACATAAATTAATATTGTAATTTACTTTACTTTCAAATTGAAAACCATATAAAAAGCATATACATTTACAAAACACACAGTATAGGCTATCTAAAACATATAATCAAAACATTGTCCATTAGTTTTATTAGTTTACTTATAAGTTACCTGTATTGACTATGAACAGATTTGAAGCTGCACTTGTCATTCAATATGAAAATACTTTGATTTGGTTAACTATATATAAATGTAGGCTATTCTTAATAAATGGTCTTTGTAGCGGCCTCTTCTCGTGCGCTTTCTTTCAAGTACAGCTGCACAGTAAACATTCCTGAGGTAAATAAAGTAAAATATAAAAAATGACAGCCCTCAGGTGCTTCTCAACACTTTTAATTTGTTTGCATATTCATAAAATATAATATACAAATGTAACAGTTATTGCCATAACCATTCATAAATACTCTTGTTTGTATAATAACTATGAATATTCAAATGCATATGTAAACTCCTCAATCGCAGAGCTGTTTAAAAACTCTTCCAACCAACGGCTCTGCACCATCATTAGTTCAGACAGGTGATGCATGCGACGCGCAAAGACATTTGGGTGATTTTCACTCTCTACTTCCTGTGAAGTGATGTATCGATGTTCCCTTCTTCCCTGCGCCGTTCGCAGTACCCTTCGGACTGAACATGTTCGCTCCCTTTGGATAGGAATCTTACTTAAGATGGTGGAATACCCTCTGAAGTCCACTTCTCAGTCCACTAAAGGTCGAATGGAATGCACCCTTGGCCTCCAAATTCCCCAGATCTCAATCCAATCGAGCATCTGTGGGATGTGCTGAACATACAAGTCTGATCCATGGAGGCCCTACCTCACAATTTACATGACTTAAAAGATCTGTTGCTAACATCTTGGTGCCAGATACCACAGCACACCTTCAGGGGTCTAGAGTAGCATGCCTCGACGGGTCAGTGCTGTTTTGGCAGCAAAAGGGGGACCAAGGTGTATAACAACCATGAGAAAAATGACAGGACATGTCATTGTGCATTCACAGCCACATTGTGACTTGTCCACAGTTCTGAATCATTGTGTGTGTAATGTGTACACACATACAAACACACACACACACACACACACACACACACACACACACACACACACACACACACACACACACACACACACACACACACACACACACACACACACACACACACACACACACACACACACACACACACACACACACACATACATTGGGTTTTATGTTTTATGGGGACATTATACAGACATAATGATTTTTATACTGTACAGACTGAATAATCTATACCCCTACCCTTAAACCTACCCTCACAGAAAACTTTCTGCATTTTTGCATATTGCCATATTGACCACCCCACCCCACAGACAAACAGAGAGAGAGAGAGAGAGAGAGAGAGAGAGAGGGGGAGAGAGAGAGAGAGAGAGAGAGAGAGAGAGAGAGAGAGAGAGAGAGAGAGAGAGAGAGAGACGTTGCCCCAGCAAGCAAGTTTGTCAGACTTAGTTCTATTCCCTCCACAATGTGAGATGGAGGGGAAACAGAATGTGAGTCAGGGTGTTGTGCGTTGCACCACAGACCTTTCCCCCAACTTTCTGTCCTTCAAAGGGCAGATTAGATGATCCATACTGTGCACATTTGGAATTATTCCTGAACCCCTAAGACCTTAGTGTGTAAATCCAAACCCTGGCACTTGTACGGGTCAATAAGACGTTCTCTGAGCATGTGTCACATATTCCTGTCTGTTATGATGTTTAGTCCATGGGGTTAGTCATAGGGACAGTTATAGAGGATAATATATATCATGAGAAAAACATTAATGGAAGCCTCACAGTCCTTTTCATTGCCGCAGAAATAATTTACTGTATACACTTCTGTCTGGTTTGGCTAGCTAACATGGCAGAAGACCAGTATAGGTTAAAGACCACGGGGTTCTGATGAATGAGCTTTATTGTATTTGTGGAATTCTTGTTCAGCCAAGGTTGATAATTGACTTGCTTTAGTATTTTGTTTAGATTAAAGCATTTGTCCAGACTTAATGCATTTAGATTAAGGCATTTATATTAACTCTAAATGTGTATAGTGCAAATACTAACAGAATATCAGAGACAGAGGGATGAAATATTATTTGGACATATGCGGCCAATATAATTGTTATTATTTTGTGTATTTTTTAATAAATTCTTTGTTCTATGTGTGCCTTTTTGAATAAGGGATCTATCTATCTATCTATCTATCTATCTATCTATCTATCTATCTATCTATCTATCTATCTATCTATCTATCTATCTATCTATCTATCCATCCATCCATCCATCCATCCATCCATCCATCCATCCATCCATCCATCCATCCATCCATCCATCCATCCATCCATCCATCCATCCATCCATCCATCCATCCATCCATCCATCCATCTCTCTCTCTCTCTCTCTCTCTCTCTCTCTCTCTCTCTCTCTCTCTCTCTCTCTCTCTATCTATCTATCTATCTATCTATCTATCTAATCTATCAAAAGATGGGGTCAGTACATATGATTTTAAAGAATTTGCTATTTTTATTCAAAAAGGACACAATAATTGAATGACAAAAATGTGTTATAATGTTACAAAAGATTTCTATTATAAAAAATAGTTATTTTTACCTGTAGTATTGTTTTACAATATTCTTGGTTTTGACAAACAAAATCTTGCTGACCCCAAACTTTTAAATTACATCCTAATTTAATACAACATGATAAATAAGTACAACCCCAAATCAGAAAAAGTTGGGACAGTATGGAAAACGCAAAAAGAAAGAAAGAAGTGATTTCTAAATTTACTTTGACTTGTATTTCATTGCAGACAATATGAACACAAAATATTTCATGTTTTGTCTGATCAATTTCATGTCATTTGTAAATATGCATTCATTCAGACCTGCAACACATTTCAAAAAAAGTTGGGACAGGAGCAATTTAGGGCTAGTAATGAGGTAAAATGGTTAAATAATGATGTGATTTGAAACAGGTGATGTCAACAGGTGATTGTAATTCTGATTTGGTACAAAAGCAGCATCCAAGAGAGGTCTAATCCTTTAGGAGCAAAGATGGGCCAAGGATCGCCAGTTTGCCAACAAATACGTGAGAAAATTATTGAAATGTTTAAAAACAATGTTCCTCAAAGAAAGATAGGAAGAGATTTGGATATTTCACATTCAACAGTGCATAACATAATTAAACGATTCAAGGAATCTGGAGGAATTTCAGTGCGTAAAGGACAAGGGCGCAATCCTAAGCTGAACAACCGTGATCTCCGATCCCTCAGGCGGCACTGCATCAAGAATCGTCATTCATCTATAAGCGATATCACCACATGGGCTCAGGACTACTTTGGCAAACCTTTGTCAAGTACCACAATACGTAGTTACATCCACAAATGCCAGTTCAAATTGTACTGTGCCAAAAGGAAGCCCTATGTTAAAAGTGTCCAGAAGCACCGTCGACTTCTCTGGGCTCGGAGGCATCTGGGATGGACCATCACACAGTGGAAACGTGTACTGTGGTCAGATGAATCAGTATTTGATGTATTTTTTGGGAGGAATGGACGCTGTGTGCTCCGGACCAAAGAAGAAAAGGATCATCCAGACTGTTACCAGCAACAAGTCCAAAAGCCAGGGTCTGTCATGGTATGGGGTTGTGTCAGTACCCTTGGCAAAGTTAACTTGCACTTCTGTGAAGGCACCATTAATGCTGAAAAGTACATAGAGATTTTGGAGCATAATATGCTGCCTTCAAGAAGACATCTTTTCCAGGGACGTCCATGCATATTTCAACAAGACAATGCAAAACCACATTCTGCACACATTACAAAGTCCTGGCTGCGGAGGAAGAGGGTACGGGTACTTGACTGGCCTGCCTGCAGTCTCCAATAGAGAATGTGTGGCGCATTTTGAAGCACAAAATGCGACAACAAAGACCCCGTACTGTTGCCCACCTTAAGACTTGTTTGCAGGAAGAATGGGACAAAATTACACCTGAAACATTTCATCACTTGGTGTCTTCAGTCCCTAAACGTCTTTTAAGTGTTGTGAAAAGGAATGGCAACATTACAAAGTGATAAATGCTTTACTGTCCCAACTTTTTTTGAAATGTGTTGCAGGTCTGAATGACAGGAAAGCATGCATATTTACAAATGACATGAAGTTGACCAGACAAAACATGAAATATTTTGTGTTCATATTGTCTACAATGAAATACAAGTCAAAGTAAATTTAGAAATCACTTCTTTTTTTTTTTATTTGCGTTTTCCATACTGTCCCAACTTTTTCTGATTTGGGGTTGTAAGAGCAAGAGAGTGAGACAGAGACAAAGAGAGAGTGAGAGATTTATTGAGATGCTTTACCTTGGATTTGCTGAAACCATTTTTTTTGTCACAGCCCTGAGAGAACCTATCACCCTCAGAACAACCTTGTGCTTGACCTGCCACATTTTTCTAGCCCCTCATCTTGCAGTCACCTGCCTTGTTGTTTTCATGCTTCCCATTTAGACTTCAGGCTGTGTTCTATGTACTTTAGGTGATCCATTTCGTTGACCTCTTTGTTTCTAATCAGTGAATGTTGTTAATGTTGCATTAGGAGCTGGAGGCCTCCTTGCACAGTCTGCACTTTCTGTCTTTTTCTTTTATTGATCTAGTGCTTCCATGAATGTATCCATGATGTATTCATGTTTTGCATTTCATCCTTTACTGGCCTTGACACCATTCATTCTTTCACTTGTTCTTTTCAACTTATGCCGCTTCTTGATACTGGACTTCAGGTGCAATGCACATTTCTTTCTTCTAGGAATTTCTTATAATGTTAACTGCTTACAGTTATTCTCTTGTTCAACTTACTATGGTAATATGACTGGCAGGGAATTGTTCCTGTAGCTCAAAACATAGAGCATGGTGTTAGCAGCATCCGTGTCATGGGTTTTACTCCTAGGGAATGCATAAACTGAATACATGTACAGTGTAGGTCTACCTTAAATTGCAATGGATAAAATCACTTACCATGAAGTCTTGAGCCTATATCCATTAGTTAAGATTTGCCTGAAGTATTTCATGTCTGTCAAGATCAGAATCGGCAGGGTAGTCCTAACATCTCATGAAGTTGCCATTGTAATGATCTTGATTTGGCTTTTGTGATCATCCTCCATGAGTTCCTGATGAAGGTCTGAAGTGTTTTCTTAACCTTAGTTCCAGGCCTCCAAGGATCTGTGTGGCATGAGTCACTTGCTCCCCTTTAGTTAATCTGGGCTGAGCTTAATTTGGTTTGTCTGGTTTTGGAGACTTAAGTTCCTGCTCTTCCTACCATTATCTGGTGCCCCGGGCCATATGGTGTCTTTCCCAGTTCTCTTCAAAGCCATTGTTCTGAATTCAGAGCAAAATCAATAGTACTGTTCCTTTTATCAAACCATCAGTTTTTCTCCATCCCAAAAATAGTTCATACTTTTTCCATGTTTTTTTCCCCCCTTTATTGTTAACATCATTTGCAGTTATTGCAGTGATAAATTGTGCTTTTGACTGAAAAAAGTTGTACAGTTTATTCTGCTTCTTCTGTAAAAGACTTCATGAGATCAATAACAGGAGTGACAGAAAAAGTATGATTTGATTAGCTTTCTATTTCTGCACTAATGCTTGCTCTGAACCACTAACAATTGTAAAATTATAGGCCTTAATTATTAACTTGAACCAATGGTTAAGAAGAGATTGATTTACAAAACTATGACAATATTATGTATTTAAAATAGGGCTGTCAAAAGATTAATCGCGATTAATCGCATCCAAAATAAAAGTTTGTGTTTACATAATATATGTGTGTGTACTCTGTTAATTATTATTTATATATAAATACACACACAAGCATAATGCACAATGCAAATATTTCTTAAATATATACATGAATGTGTGTGTATTTATATATAAATAATAATTAACAGAGTACACACACATATATTATGTAAACACAAACTTTTATTTTGGATGCGATTAAGCGCGATTAATCTTTTGACAGCCCTAATTTAAAAGTTAAAGATTCTGTATGAATTTTTAGTTGCATTATTTCGGTTGCAACTTACAGCTGTCTAAAGCTATGAAAATGATTCTGTAAATTACTTTGTTGTGAAATAAATTTTGAACATAATTTGTTAACAGTAAATTCTTTAAAAAAAAATTCAATAAACACTTTTTACACATTAATTAAAATGATTACAAAAAATGAAATAAAAAAATATGTACATTTTACTGCTTTGAGACAGAATAATTTTTCCTTGAAGCACTGGATGAAAAACCTATTTTTATGATCACATGCTATCGTGTATGTGAGCATATGTCTAAATACCTGTGAGCGTATGTGTGATTGCCATGCACAGATAAATGTGTTTTTGCCTGGGAGAACGTTTGCCTGAATAATCTTGCATTTAAGATGCAAGTGTGTTTGTGCTTTTGGTATGAGTGCATGTGTCTCTGTGAGTGTCTTTATCAGGTATATGAGGAGCCAGAAACACCACATCTGAAAGCAGGTCAGTCTTCTGAAGCTCCTCTTGAGGAAACCTGAAAGACTTCTATACCGCTACTAATGATCCAGCACCATTTTCCAAGAAAGTGGAACATACTCTTCTGACCTTAAAAATAAGAAGCAAATACAAAATCTCAATTATACAACTGACACACAATAGCCTATATATTCCTTAAAATCCGTCATGATATCAAAATCAATGCTATTACCAAAATAGTATTTATCCTGTAAGATAATCATCTGTTGGTTAATAAAAAGAAAGTAGATGCCTTCAATACTCTGTTAGCCATCTCATTTGCAAATGGAAGTTAATATTGTTGTTGCATATTTGCCTGAAGGCACAAAATTATGATACCCATGTGAAATGAGAATACCAAATATCAATGCTTCACTGTGAAAGTGTTACACAATAATGTTTTATTTATTTTCATCTGATATGCCTGATTGAACTGTGTCAACAAATTTGCATGAGAGTCAGTGAATACAAATTTCATGTCAAAATTGTTAAACATGCAAATTATAATACAAAGTCAAATAAGTATGGAGTTACTTTATTTTTCCCCAGACTTTATTTCCTGAATTGATATCTCATTCACTGACCATCTTTCAATATCTTATTAAATCAATAATAGACAGACTGACAGAAAAGGAAAGTGTAATGCAGGGATGCAATTATTCATTCACCATTATAAGGAAAGAGGCACTCTTAAACACAAATAATATCATCAGTCTATAAATTATTAATGGCTCAGGTCAAGCCACATCATCCTTATCCATCAACATGTTCCGTTTTGACATTGATCTTTTCCCCCTTTTGCCTTCCGTATGTGTTGCTTGTGAAGGACAGGAACACTCCAGTGCTTATTTTAGCTGCTCTCTGAATATGGAGATCCTTTAGAATTGGACCACTCAATCTGTCCATCAGCCCTTGAGAGAGTGGCAGATGTCACGGAGGATTCATATCAAAGATTGTGCATGGAAGTGCAATGTGGAGTGCTTCTGTCTGATCTGGGATGATTTAGACCCTGTGGTCAGTGTCTGGGCAAGGATGTTTGGTTTGGGAAAGATTGTATCCCCTGTGTGTCATTTTGCACATTGCATTTAACTCCTTATGTCCATGTGAGTGACACATGGACATAAGGAGAGTGAAACTCTAGATGGCGCAGGCTGATAGGTCGATTTATACCGATCATTTCGTTATCTACATACTGATATCTACATACTGTGGCATCAGCAGCCAATGAGCTTGCTGCTCAAACATTCTAAATACTTTTACAATTGTTTGCTGTTAGCAGTCTGTAGCATGCTTTCAGAAACCCTCCACCTACCCCTGCTCCACCTGTAGAGATCTGCTACGGTGGTTATTTTTGATGTGTTATATGCGCAGCAGCAATATGTCTTGCTTTGCAGCAGCAGCGTTGATCTATTCCACCATGACCAAATACATTAACATTGCCATATCCATTACCATGCCAATCTCTCAGAGAGTTGTCATGACAGAAATATATATCACACCTCACAGTCACTCATTTATATTATACTTTATTTCATTTATTAATACACGTGTTGTTATAAAGTTGACATCTTTGAACCTGAACTTTGATTTGAACTTTACTATTGTATTAATGACAATGCCGTTTCCAGTAAAAAAAAAAAAAAATCAATTACCCTGATGCAGAGAGCTGTTTGAACAGGACAGAGGTACAAATGACAACTGTGATCTTTTATAATTAGGCTGTGGCATTTCATTACATTATGTTCTGCTCAGACTCATTTTACATTAATGGAATTTTCTTGAAATTTAAACTTGAAAATCATCTCATCAAGGCATATCAATGACTTGTCACATGTTTTTTACCTAGTTAAATTCATACAGAAAATTGTTCCCAGAAAACAAATATTATAGAAATGTATCAGGTCAGAGGAAGTTAATAAATGATTATATATTCATGCATAAATCAATATTTTACCCAGCATATTAATATTCATTGAGACTAAGAATCGTCTCGGTTACGGATGTAACCCTCGTTCCCTGAGGAGGGAACGGAGACGTAACGTTAGTGACTAACGAATGGGGGTTTCGCTTAGAAGCCTATCAACTTCGAGTTTTGAGAAAACGCCCAATGGCGTGCCAATGCCATGGGGCATGCGGAATTTGCATACGTAGCTCCGCCTCACTGCGTGAGTATATAAGGAAGTACGAGGCAATATCGCATTATGTTACCTGCTTGAGGAGCCAAGACTGAACTCCTGCGTTCCAGGCAACACAGCTCGATGTGGCAAGGGGACGTTACGTCTCCGTTCCCTCCTCAGGGAACGAGGGTTACATCCGTAACCGAGACGTTCCCTTTCGTTCAGTCACTACGACGTAACGTTAGTGACTAACGAATGGGGGTCCCAATATAATCCCGCCACTCAGCTGTCTTCCAGTGCCCTGCGTAAGTGTGAGTACCCTGTCGTAAGACTAGTACGGACGAAGGACTCCCACTTAACACAGGATTACCAAGGTACACTGGGAAGCATATCCCAGTGAGGGAATGCCAAGATGCCTACCCGTGGGGAGGACTTAAGAGACACATATGACCCGGAGAGGGTTGCATATGGAAGATCTCTAGGGTACCAGCCGAAGGTGGATTTTTAACCCTAGGGGTGGCGGGGACACGCCAAGGGAAGAAACCCGCTCACTGCGGAGACTTACGGTGAAATACACATGTGGGGGTCGCCAGAGGGAACCATGCACATGGGGCACCTGGCCGGACATGAGGGTCTGGGCTCGAAGGGGCAGACTGAACTGATGTCGGCGTCGACAGTGCTGGAGGAGCTCAGGGCTCTCGGGGAACTCACCTGAGGAATATCGCACGTATCCAGTCCGTGGAGTGGAGTGGCGAGCAAGCGAAGACACCTGAACCTGGTCCTTAACCGGCCCCTCGGGGGGGCGAGTACATAGTCGGACACTGGCTCCACTCGGAGATTATAGAATCTGGCGAATGTGTTGGGTGTTGCCCAGCCTGCAGCTCTGCAGATGTCTGCTAGCGAGGCGCCATGCGCTAGAGCCCAAGAGGAAGCCACACTCCGGATGGAGTGTGCCCTCACACCAAGGGGACATGGTCGGCCTTGCTGCTGGTAAGCCAAAGCAATGGTGTCCACTATCCAGTGAGACAGCCTTTGCTTTGAGAGAGCACTTCCCTTCCGCTCTCCACCATAACAGACAAAGAGCTGGTCTGAGGTCCTGAACACTGCGTCATGTCTACGTAGGCGCGGAGAGCGCGTACTGGACAGAGCAATGCCAAGGCTGGGTCTGCCTCCTCCAAAGGCAGCGCTTGCAGGTTCACCACCTGGTCCTTGAACGGAGTGGTGGGAACCTTGGGCACATATCCAGGCCGGGGTCTCAGGATCACGTGAGAGTTAGCCGGCCCGAACTCCAGGCACGCTTCGTCAACCGAAAATGCCTGCAGGTCCCCGACCCTCTTGACTGAGGCCAATGCGGTCAGCAGAGCCGTCTTCATAGACAGAAACTTAATATCAACCGACCGCAAAGGCTCAAAGGGAGGTCTCTGCAGAGCAGTTAGCACTACTGCGAGGTCCCAAGAGGGTACGAGAGGAGAGCGAGGAGGATTCAGTCTCCTAGCTCCCCTCAGGAACCTGATGACCAGGTCGTGCTGACTTACCTTTTTGTTCTCCAAGAGATCGTGGTGGGCAGATATTGCGGCCACATATACCTTGAGGGTGGAGGGAGACAGCCTTCGCTCCAGCCCCTCTTGGAGAAACTCAAGCACGGACCCGATCGGACATTTCCAGGGGTCTTCTTGGCGGGAAGAGCACCAGGTGACGAAGAGGTTCCACTTCAACGCATAGGCATGCCGAGTGGACTCTGCCCTAGCGGAAGTGATGGTGGCGACCACCGTAGGTGGTAGGCCACTCAAACCTGCCGGGTCCCGTCTAGGAGCCACACGTGGAGGTTCCAAAGGTCGGGACGCGGGTGCCAAAGGGTGCCCCGTCTCTGAGTAAGGAGGTCCGGTCTCAGAGGAATAGGCCAGGGAGGGGCTGTCGCAAGGAGAATGAGTTCGGGGAACCAGGTCCGGCCGTGCCAGTACGGGGCGACCAAAAGGACCTGCTCCTTGTCCTCCCTGATCTTGCACAGAAGCTGTGCGAGTAGGCTCACTGGGGGAAACGCATATTTGCGTAGGCCCCGCGACCAGCTGTGCGCCAGTGCATCCGTGCCGAGCGTGCCCTCGGTCAGGGAATAATACAGGCTGCAGTGGGAAGAGTCGTGGGAGGCAAACAGGTCTACCTGTGCGTCGCCGAACTGTTCCCAAATCAGCTGAACCGTCCGGGGATGGAGTCTCCATTCTCCCGGGAGAGGCTGAAACCGCGAGCTCGTCGGCTGCGTGGTTCAGGACTCCCGGAATATGGACAGCACGAAGGGACCTCAGGCGCTTCTGACTCCATAAGACGAGATGGCGGGCGAGTTGAGACAAGCGGCGGGAGCGTAGACCGCCCTGGTGGTTGATGTACGCTACTACGGCCGTGTTGTCTGTCCGGACAAGCACATGTTGACCCTTCAGCAACGCTCGGAAGCGGTGCAGGGCGAACCGTACTGCCAGCAACTCGAGGCAATAGACATGCAGGAGGCGCTGGGGTCCTGTCCAGGAGCCCGCGGCTGCTTGTCCATTGCACATGGCACCCCAGCCCGTGGCAGAGGCATCCGTCGATACGACAACATGCCTGGAAACTCGTTCTAAGGGCACACCGGCCCGTAGAAAGCTGAGGTTCGACCACGGAGTGAGTGTCTGTAAGCAGGCCCGAGTCACTTGGACCCGGAGCGTGCCAGACTGCCATGCCCATCTCGGGACTCGATCGCGAAGCCAGTGCTGAAGCGGTCTCATATGAAGCAATCCGAGCGGCGTTACCGCGGCTGCAGATGCCATATGCCCCAGGAGCCTCTGAAAAAGTTTCAGTGGAACCGCATTCTTGCTCTCGATTTGTCGGAGGCAAGTCAGCAGAGACTGCGCGCGCTCGCTCGAAAGCTGCGCGTACATGGCGACCGAGTCGATCTCCATACCGAGAAAAGAGATCCTCTGCACTGGGCAGAGTTTGCTCTTCTCCCAGTTGACCCGAAGGCCCAGACGGGTTAAGTGGTGGAGAACCAGATCTCTGTGTCCGCAAACCTGCTCTCGAGAGTGGCCTAGTATGAGCCAGTCGTCGAGGTAGTTCAGGATGCGGACCCCGTGCTGCCAAAGGGGCGCAAGGGCTGCCTCGGCGATCTTCGTGAAGGCGCGAGGGGACAGAGATAACCCGAATGGGAGAACTGCGTACTGGTATGCCCGCCCCTCGAAAGCAAACCGTAGGAACGGTCTGTGTCGAGGAAGGATGGAGACATGGAAGTAGGCGTCCTTCAGGTCGATCGCTGCAACCAATCGTCCGGACGAACGCATTCGAAAAGGCGTTTCGCAGTCAACATCTTGAACGGAAGCCGGTGAAGGGATCGGTTCAAGATGCGAAGGTCCAGGATTGGCCGTAACCCACCGGTTTTCTTGGGTACAATGAAGTAGGGGCTGTAGAACCCCGACCTCATTTCGGCTGGAGGGACAGGCTCGATCGCACCCTTCGCCAGTAGAGTGGCAATCTCCGCACGCATGACGGGGGCATGGGCCCCGGTCATGGTATAGCGGACTCCCCTGTAACGGGGAGGAGCCTGCGCGAACTGAATCGCGTAGCCGAGCCTGATGGTCCGGGCAACCCAGCGGGACAGCCCCGGAAGCTGAAGCCAGGCTTCCAGAGACTGCACCAACGGGGTCATACGGACGACAGACGTACCCTGGGTGGGGCAGCGAGGCAGCGTTACCGGCGCGGACAGGGGAGGCTGTTGGGCGTCCCCGGGTCGGAGCACGGTTAACGGCTGCGCCCTGACAGAGGAGACCAGGGAAGGACTCGCGTTCCACTGGGGTCTGCTCGGCCAGGGGGCTGGCGACAGAGAGGGATGCGAGTGGCGAGACCCGAGGGTGGCGCGCACTGTCATCACCGGTCTCTGGGTGCTCAGAGACAGGAACATGAGTTCTTCCCAAGCGCTGCTAGCCCGGGGGCCAGCAGCGGAAGGATTTTCCCCCGGCCCTCCACCGGGGGAAGGAGAGGCCCTGCTACCATCCCCTGGGAAGAACTGGAACCCATCTCTGAGTTGTCCACCTCCATCCTGGCGTTTAACCAGTCTGGGGAGCGGACTGGGCGACATCCTCAACCACCTCCACGGCGCGGCCCAGGTGAAGGCTGCTGCTGGGGCCGGGCGGGAAGAGGGAGGGCGCCCTCGGCGGCGAGCGGACTGAGGCGACTGGGCCGGCGGCTGGTGCAGCAGCTGGCCGCCGGGGCAGTACGTGTTACAGCCTCAGTCTGCTCTGGGGCGGCCGAGAACTGTTGGGCGCAGTTCTCAGCCGCGCCGCCGAAGAGGCCAGCCTGGGATATGGGTGAGTTGAGGAGGCGGGCCCGCTCAACGTCCTCCACATCACCAGGTAAGGCCTGGTGTTCTCCCGGACCACAGCTGTGGACATCGCCCGACCCAGGGAGCGTGTGGCCACCTTCACCGCCCGGGGGCGGGGTCAGTTGCGGCACGCAGCTCAATGAAGAGCCCTGGGTCGGCTCCACCCTTGTGCATGTGCAAAGGGGCGGCGGCCTGCCCGTAGCACTGCGGGACCACGCCACCGAAGTAGACGAGCCCACAGGCTTTGGGGGGGGTGCTTAGGACAGCCACACCACGCCACGTCAAAGCCCTCTGTGGACACCGTAGTGCGCAACAGAGAGTTCAACAGTGGGGGGGGAGGGGGCCCCAGTGTACCCTAGGCCGCGGCCCCATCAAGGGCAGAGAAGGCGGAGGAGGCCACCAAACGGTCGCGAGAAGCACGGGGACTTCCGGGACCGCGTGATCTCCTCATGCACCCCGGGAGCGAAAGGCATTGGGGGCGGGGCCCAACAGCTGTCGGGTGCCGCCCCCAAAAACCAATCGCGCAACCACGAGCACCCGCGACTGGGCGGAGTTCCACACCAGCGCGAGACTCGCGGCTGCCCGAGATAACATGGCTGTCAACTTTAGGTCAGATCAGGCAGTGCTGACACACCCGGAGGCGGAGCACAACCTAATCGTCATCCCCAAAGGACTCCAGCCCACCTTGGGATGCGGCGATCGACATCTCACTGCTATCCGGAGCGTGAACTGAACGAACGGGGCGTCAGAGACGGGCCGTAGATTCAATCCAACACTCGCGGAAGCGATGTATAAGAGGGGGGTGTGGCCCGAGGAATGAACGTCGGGGTTCTTAATACCACAGCACCGCCCTCAGGTCACCCTGGCCACCAGCCAAAGTACCATCTCACTCGGGGACGGTAGATTGGGGTGTGGCAGAGGGGACTCTCTCTCCTCACGGAGATCATTGAGTCTCGACCGTGACATCGCGATGGTCACGCCCCCGCAATGGAAACGTGACACATCCGCAAACACTGCCCGTGCGTGCTGAAGCCCAAACACGCTCGAGCAGTGAATGCGTCCACAGACAGCAGCGGAAAATCGATCGCACCCGGAAGTGCACGGGCGAGCCGTCTTGAAAAAGACGTGCCACGCGCAAGCTCTTTTTGTGAGAGGAAAACCTTGCAGTCGATGCCGAAGCGCCCAGGGAAACACACACCAGCTGTCAGGCGGACCACTGCACAGATCAGCAGGCAGGAAGTATGCGATCACTGGAACGCGCCGTCACACCAACACCGACTGGAAAGCTGCTCATCTCGAAGAAGCTGACAGAGTCTCAGAAGGCTGTAGGAGTGAAGAGGTAGGTACTCTTGGCTCCGAAAGCAGAACATAATGCGATATTGCCTCGTACTTCCTTATATACTCACGCAGTGAGGCGGAGCTACGTATGCAAATTCCGCATGCCCCATGGCATTGGCACGCCATTGGGCGTTTTCTCAAAACTCGAAGTTGATAGGCTTCTAAGCGAAACCCCCATTCGTTAGTCACTAACGTTACGTCGTAGTGACTGAACGAAAGGGAACCACATTTATCATATAAATAGATGTATTTGAGATAGGGGAGTAATTTTTCTTGAAATCTCATACACAAGCACATGCTTCACTTAATCTCTCACTCAATCATTTTGAAAAAAAATGTAAATACAATACAATTTTCAATTCCACCTATTTTCTTACTGGCCCTGTTCAAAACTACACTCTAAAAAATGCAGAATTAAAACCATTTTCTGGGTTATTTGGCAACCCAGCGCTGGGTAAATTTTGGACAGAACACATGCTGGGTTATTTTTACCCCGCTTGTTAGGTTTTATACAATAACCCATTTGCTGGGTTGTTTTTTGAAAGTGCTGGGTCAGTCAATTTGATATTGAAGGTTTTTATTTATTTACAGTATATAGGAAAGGAACAGTTCAAATACAATATTTTTTATTCAAATGCAAGTCAGTCTTTACATTAATAAAATACTCAAAAACATTTAGTAAATGTTTAAGGACGTGGCTGGAGCAGCAACAGCATGCAATGGGAATCTGTGGGTAGAAAACTGGTATCAGTAGGCTGTTCCAGTTCATTAAATGACAATCTTATATATTCATTTTTGAAAAGTTACATAAAAAAAACAGCTTTACCTTGTGCCATCTCGTCTGTCAGACATTCAAGTTTCAACCCATCAAATGCATAGCACTGCACTAGATCAACAGCGCTCCTATTATAGTCAGTGGACCGCACGGCAGTTTAGGACAGTGATGTTTCGTCGTGTTTCAGTCCTGGCCACGCATCCGTTTGGCGGGAGGTGAAACTTCCTGGTGGTGCTGGCGCGTCGTTCGGCTAGTGTCCCCTGCAGACGTTAGCTGTGACTTACATGTAAACAAAAAAGGTCAAAGGTACATACATTTTCCACTTTGCACTGTAATAATTTGATAGGAATATAATATAATACAAACCTTAATTTAATTCAGGAAACATTGGGTTACATTGACCCAGCGCTGGGTAGGTATGTGATGACCCAGCAGCTGAGTTACAGAAAAACTACCCAGCGCTGGGTAAAAATATTAATAATAACCCAATAAAATGACCAAGCAGGTTGAACCCAGCATTTTGTGTAAACAAGGATGTTGTGTATTTCAACTCTTAGCCTAAAGTTGAACCTTTCATGGTTGGATGCACTCTAACAGTGCACTTTTTTTTTTCTCTATAGGCTACCACAGCCGAATGTAATGCATAATATCAAATCAATACGCACAGTGCTATATGTCAAATAGAGAACATAAATTATTAAAGAACAGTCATCTCAGTCTCTCTCTTACTCTCATTCCTTCTGACAGGCACACTTCAGGTGTAAAAGCTGATATGCTATTCCATACCGCCCATAGCACTTGGCCAGCTCTCAGCAGCCATTGATGCGGATGTCATGTCCGATACATCACGGGCTTTCCGCTGGAGACGTAGCAATTGTTATGTGACTGCGGGATGCGGCCAGATTAAATGTGTAACTACGTTTGGGGTCAGCAGGCACTAGACAGATCCCTGCTATTAGACAGAGAGGAGGGAGACAGTGAGGCAAAATGAGCTGCATTGACTCAGTTGCAGCACGAGAAGTGAGAAAATCTGAGAAATGAGAGACGTGGAAAAGTTTCTCAGAAGGCAAGAAGCTAAATGCTGTTGCTGGGTTACTCAAATATAATAGTCAGAGAGTGGAAGAATGGGCTGGAGCCTCAGCACTGACTTGGAAACTAGAGAGAATGTCTTATCATTACTGAAATAACTTTCAACATCAGATTTATGAACTCCTTCCAAAAAACAACCATAATCTGTATACCGTGAAGTTTCTTTACTGGTTGTTGTGTTGGCACAATCTTTTTGAAAAGTCATTTTCAGTCTCAGCCAGAGGCTGGAAATATTTATTTCCTCAGGCTTTCACTGGGGAGACAAAACTATAAAGTATCTGGTATATGATTATCTTTTAAAAGTACTGTTTTTTAACAGATATAAAGAATAGGGAGTAAACAGTGGCAGGGATCTACTCACATTACACTTGCGTGGACCCTTGGCTGCCATATGAATCCATTTGCTGCCCTGAGGCAACAAGCTTCATCTGTGCCGGGAGTTTGAACGCCTGGAGAAATGAGCGCCCATGGTCTTTGATCTAAGTCTCTCGTGCGTGATTGTATCTTTGCAATCCGAAGCACTTAGGCATGCTCGGCAATTTCCACTGTAGCCACAGCACCAAAGTGCATAAGTCACTGTTAGTAATTGTACCTTCCTAGCTGCACAAATTACATGACGGAGCCCTTTTTAATGGAAACATCCAATTACATCCGCAATCAGTAATAATAATAATATCATAAAACAAACTAGTTGATAAAAAATAGAAGCTTGTTCCTTAACATCCTACAAGTTTAATGCTGAACTCATAATATGAAGTCTGGTCGGGGTAAATATAATGTTCAGTGTCTGAATGTTTGCCAGAAAAATGGATCAGGGTAACCCTTTAGACATTCTGCTGATTATAAGTAACGTTGCATCTACATGTCAGCGAACTCTCTTTAGACTATTAGTAGATTATTAGTAGACCGTCTGCTTAGAATATGCAAACACTTCATTGTGATGGTCCTCCAACAGGCATTCTATACTGACAATAAGTCCCTTTGCAAGAACATTTCAACAAACCTAAAACCTTATTCTACTAACCCTACCCTACCCAAAAGTCTACTATACTCTATGAGAGTTAATTGTATATGAGCATGTGGGGAGCATGTTGCAGAGTTAAAACGATCACGTTAGCAACATTTCAGAAAAAACATTTGCAGGCAAAAGGGTCCACAGTAGTGTAGGAATGTATGATGGGCAGCTCACAAAGTTAAAACCAATCAGCTTCTAATTGGTCAACACGACAAATTTGTTTGACCAACATGAACCTGATGTGAAAACTATGTTGGGAAACTGTCGAATTTGAACTGTCCTATTGAAATGGCTGAATTTCACGCACTAAGAAATTGCAGAACAATGGTAAATGTAATTGCATCTCATGCAGAGAATGTTGTGCTTTTGAGCAGGATGTTCAAAGTCAGAGCATCTGTATATTTTCTCACTTTATGAACTTGGAGTGGGGTCTCTCTCTACAGGTAGAGATGTATGGAAAACCTGGAGTGGAGCTCAAGCTGAGTGATAACAGAACAGTTTGAGTGAAGGAGGGAAAATCTCTGCAACTCTGCTCCATTAATAACACTGTACATTATTTACCATGTTTGGCTTCTTTTGTAACTCGTAGGCAGATTGAAAAGTAAACTACTTGATACTGATATGTGTGGCATCTTGGCCATACTACCATGTTGATGTCCAGGACAACAGCACTCATACTCATATTGTTTTTTATTTTATTGTTTATTGCTGTAATCTGAAACATTTTACTCACAAACACCCAGCAATTATAAGGGTAATAGCAGCTGGTTAAAGTGTGATAAAGTGAATGCGGCAATCTATTGGTTGTAGGCATTGCAAATTTCATTGCAGCCCATTGGCAACGAGAGAGAGAGAGAGAGAGAGAGAGAGAGAGAGAGAGAGAGAGAGAGAGAGAGAGAGAGAGAGAGAGAGAGAGAGAGAGAGAGAGAGAGAGAGAGAGAGAGAGAGAGAGACTCTTTCCCTTTAATCTCTTTTTTCCCAGTCGGTGCTGCCTCTTTCTATGAAGACAATCAGATTCTCTACAATTTACTGTTCCTCCGCAGTGATTTCAACGAATTACCTTAATCTATGTGGGTCATTTACATCAGATATGTTGCCGCGTCTCTGTTGAACAGTCTCCGGTGTGCCACCTCTCTTTCGGACGGCAGCATCACGTTGGATTTTAACAGGGGCAGAACGGAGTTTGATTTTTTTCCTTGTGTGGCACATACATTTTGACCGTACCTCAGGAAGTCGGGCGGCAGGACAGAAGCCGTAGAATGCAGATACTGCAAAGGTAAGACGAGCAGTCGTGGAAGTTAAAGTATCTCTATTTTGTGCATATACACAGTTGAACTGTTTGTCTGACGCCGCGTACACGCTTATTTCCAGCTGCTTCACATGATTTCCCCCCCTTTTTCTCTCGCTCTCTGAAAGATTCATCCATCCGGACTATGAAATGGGTTTTGCTTTGAGGTTTTAATTCGAGCCGGCTACACGCGCTGATTTGCATGAAAAAGGCTGACCGTACAACCTGTTTCAGTAGTTTTTAGGCAATGCATTTTGCGTTTCGATTTTTTTGTCATCGAAATTATAAGCATGATCAATAAAACCAGTAGCATAGATTCTGCCTTCCAATATAGTGTCAGTATCCATATTTAGAGTTGAAAAGCAAGTATAGGCTACTGCATGAAAGAGTCTTTCATATGAGTCATAGTAATAGGCAAATACGCACTTGGACACTCAGCATTTGAGGGGAAATGGCTTTAGAAGGGATGTCGTGTGGCAGAACTAAATGTTTTATTATAGCACTATTTACCTGTGGCTAAACAAAGCTGGGTAGTCTATGCTTCATGGTTGTTTTCCTTATTGCATACATGCGGTTATGGTGCACATCCATCTGCGTATTAATCAGTCCCTCGGCTTTTAAAGATGCGGTGGCGAGATTTCGTTTCTCGAGAGCCATAACATTGTATCATGCGTTGAAAAGGCGAGGTTACAATATATTACTTAAAACACATAATACAGTCGCCATACAAGTCTGTGATGGGACACTTAGAAGGTGCGCTCAGATCGAAGAATATTTGGTTTAGCGATATGGCTTGTTTTGTAACTTAACTCTCGCCTAGCTTTGCTGTTGGCTACAGGCGAACTAAGATGCGGTGACTCCAGACTTTCATCACAGGGACCACTGTTTCAGCCCAAGCCATTCCGCTTATGCAGCGGTGAGCCACAAGGTGGTACTGTGGACATCTCCTGCATACGTGCATGTTTTTGGGATGGAGTGAGGAGGGGAACTTGGGCCGCCTCTCGAACATTCGCACTGTAGGCTACAGCATTTTAACCTTCATTTCTGTCAGAATGCGCGGCAACTGGGTGACACTCTGATTAAGTGGTGAAATAGGTTTCAATTATGAAGTGCATACAGCTAGTGTTACTCTATAATACAGATCCCAAAATACATTAATTAGCATACTTTTTAGAGTATGAACAGAATTAGAAGAACTTTGATGAAATATGCTCTGTCCTCAGACCTGAATATACTTTGACCTGTAACTTACATACATTTGAAAAGTTTGAAATTGCTGTATAGGCCTACAGTTTACCACATATAATAGGCCTATACATGCACTTAAAAAGAAGAGTGTGAATGTCTCCAACCTCTGGAAAAAAAAGGCCTGGACTGATCATGAGCTTGAGAACATTTTATTTGAAAGACAATAGCTAACATACCTTTTTGCCCCCCCCCCCCCCCCTACTGTTTATTTAAATAAGCCATATATAAATATAACGAGTTAATGTGATGAAGCTACTTTGTGTTTAATCACATACATTGAATATATATTCTAATTAAAAATAGGCATGGTGCTTTTAATAGCAATATTAATTCTGGTCTTGAACGTTTAGAGATGCAGTCCAGTATACATATCTCTTTCCTTCTATCTCGCTAGCTCATAGGTTCAGTGGTTGGCCGTTGGTGTCACCTTTGAATAAATTTACACTCTCTCTCTTTGCTTTCTGGGGTTCCTGTCCACACTCAGTCAACTGACAGAAAGATAGAAAGAGAGAATACAGCTAGAGAAAACAAATTCCAGCTGACTTGCCAGCCCAGACACCATGTTGAATAAGTCATAGCAGGTGCATTTGCAATTGCAGCGGAATCGCACCACGTTTATCCGAAGTTCACCCAAAGGTCACATTGGTTTCTATGCTTTATTTCTTGGTCTATCATTTGGACCGAATCGATACCATCTCCTTCACGTCATGAGTCACTCTGTGAACAGTGAAATTGTTAGAGCTTCCTTCAAGTAGATCATTTATTATAATTAAAATGCAGAGAGAGACCCGCACCTTCATTGAGATTCGCGTGAGTTATCTTTAGTGATCACACAGGCAGTGATTCTATTTTCTCTCTTTTTATGCTCCTTGGTCTCATTTCTTCCTTCTTTTTATTTGTCATACTCATTCAAAATATGAGGGTGCATTTAAGAGAAGTGTGTGTGGTACATTTACAATGAAAATTCCAACCAATTACCTTTATCTAAATGTAACTGAGACAGACTTTGGGAAAGTGCCACAGCTAAATACACAAATGCACATCCAAACACACATTAAACATTTGCAGCATATGCATTTACTACTAGAAAATGGTAGATATGTTTTAATTAATCAACTGGGAACATCACTAAACTGGTAGAATATTTTAAAACATTGTTTACTGTATTTATTAATTTACTTGTACCATTTAAAATAATATACATCACATTTACTTGATGTTTTTTTTTTCTGTGGAGCGTAAAAGAAGATATATATGAAATATACCACTTGAGGGCCAGTGTTGTTTTGGACCCCAATGACTCTTTTATTGTGTGAACAAAAACACACTCAAAAAAAAAAAAACACTCTTCAGGTTTTAAACAATATGAGGGTGAGTAAACTAAGAAACTTTTGGGGTGAACTATCCCTTTGGGCTGATACCCAGTAAAGACACATTTATTCTTTGTTCTTGTTTGTTGCAGTAGGGTATTTTGGCAGAACGTGCCTCCATTGCTTGAGGAAGTAGCAATATTGGCGAAAAGATATTGAATAAATCCCTCTTGGCTGGTCTAGCTGGACACCAGACATAGAGCGCATACAAACTGGTGGATGTTACATAGCTTTTTGTCTGCGTTGGAAATTAAATTGCCGGCCAGACATTCAGACCCATCTGCTTCGGAGGACAAATATGTACGTGAAAGGTTTTCTGAAATGCCAATCTCAATGTCAAGATATTTGATACTCAATGGCATAGAGAGAATAAATGAAAATATAGGGCTTAGAAATTAGTAGGCCTACCACATAGACCAACAAAGGCCTCTTGATGGATAATGCTGTCTTAATTCTTAATTGTCTATTAAATGTGATTTATTTTTAAGAAAACACATTTTTTTTCTCTTTCTTTTTTTGGATCTCTTCATAATGAAGCCACTGCTGCATGTACAACACAAGCCTTGAGGTATGGGCTAAATGATGGTTTTAATTAAAAAAATAAAAAAATAAATAAAAATACTCCAAGTGGACTCCAAGGTGTCACGGGATGGGTCTTTCTCAGACCACCCATAAAGATCTTTTAAAGCATGTCATGTGTAATGTGTACAGGGACTCGAACCTTATTAAATTCTTACTACTTCATTAGATTCTGCCTTAGAGGAATATCACCTTTCAAATGCTCTTAAATCCCGTAAACATTTAGCAGAATAATATTTTACAGTCATTTACCATATCTGGGGATGTTTTCTACATTGTATTAAGGAGATAATGCTAAGTTCTTTGTTGTTTGTTTTCTTGTACTTTCATGTTTTCTCTTGTGACTGTCAGTGCTTAAAACAACCTGCTGTTGTAAAGCGTTCTGTTATGAATTGGAGAAGTGGAGATAACCCTAATCCTTTTGTAATTTAGCATTGCTCAACACCAATTTAAGTTAATATGACTGTCTCAATGAGTCTATTATATCATCACTGCTTTGTTCGCACAATTAACTTTCCATGGGTTATCCTGTATCTACCATCTGATCTCTGCTGAAATTGCTTTTTGATATGAGGAAATGGAAAAAGTTATATCAATCAATCTTAGATTCTTGAAGAATTATTTAGAAAGGCTTTGGAAATGAAGATAATGTGACATCTGTTGAACACACCGAGCTGTTGGCAGAATGATGCCCTTTGATGACTTAGATTTCAGTTTAAATAAAAGGTACCAATCTGAGAACAGTCTCATAAGAAGCCCTACTTTGCTTTCACTGACAGAGCTATTAATGGAGGGATCAGAGCGAACGGAAGAGTTCATCACTTGTAGATTTACTCAGGACTCAAGTCATTAAAGTTTCCCTCCAGAGGCTCCAAGGAGTCCAGCTCAGTAATTTGAGGCAAATGTGCATGAACAATCCAGGGGATGATCTTGAACCAAATATAAAGTTAAACATATCAGAGCTGCGGCTTGTGTTGTACAATTGTGTTGAAGTTCAAGAGTATCAAAAGCACTGAGGATCTTCTCAATCTTTGTTTTCACACCCACTCTCTTCCTCTTTCTTGTATGTGGATGAAATGCATGGAGCATTCATTATTCAAATTCACACGGAGGGTAGCATTTCTTGTGCATAATCTGCTCTCAGCTTTGAGCGCTTCTTCTGTTTGTTCATTCAGGTGGAAAGATTATCATTTGTTCAGACAATAAATGTGATGCAGACATACCGTTTTACTATTCACATATATTTAAATCAGTGGCGATTTGTATTCACATCTACTCCAATATAATGTCTCTAAGGAAATTTCTCTTGAATGCGTTTTGATTTATTCCAGAGGATCTTCCTGGAAAGATTCCTGGAAACACTGTGACCTTTAATGTTTTCACAGCAAGAGGCGTCTCAAACCAATGTCTTTTGTGTCATTCATTCTTTTGTAATGCCGCGAATAGTTTCCTATTGCTAAATTCCCAAATTTGTACTTGAACAACAGACCAGAGTCAAAGGATAATGAATAAATCTGTTTGGATTTGTGTAGATGACTCAGCCAGACACATGATGAATTCTGCTTTCTGAGCATCCTCATTGCCTTCATATCTCAGGCCATTATTGATGGTGATTCTGAAGAGTATTGTGTTGCTCAAACCGCTGAGCATGGTGGTAGATCAATGCAAAGGTCATGGGTTCGAAATCCCAGGAAATGCCTGAACTGAAATTTGTTTTACTTTGAATGCAATTTGCGACCCTGGACCACAAAACCACTCATAAGGGTAATTTTTTTTTTTTTTTAATTGAAAGCTCTTAATTTTTACAACTCTTTGAAAATCTGGAATCTGTATTATTGGAATCTGACGTATTTTTCCCATGTCGGTTATTTCGGTTTTCACGTGACTCCGCCCCGTCAGTCACATCAAGTGCAGTTTGCAGGCACATAGAGAAGCAGGAGCAGTTATCTGTGTTTATAGATGCCCAGAATCACTATAGTAGCTGCACGTTTTACACAGTTTATACAGGTCAGTTAATTGCTGTTCTTATAGCCTACGCGCTGACACACACACACACACACACACACACACACACACACACACACACACACACACACACACACACACACACACACACACACACACTTTGTAATTTTTTTTTTTTTTAATTGAAAGCTCTTAATTTTTACAACTCTTTGAAAATCTGGAATCTGAGGTTGCAATAAAATCTAAATATTGAGAAAATCGCCTTTAAAGTTGTCCAAATGAAGTCCTTAGCAACACATATTACTTCTAATAATACATTTTTTATATATATTTATGGTAGGAAATTTACAAAATATCTTCATTGAAAAATATCCTAATGCTTTTTTGCATAAAAGAAAAATCTTAAATGTTGACCCATACAATGTATTTTTGGCTATTGACACAAATATGACTTATTACTGGTTTTATGGTCCAGGGTAGGGCTGTACGATTAATCGAAAAATAATCGAAACCGACATTCAGAACCTCTAACCGACGTATTTTTCCCATGTCGGTTATTTCGGTTTTCACGTGACTCCGCCCCGTCAGTCACATCAAGTGCAGTTTGCAGGCACATAGAGAAGCAGGAGCAGTTATCTGTGTTTATAGATGCCCAGAATCACTATAGTAGCTGCACGTTTTACACAGTTTATACAGGTCAGTTAATTGCTGTTCTTATAGCCTACGCGCTGACACACACACACACACACACACACACACACACACACACACACACACACACACACACAAGTCCTTCAAGTATTTTAAAATCACAATGCACTTTTTCATTAGAAAAAAAAAATCCACCTTTAATAGTAGAAAATATTTACAGTACAAACCTTATCAGTGAACTTACTCAAAAACCTTATGAGGGCAAAAAAAAAAAGAGAGCAAAATAGTCGTTCATTAATCGTAATCGAGGTCAAATGTTCAATTAATCAAGGTTTTTATTTTTGGTCAAATCGTTACAGCCCTAGTCCAGGGTCACATTTAAGTTGCTTTGGATGAATGTTTCTTCCAAATACATAAATGAAAATATGAAAAAATAGTTCAGGATTTGTATCACAATGATACCTAATAGCTTTCATTACTAGATCAGCCATCAACACACTTTTTTCTATATTCATGGGATAGTTCACCCAAAATTGAATGTTCTGTCATCATTTACTCACCCTCAAGTTGTTCCAAACCTGTATGAATTTATTTCTTCTGCTGAACACAAAATAAGTTATTTTGAAGAATATGGGTTCCTAAACAGTTGAGGCCCATTAACTTCCATAGTATGAAAAAAACAAAAAAACTATGAAAGTCAATTGGGCCCATCAACTGTTTGGTTACCAATATTCTTCAAAATATTTTATTTTGTATTCAGCAGAAGAAAGAAATTCATACAGGTTTGAAACAACGTGAGGGTGAATAAATTATGACACAATTTTCATTTTTGGGTGAACTATCCCTTTAAGTAATGATAATAACAATAATGTATAGATTGGACTGAATTGTAGTTCTAAAAACATAACTGCTCAATCATACAGCATGTTTTAGTCATAGATAGACAGTTTCCAGGCAAATAGATCAATATATTCAATGCGTACATTTTCAGTACAACTAACCTCATACATACATTTATATATTTTGTGTGTACGCAACAATGCTATGCTAACAGTTATTTGAGCCTATCAATTTACCAGACCACTTACTTTATAAATCGTGGCCTAGTCAATGGAAACGTAGAGTCATATTTCATTTTTTGAATCTAGAGTATAATGATGTCTAAGTGTTAGAATTTATTTGTTATTTGAGTCTATTCTTGTATGTTTTCTCTTTCAGTTCAAGGTTATCTTGGAATCTCTGATGCTTAATGCAAGGCATACAAATGAATAAAGGAAATGGAATTCCTCTGTTTTTGTTTATGACAATGAATTAAAATTTACGGGCTGTTCTTTGTTTCCCACAGGCAAACCAATAAAGGAGGAACTGAAAGAAGGGAGTAATTACACCAGAGGACAGCTCAGGGAAAAAGAGCCACATTTTGTTTCTCGTCAAAAGGATAGCAGTTAAAGAACGACAAAAATACAACTGAAATCCAGAATCGCCCTCATGGCTTGGGGGAATGCCATGATCGTTGATTTGATTGGTGGGAGTGCAGTCAATCATCTGTCCGTTGCAGCCTGAGGGCGGGTTTCAACCTTGGCTGTGGGAGAAGGGAGGAGTGGAGGACTGTGAATTCAACTAACTCTGCCAACCGCAGCTGGACCATGTCACGGCTCGGAGGAACTCCATGGATAACACTCACCATGGTTCGTCCGCTGGCTACTCTACGCCTTTTTACCTGGATTGTGTTTTCGGCTGCTTGGCTAGCCATTACACAGGCCCAGCAGCATCCTATTGTCACGACAAACTACGGCAAGCTAAGAGGCTTGAAAACATCTCTGCCCAATGAGATTTTAGGGCCTGTGGAACAGTATCTGGGGATTCCCTATGCCCTCCCGCCCACAGGGGAGAGAAGGTTTCAACCCCCCGAGCCCCCCATGTCATGGCCTGGGATTCGAAATGCCACACAGTTTGCTCCCGTTTGTCCTCAGTTTCTGGAAGATCGGTTTTTACTCAATGATATGTTACCCGTATGGTTCACCGCCAACTTGGATACCGTTGTAACCTACGTACAAGATCAAAGCGAAGACTGCCTATACTTAAACATTTATGTCCCCACCGAGGATGGTATGTAATTTAAATTCCAACATAATGTAATGTATGCCTTTAATGTTTTCAACAAGTTTCATCAATGTTTGTTTGCTAATTAGGTTGTATAAATTAGATATTTTTTGTTGAGATAGATCATCTCAGTTGTTTTACAGCACAGCCTATTTAGTTAGCATCATTACAATGTGACCTATGAAGATTTTCCAAGCTCAGCAAATTCAAAGAATTCCCAACTGGCTTTTTGCGTGTTTGTTGATGAAACTCTGTAATTAGATTTGACCATTTTTGTTGTTTTTTGTAAGATACCCCATGCATCACATTCATTGAGCAAGCTCATGACTATCAATACAATGTAAACTAGTTAGGGTTTTTTCTTTTTAATCATCTCAAAATCTGGCTATAGTATACAATTTATTTTCTTAATTATGTCCATGAATGTTTTGTCTGGTTTATATCCTCTTAGTCGTATGTAATTTTTTTTTAAATTACATATTTTTAATAATCTTATTGGTGTTATTTAAATTTAAACTATTTTAATAATTTACAGATAATTACAGATAATCTCCATTTTTGAGATTGTTTGTCCTGTAGTCTTCAACTGCATGATGGTGTGCCAAATTCAGCTTGGACACTGGACTGACAGATTAAAGATGAAAGAAACTTGCAACTGAAAATCAGGATAACAGCAAATATACTTCTGGGAGAAGTATCTCACAGAAGTTAAGTAGCCATGTTTTTATCTTCAAATTATAGTTATTTCATTATTATAACATCATGATAATATATTTTGGGATGTGATTTGTCAGTTATTCGGGGAATATAGGAATATAGAAAATAGGGAAGCTACAAATCTTGCTCTTTATTACATATAATGGTTTGTTACTTTATTTATATATAATATTTGATAAATATAAGTATGGAATTTTAAAATAACTATATTTACAGTACCAGAAACATCACTAAATTTAATGTTTTTGAAAGAAGTTGCTTGTGCCCATCAAACTT
This sequence comes from Gobio gobio, assembly GCF_949357685.1. NCBI lineage: Eukaryota > Metazoa > Chordata > Actinopteri > Cypriniformes > Gobionidae > Gobio > Gobio gobio. The sequence goes on from NC_137099.1 coordinate 35,973,089, forward strand.
GCATTTATTTGATTAAAAAAACAGTAATATTGTGAAATATGTGAAATACAATTTAAAATATAAATTATTTCTGTGATGCAAAGCTGAATTTTTATTAGCCATTACTCCAGTCTTCAGCATCACATGATCCTTCAGAAATCATTCTAATACGCTGATTTGATACCAAGTTATCAATGTTGGAAACAGTTGTGCTGCTTAATATTTTTGGAACCTATTTGGAACATACAGTATTTACTTTCACTTTTTTATCAATTTAACATCTTTTCTGAATAAAATAATTAATTTCTTTCAAGAAAAAAAAAATTGACCCCTAAACTTTTGAACGGTAGTGTATATTGCTACAAAATGTGTTTATTTTAAATAAAAGCTGTTCTTTTTTTTCAAAGAATCCTGAAAAAAGTATCATAGGTTATAAAACAAATATTAAGTAGCACTACTGTTTCCAACATTGACAATAAATAAGCACATTAGAATGATCATGTGTCATGTGCTATTGCATTGTGATTATTTTGTATGAAATATTGAAATATATATAGGCCTATTAGGGATGCAACGAATATTCGGCCACCGGAAAAAATTTTATCACCGAAACAACACGGCCGAAATGTTGTGATGACGCAAACAGAAACCGCGACCTGCACGTGCTTGTCTGAAGCAACATGTCTGCGGTGTGGACGTATTTCAGTATATCTGAGAAACACCCACGTCTGCTCCATGGAGACACGACCAACTGCAGAACCGATTGTTTAGTTTTCGTTAACTCCGCCCACTTCCGATCTGAGGCTGCTACTCCGCCCACTTCCGGCATGAGACTGAGGCGTGGCGCTGTTGTCCTCAGACTGCTCTGAGTGACGTATATGGGTTCTGCGGTTCTGCAGTTGGGTAATATTGGCTCCATGCACAAGCACTGACAGCGAGAGCTAGTGTTCTCGATGAGAAGAGGACCAGACTTCACTGTGAAACCGAACAGTTTCCGAATGCAATTTTTAACAGTGGGCATGTTTTAAGCGCGGAACACACTTCAATCCGAGTTCCCACACCAACATCGATCAACATGCATCACGAAATTCAAACGATAAATGCCGTTTTGACGCTCTTTAATGTGGCATCACTGATCACATCACAGTTCAAGCGGCGGCGCGCGCGTGAACGCGATCGATCATCTCTTCCTTAAGAATAAACATGAATGAACATCTAAGGTGTGTTGAGGATACATTACAACTTACTGTCACGTATCATATGTGGTGTAATCACTCAATCAGTGTTTCAACGACGAAAAGACGTCAATATAACTGCTTGTAAACTAAACAATGTCATGTATATTCACATTTACCTCAGGCAGTCATTCAGTGTCCACAGAATCATATTCACTAGAGAAATCAACTCTTTCACTAAATATATGACCTATATTAGCCGTTATATTCATTATATTCTACTTAACCTGTTAATGATATCTTGATTATTTCATGTATGTTTGAATAAACGCTTTGTATGATTATATTTCAACAACGAATTGGATAAAAAACTATTTTATAATTATATTTAGAAGTTATTGCAAAAACTGCCTTATGTGAAGTTTACATGTTTGCGTACTATGTTATTTGAGTGTTGATTATTATACCTAAAAATAAATAGCAACTGAATTTAGGCTAATAGTTTGGGCTCTGTTGTTAACCTTTAATATTAATGTGCAAGTAAGGGCTCCCTATATAGTTTACAGCAATATCTTCAATAAACTTTTAGTTATAATTTAATTTATTTAAGGACAGATACTTTCTTTTTTTCAGTAAACCAATAAAAATAAATAAAAAGCCATTTGGTAAAACTGCTGTACCGAACCGTCAGTTTTGTGTACCGTTACACCCCTATTCTACAGTTAACATATGGGCTATGGCTTTGTTTTGATACACTATTATGTTGAAAGCCTACAGAGAAAATAGTTGTATATTTAAGCAGTTGCACTTGTTCTGAATGCACTTTCTTGTAGTAGTCCTACAGAGAAAAATTGAAAATGCACTAGACCTAAATATACTTTGTTTTTATGAGAGAACATTTCATTTTAAAACCTTTCTGTAGGCCTGTACATTATTATTTAATGTACACATGAGTGGGGTCAAGTTAAACATTTTAGTTTGAATTTTATTTTATACTGTGCATTGTTGCAATGTGCTAAATAAATATTGGCATAATTTGTAATTGATTTATTTTTTGAAACTTTAATATTAATTTATGCAATTGCAATGCCTTGATTTTAGTAAAGTTAGTACACAGTCATAGCCATAAATGCAATGGTACTAATAATTGGCATAATTTCTTTCGGTGTTTCGGTTTTCGGCCTTGGTTTCCTCTTTTTCGGTTTTCCGTTTCGGCCGGGAATTTTCACTTCGGTGCATCCCTAATATATATATGATTCTGACCTGAAATCAAAATGACTTTATTCTGATTCATTAATGACTGTTGCAATGTGCAGACAATTTCCAACATAATGTGTCAGATTATTGACACCTCACAGTTGTGCTTTAAAAAAAGTCCCTCCTTGTAGTGATGTGACGTTCGGTACAGAGGCTTTAAAGCTTGTATCAAAAAAACGAAACATCTCACATTGAAGCACTGTATATCGGAGCTTGATTCGTTTTGCCATAATCACGTGATCTGTGACATTCGAAGTTTCGTTTTCACACACAACCACGTGACTGCTTTGTATTCCGATTCAAAAATAGCACAAACCAGTTGTGCAGCTCTAGTGTCATTCACTTATTTGATAAGAATAAATCAGAATACGAATATTTCTGCATGTTCAATTTCAGTAGCTATTCTCATAGGTTTTGATTAAATATTTGTATTGCCTTAATACAAATTGTTGTTTTCGTTACACAAACTGAATTATTAGCCTATTTGAAACGATCAAAAACTGCTGGGCCGTAGACAAGGACTCACCAAACAGTGGTTACATGAACAAAGCTAGACAAGGAACAATGAAAACATGAGGGCTATATGTACACAGGGACTAATGACTAACAAGGAACAGCTGTACACAATCTAACAATGAACCAATGAGAAGAAGGGACACTAGACCAACCAATAATTATAAAAAATAAAATTATACATGGACAAGGGGTGGAGTACATGGCAGGATATCATGAGGCGTGAGGGAAGCACATGACAAACAGGAAACATGACATGAAAATATAAACATGTAACCCAACACAAAACGACTTTTGTGTCATACTGAAGATGGTCATCCCCTGTTAGCTTTCAAACGCTAACTGCCCATCATGTTTTGGCTCTCCAAATTGCTCTTTTCAAAATCCTGTGTAATATGGGAACATCCTGGTATTTTTCACTCAAAGAGGGACTTGCGCTGCAGTTGTGCTGCTGTCGAAGGAGGATGACAGATATTAAAAAAAGCCCTTTTGTGCCATATCAAAAGAAAAAGCATGATGTTAAGGGCTAGAATGGAAAACCTGGATCACCTCTCCCGGATCTATAGAAAACAGGTTAGAGACCCATAAATTCTCTGTTTTAGTTTCCTGCATCTTTTGTTAACTAGATGCACAAAAGAGACTGCAGTCTGTTAGTGACAGAGTCAGCTTTATCTCTTCGTGCAGTTACGAGTGAAGGCTGTGGAGGTGGCATCCTGTTTTGTTGTGAATTAATCACAATGAATGCCTCAGCCTGAAGGGACGGTCTGGGTGAAGAGACAATGCAGGCTCTCTTCCACTCTTTAATTGGAAAAGCTAACCAATTTAATTTCTATTGGACTATTCAAAAAACCCATTCAGAGAAAAAGAAAGACGTTGAAAAGAGGCAGTCACGACAAATCAGTGCTTGTTACCCTCATTGTTTATCTCAATGGGTGGACTTCTTTAACCTAACATCTGAAATCCAGTCTTGTTTTAAAGATAATTGAGATCTACACATAGAGTGCAAATGGGGAACTGACACCTATGATCATGTACTGTAATTAATCCCACTCCCTGCTGTTCCACAGCCTGTCAGCCTATATATAAATTATATGAGCGGCCAGACTATAATTGACCCACTTTGTACTCTAGCGGATACTTATTTATTATGTATTTAGTGTAATTAATTTATTTTGATATTTATTTTAGGATAAAAAAATAATAATAAATATTTATATTTGCAAATATATAGCCACATTTATATGGAAATGCAAATGTTAGTTAAATTTCAAGACATATTTAAATACATAATTATTCAAAATAACCACAAATTTTGGTGCACCAAATGTGTGTGTGTGTGTGTGTGTGTGTGTGTGTGGGGGGGGGGGGGGTGATGATTCTCATCATGTGATCATGTGAGAATGTTTCAAGTAACTTCAATGGAAGCAACAAAATCAGAATTTTTGTACCACAGAGTTCAAGTGGTGTCAAATGTGCTTATTTGATAACTGACCAAAAAAGTGCAGAATCATAAGTATTTCTTATTTATATAAAGCCTTAAAGCTACACTATGTAACTTTTCCGTCCACTAGAGGTCGCCTGTTCAAAACAAAGGCGTAGTTTGATGACGCCACGTTTGAGCACAGAATCTTGGGACATGTGGTCTTCACCTCACAGCCGGTGGAAAAGCGTCAGGATAGGACTCGGGCAGAAATCATGTTCATGGAAGCGATTATTAACATTACTGTAGTATGAAGCAGAGCAGGACCGAGTGTTGTGGAGCTGAGCAAGGCCGCAGGAACGATTGAAAGGCGGGACTGTAATTATGGCATAGTCCCCGACGCCACTTCCTCTTTTCCAGTCATGAGTAGGTAACGCAACTCTGTTTATCGTATTAGATATATCTGAGTGTGTTGAAAAGGAAGTTATGACGTTCGCTCGGCGGCTGCTATGACATTTCTTCACGCTGCAGTGAGAGTACAGCGTTTCTGCTAAATAAAACCGGAAACCGAGAGTAACGCAGATATGACGCAATGGACAGGCGACTCCCTCAAATGCATAGCTCACACGTCCCGGTTCCTTGGTTAAAATAGCAATTTCTCACAATTTACAAATAGTTGTAAACATTTGGGATATTCTAAGTACTCAACTGAACAAAATATATAACACTGGCCTAGTGGTTTTTGGACATTTTACTGCAAAAATCTTACATAGTTCACCTTTAACATTTATATATATATATATATATATATATATATATATATATATATATATATATATATATATATATATATATATATATATATATATATATATATTCACTCACCTAAAGGATTATTAGGAACACCATACTAATACTGTGTTTGACCCCATTTCGCCTTCAGAACTGCCTTAATTCTACGTGGCATTGATTCAACAAGGTGCTGAAAGCATTCTTTAGAAATTTTGGCCCATATTGATAGGATAGCATCTTGCAGTTGATGGAGATTTGTGGGATGCACATCTAGGGCACAAAGCTCCCGTTCTACCACATCCCAAAGATGCTTTATTGGGTTGAGATCTGGTGACTGTGGGGGCCATTTTAGTACAGTGAACTCATTGTCATGTTCAAGAAACCAATTTGAAATGATTGGAGCTTTGTGACATGGTGCTTTATCCTGCTGGAAGTAGCCATCAGAGGATGGGTACATGGTGGTCATAAAGGGATGGACATGGTCAGAAACAATGCTCAGGTAGGCCGTGGCATTTAAATGATGCCCAATTGGCACTAAGGGGCCTAAAGTGTGCCAAGAAAACATCCCCCACACCATTACACCACCACCACCAGCCTGCACAGTGGTAACAAGGCATGATGGATCCATGTTCTCATTTTGTTTACCCCAAATACTGTCTCAACAGAAATTGAGACCAGGACTCATTAGACCAGGCAACATTTTTCCAGTCTTCAACTGTCCAATTTTGGTGAGCTCTTGCAAATTGTAGCCTCTTTTTCCTATTTGTAGTGGAGATGAGTGGTACCCGGTGGGGTCTTCTGCTGTTGTAGCCCATCCACCTCAAGGTTGTGCGTGTTTTGTCTTCATAAATGCTTTGCTGCATACCTCGGTTGTAATGAGTTGTTATTTCAGTCAAAGTTGCTCTTCTATCAGCTTGAATCAGTCGGCCCATTCTCCTCTGACCTCTAGCATCAACAAGGCATTTTCGCCCACAGGACTGCCGCATACTGGATGTTTTTCCCTTTTCACACCATTCTTTGTAAACCCTAGAAATGGTTCTGCGTGAAAATCCCAGTAACTGAGCAGATTGTGAAATACTCAGACCGGCCCGTCTGGCACCAACAACCATGCCACGCTCAAAATTGCTTAAATCACCTTTTTTTCCCATTCGTTCAGGAGATTGTCTTGACCAGGACCACACCCCTAAATGCATTGCAACTGCCATGTGATTGGTTGATTAGATAAAATTGAACAGGTGTTCCTAATAATCCTTTAGGTGAGTGTATATATATATATACAGTATATATATATATATATATATATATATATATATATATATATATATATATATATATATATATATATATATATATATATATATATATATATATATATATATATATATATATATATATATATATATATATATATATATATATATATTTTTTTTTTTTTTTTTTTTTTTTTTTTTTTTTTTTTTTTTTCACATTGAAGTTGATTGTTGAATCCCAGACTTTAAATATGACCTCAAACTTCTTCACAACACTAAATATATCTCAGAATATATCTCAGAAACTGCTGATCTCCTGGGATTGTCACACACAACAGTCTCTAGAGTTTGGAGAGTATGAAAAGAAAGAAAGAAAAAAAAAAACATCATCAGATGAGCAGCAGTTGGTGGTGATGCTGGTGAAATAGCTTTGTTAATGAGAGGGTTTGGAGGAGAATGGCTAGAATGGTTCAATCTGTCAGGAAGGTGGCAATAACTAAAATAACAATGTATTACAACAGTGCTATTCCGAAAAACATCTCTGAATGCACACTTTGAACCTTTAAGTGGTTGGCTGCAACAGCAGGCAAACACAGCAGGTTCCTCTGTCAGCCAAGAACAGGAGGCTGAAGCTACAGTGGACATATGCTCGCCAAACTAGACATTAGATGATTGAAAAAGAAAAAAAAAAATCCTTGTGTCTGATGAAACATGATTTCTGATGCGATGCAGATGGTAGGGTCAGAATTTTTGTGTTAACCACATGCATCCATGGATCCATCCTGCTTTTTATCAACTGCTGCTGGTGGTTCAGTGATATGGGGAATATTTTCTTGGAACACACAAGCTCCCTTAATGCCATTTGAGCATCATTTAAATTCCACATCCAACCTGTTGTGATCCGCAAACCTTGTTTACCATGTGCTGCTTTTTATAGTCTACCCATTTTCTGATAGTTCACTCCGGCATGAACGTCTCCAGCAGGATAAAATGCCATATTACAAAGACTGTTGATGTCATTGAGTTTAGTGTATAATAGTCTCCTGGGAATGGCATGAATGTGAAGTTAATGAAATTGGAGCAAATGTTGATATCAGTTTGGACCATAATCTCCAAGGATCGAGAGCAAAGTTGTGCCCTACAGAGTAGTAGAAAAGGTTCACCTAATAATGTGGCCAATGTGAGTAGAATGTGCCTCTAATTGTGAATGCTTTCTTATTTGAAATGTGTATTTAAAACATGAATGAATTTGGCAACATTGTTTTTGTAAGGTGAATTTTTGAGGTACCTGTAATATAATCATATATGATTATTTCTCATGTTACGTCCCCGCTGTGGCTATTCATTTGTTGCTCTCAATCACCTCTGAATAATTGGCCATTACTTTTGGTTAAAGTGTTTTGTGTGAAACCTTTATTTCAGCTGTGGGGATAGTATCGACTGCTGGGTAATGAGATGTCCTTTAATGTTCAGCCAAAAAAAGTGTTCAAAGCCATAACGTAGTTCTTCAGATTCTTCAGGTTGAATTATTAATGAATATAATGTAACAAGCTTTTGAACTAAAGGATTAATAAATGTGCTTTGTACATGCTAAAAATACAAATTCAACTTGCTGAGGAGAAAAATAAAAAGTATATTAATACACCAGGGTGACTGGATTTTTAAGTGTCAAACCTGGGAAAAATAGGGGTGGTGGGTATCCCTGTGATATGCATAACTATCGTGACAACATTTCAACACTGTTCCTAAACACAATCTTGTTTTATTAATAACATATTTCTAAAGGGTTACTCCATTCCACATTACTCCAAAATAAAATGTCATAACATTGTAACCTAAAACCATAGAATAGAATTCCAATAAATAACATTCAATTACTTGTATATATAAAAATTGCATCATGCAGAGTCCATCGTGCCTTGTTTCCAAATGTAATTTCATAAAATGTTTAAATCCTCAACAAATTTCAATAAAACAGCATGGATTTACCAAGGTGCAAGAAACATTCCTTTGAGATTATGGTCCAAACAGACATGAAACCATCACGCATTCACTCCAAATTTGTCAGCTGCACATTCATGCTGTTCCCAGGCGACCATTTTACACTAAACTCAATGACATCCTTCTCTGTGACATGACATGTTATCCAGCTGGAATTAACTATCAGAAAATGGGTACACCCTGGCCATAAAGAGATGCACATGGTCAGCAAGGTTGCAGATCACAGCAGGTTGGATGTGGAATTTAAATGATGCTCAAATGGTATTAACACTAAGAAAGTGAGAGAGATATTTGACATTGCAAGCTGATTTGATAAGATACTCAATGAATGAAAGAGTGTGCAAATCAGCTTGCAATGACAAATATAACTTTCTTCTCTGTTATTTCATCCTATCTGAGAATGAAAAATGATACCAGAGATAGCAGGTATAGTGATTCATACATGACAGATTAGAAGCATGGACACCTCTGACTATTTTACAGGCCATAGGTTTATTGTAGATTCACCATTTGAAAAAAATGTTTGGCATTGGTATAGGCCTATTCAGGACAATCTTGAATAGCATGAAAATCCTTCTGTGACATTAAACAAAAGTAGGATTTCCAGTTATGAAATGGGACATGTCTTATTTTGTGTGGAATCTTGTATTTGGATGACTTGTATTATGATTTCAAAATCATAGATATTAACATTTAGCTGTTTTAAATAGCTTTTTTGTGACCTTTGAATGAAATTCTCCTCAATCTTGACATTAATTAAATCATTTTATATAAGCACATCAAGCTAATCTGTCTAAGCCAATGCAACCATAACATCACTTATGCAGTCATGTTAATGCTGGCTAATGCTGAAATACTCTAGGGTAGTGAATATGCAACAATACAGTTGGTCTACGGTTCAATACATACCTCGGTTTTTAACCATGGTTTTCGGTTCGGTTTGGTTCTGATGGCTTGTCACATCCGTTTTTTGCTATTCTATTCTTAAAGGGTTAGTTCACCCAAAAATGAAAATTCTGTCATTAATTACTTAACCTCATGTCTTTCGACACCCGTAAGACCTCCATTCATCTTCGGAACACAAATGAAGATATTTTATAGGGATGTCCAGATCCGATCACATGATCGGAAATCGGGCCCGATCATGTGGTTTCAGACTCGATCGGAATCGGACGTTATCTCCCGATCAGGACTCGGATGTATATATGTACAGGGCTGGATTAACATAAACTGAAGCCCAACCCCACATATTAAGCGCTGTTATTTACTCGAGTGCTGCAAATGCATGGGATTGGGAACAAGCATCAAAAGCCAGGTAAACAAACGGCATTACCTGATTAAACCGCGAGCGCATCCAACAGACTCGAAGCGCGAGAGCAGCTGGATTGTCTCACGCACAGCGCTGACCAACTCGTTCGCCGATTTTGCCGCTCTATTGAAGTGATAACGAGTTATGAGCACCAGGCAGTCGCTTTCCATTTGAATTTGATACAATGGCAACATCATGTGTACAGTAAAGGCTCTGTGGCGAAACTATAGCTGAACCAGACTGGAAAGCTCCGACCATGTGAACTGAAGTGTTGAGGTAAACTAGGCTGCCTACACGATGGCCGTAGCCAGAGTTTTTTCCGAGGTGTACATAATACATTTAGTCATTTAGTAGACACTTTTATCCAAAGTGACTTACAAATGAGAGCAATAGAAGCAACTAGAACAGTCAAGGGCAACAATATGCAAGTGTTAATATGTGTTAAATGTAATAAATGTTGCGAAATAATTAGTATTATATAACATAATTAAATATTATATATTGTATAAGTATTAACACTACTTTAACGCTGCAAGGATATCTTCTTGTCTGAGCTGCCCTGCCTGTGGTTTGTCACCGCTCATCAATGTCAAAATATTTGAGATGACCAATTAAATGAAAGTATGCGGGCTTTATACGCAGAAGCTGCTGCGCGAGTAACACAACGCTTCAGTAAACGGTGCGAGATGCAAGTAGCCAAACTAAACATTTCATATTTGACAGCTGTTTTGGTAATAAAATGTTAAACAATGAAAAGGCTATCAGCCAGAGCTCAGCTTTAGGAAGGGAAGAGACAGGGCAAGAGAAGGAGACAAAAAGAAAGAGTGATGGAAATGAGGAGGTTTATAGAAATGAAAGAATGATGAAAAAAGGAGAGAGGAGGTATGACAGATAGACTACTGGCCACTAACATATAGAAGTATATACTTAGAGAAGTATCGGATCGGGACTCCGTATTGGTAGATACTCAAAATCAAATGACTCGGACTCGGACTCAAGGGCAAAAAATCCTAATCGGGACATCCGTAATATTTTAGTTCCCTAATCCGATGGCTCAGAAAGGCCTCCATTGGCACAATGTACTTTTACACTCTCAAGACCCATAAAAGGTACTAAAGACGTCGTTACAAAGTCCATCTCACTACAGTGGTTCTACAATAGTTGTATGAATCGACGAGAATATTTTTTGTGTGCAAAAAAAACCTAAATAACGACTTATATAGTGATGACGATTTCAAAACACTGCATCATGAAGCTTCGAAGCGTTATGATTCAGTGAGTCGATTCAGCGGTTTGGATCATCAAAGTCACGTGATTTCAGCAGTTTGGCGGTTTGACACGTGATCCGAATCATGATTCGACTCGCTGATTCATAACACTTCAAAGCTTCATGATGCAGTGTTTTGAAATCGGTTAGTCGGTTTAGTACCTTTTATGGGTCTTGAGAGTGTAAAAGTACATTGTGCCAATGGAGGCCTTTCTGAGCCATCGGATTTCAACTAAAATATCTTAATTTGTGTTCCGAAGATGAACGGAGGTCTTACGGGTGTCGAACGACATGAGGGTAAGTAATTAATGACAGAATTTTCATTTTTGGGTGAACTAACCCTTTAAACGACAAGAACAGCAAGAGGTTAAGGAGAAAAAAGACTAGTTTTTTTATTGCAATACTCTTTATTTATTTTACTTAAAATAATTGAAAAACCTTACTCAAACTGAAAACTTTACTTTAATAAAAAAAAAACCTTGTACACATTCCTAGTGTATTGTATAATATAACATAAATATATATAATGATTTACACTGGCAGCTCAGAGCTGTACAGCAGCATTTAAGTATGAAATTGAATGAATAAATGTAAAAATAAAACACTACATAGACTTCACTATAAAATATACATTGATTCTTATTAAAGCTACTGTATTAGTTTTTCAGTCAAGAGCAGTGAGTGATTTTCTCTTCGTCTTTTGTTGTTGTATTAACATTAAAGGGATATTTCACTCAAAAGTGAAAATTCTGTCATCGAGAAATTAATACAGGTTTGGAACAATATTAGAGTGAGTAAATAATTACATAATTTTAGAGGTGAACTGTCCCTTTAAGGACAGCGTGTTCACTACTGCGCTGCTGTCAATTTAAGACCGGCGCGCATCTAATATACAGAGACACGCTGATTTTACTTTCATTTTAGACATAACTGACTGTGTTTATGTTAACCTTGTGTGTGACAGTATTAGCGCAGTAAGACTACTTAGTTCAGTAATCCCGTGTTTGACAGGCGTTTAGTGCGCGCGATCGGAAAAGCGCATGTTTAAACCGCGCATAAGCACGCGAATGAAATGTTTAACCGGCAAGACTTTAAAACGCATGCAAATAATGAACTTTCGTGATTGTGAATAACTATAGTGTTCCATGAGTATAACTCTACCACTAATGTGTGATGTGAATGTATGTTGCGTTATTCAGTATATTGGGATGGAGGCAAATTATAGAATGTGTAGAAAAATAATTAATTAAATGCAAAACCGATTGAAAAATGCAATTCACAAGCGTGTATTGAACCGTGAATGCCGTACCGAACGGTTCAATATTATATTGAGAATTGTGGCATTCCTAGTGAATACATATTTTATAGAATATTTTGTCTACTGTAAGCAATAATTAGAGTCACATTAGAGTCACCTTTATTTTTTAAGTTATTATTAAGAAGATATTCCAGGGTATTATGTCTTTGTCCCAACATTCATTTTTTTGTGTAGGGATGTTGTGTTTTAGTAGTATTAGAATTAGAAGTAGGTTGACGTGATGCAGTGTAAAACCTGTGGTGCTTTGAAGACAGCTTGTCTATTAATAATTAATTGTATTATTTTTATGTGGTCCACTGTCTCAACTTTTGGCTTAACCAATGGCATGAGTTTAGAGCAGAACTACCTGTTTTACTGGACACTGGTCGATAGGAGCTGGGCTTAAGTGTTTAAGAAACTTTTTTGATAACTATCATTATTTTTGCGCTTCCCTTTCGAGGGAAATTCTACACAGCTGCTGACGCTATGGTTGATGCACCCTCGCAGAACCCGGTGTCTGAGGCACGTGTACAAACAAGGCCATTCAATGGCCGGCGTACTGCAATGATGTTGCAAGGTGCGTCCAGGCATTAAATAAGGGTATCTGTGAACACGTCATTAGCTTCTTTGTCTTCAGGAAGCCGATTGTTTGTCTGCTGTGTGAAGCTGGATGCATTTATTGTGATTTGCCATCGAGGAAACTCTCGACCGGCTCTCGTCACGACTGAAGAGAGGCGATCCGCTGAGCCCCGCGGTTCTATTCCCACATTTGCTGAGGCACGTTTTGGCTGCAATAGTGGGAATCTCCGATGGAGCTGGTCGAGGAGTGTTAGGGAGTTTCCCCTCACCTCTCCTGTTGGCTCCATTGTCCTTATTGCTAGAAGTGGAAGCCCTCTCAGTGGCTTTTTCTGCTGGAAACAAGGACTGATTGCTCGCCTATGATTCTGATTAAATGGATGTGGTGTCAATAGAGAAGGATATATCTAATAGATCTGTTTCCTGCTCCATGCTGTATACCGTTGAATACGATGAGCTAGTGGAGCTTATGACTCGTGCCACAGCCCGAATAGGCTCAAAATAGTCCGGCTTGAAACGCGAGAGGCAACGGAGAGGCATCTATGGCATAATTTGTCAGGGATCAAGAAGTCAGATAAAGCTGTCCTCCTTGATCCCCCTGTCTCACCCTTGGGACTGTTTGGCACTGCCGTTTGGCACTGCCGAGGCAGTGATGGACAGGTTTAGAGAGGTGAGAATGCAGTTGACTTCATTTGGGAAAGTATACTCCTTGCTGGATTCAGGCCCCTTATAAATCGTCTACGCCCTTTCCAGGAACTTGTTCCTGGAGAGAAGATCAGAAGGTAAGTGTGGCTGCTCAAGCTCCCCCTGTGTAGAGTGGAGGGCAAAGGTGCCGAATAGGAGAAAGCCACACACAGATCGAGGAGCTGTGGTGTAGCGAAGAAAAAGGAGAGTGATTGAACGGGGCTGAAGCCCAAGCTCTCGCCCCCTTTTTCATCCTTTCAGCTCCTCCTAAACATATGTGCCCTTTCCAGGAACGAGTTCCTTGGAAGTAGAGGAAAAGGCAAGTATGGCTAGAGCAAGCTCTCCTTCTGAGGAACTGGGAGCAAAGTGAAACCGTAATATAGAAGCCACACAAAGATCTGGGTGCTGGAGGAAAAAAAGAAGACAGTGACCTAAGTCCTTGCCCCCATTTTCATTCTTCTTCCTTTCCTCCAGTCTCCACCTTCCCCATCTCCCCCTCTGAGGATGGTGTTGGGGTACAAGAGGTTATTTTTAAAGGTGAATACAAGTAGGGGCCTGGCACTTGTGGCTATTGTTTAGGACTGGGGTGCTCTAAACTGAGGTTGGTGTAAATAAAAACCCTACCTTACCCTGAAAAGTAAGGTGAGCATGCTTAACTACACAATCCCAAGACATTCCATTTAGCGTCACTAGTGACAATATCTAGTTCAGTCATAAAACTCTAGAGGTTGCACGTACATCATTATCACATGGTACAAGCTGATTGGCCTCTGCTGATCCTGCAGCCAATAAGATTGCTTGCTCAACATTTAAATAGTCTGGTTCATTGTTTTCTGTAATCTAGTCCGGCAGTGCGTATCAGAGTTCCTCTGAAACCCTCCTCCTCCCCCAGCTCCACCTGCTTAGATCTGCTATGGGATGTCTATTTATGCAGCAGCAAAATTACAGAAGACATCAAACTATATACTGTGGTGATAGTGTAGGGGTAATTCGTGCGGCAGAAAGCTTTGATGCAAATCGACCTGAGGTTAAAATACGCCTTTTCCAAAACTCGCTCTACTCCCTTTCCCCCATCACATATCAGATCGGAAATGCATTTATTTGAAATAAAAATGAAGAAAATATTTGAAAAGTGGAAATATATTGTCTATTGTGTGTTTAATAATAAAGTGTTTATCGGTTAGGTGTAAGTGAACAGACATGTGCTGAATTAGTAGACAGTAAAAGTGAGTGGGTCCAATATCATTGGTCTTAAAAAGTGGGTGGGTCTTGTCCCAACTACATACAATGGTTCCGACGCCCATGAGTAGCTAGTCCATACTTGCAGCAGCAATAATCAACAGCAGCCTATAGCAGATCATGGGCCCTATTTTAACGATCTGAGCACATGGTGCATGCCATATGGTCCAAGAGGGTGTAACGTTTTATAAACCAATCAGAGTCTCATCTCCCATTCTCTTTAAAAGCCAGTTGCGCTTGCACCATGGCGGATTCGTTATTTGCATGGCGGAATTTGCAAGCGGAAAGACTGAACGCTTCTCCAGAGAGGAATCCTTTTATTTTTAATATTTAAAAAATGTTTGTGTGCTGCTCCACATCGCTGTGTATGTAATAAGCAGAGTGTACACGCGTTGTGCACCTGCCTATAGGTGCATATTACCAACACGCCCTTTAAAGGTCCCATGACATGGATTTTTTAAATTATTTTATAATGTTTCCTGAGGTGTACTTGTATTGTTAGTATGATTTTTACATCATAAAATGTCATAATTTAGAAATAAAAGGCATTTTTCTATTCTGAAATTAGCCCTCTGGCTTGAATGCTCTGTTTCAATGGGCGTGTCTGCTGTGAGACTTCAGTGAAAACGCCCACTGTTGTGATTGGCTGACATCTTTGCATTTGAAATGAGTATTAGATTATGTGGCGTGGTTTAGCAAGGTTTGCAGACTGCAAGGCTAGCACTGCCAGAGAGAGAGAGAGACGTACTCCTAGACCAGACGGAGAGCTCTGAAGAAAGATTGCTGAAAGTTATATTATACCGAGTTGTTGAGAACGCTGTGAACGCGAGTTTATTTTGTTTGTATCTGAGAGTTCTGAATAAACACGAGTCCCAGTCATGCCGACCCTGTCTTCTTCCACCTTATTCTCCAAACTTTGTAACATGTGGAACCCCTCTCGAATACTTTTACTAAGTTTTTTTACCATTACAGCTGTCAAGCATTATTTTTAGAAATTTTCCCATCACAAGGCTGCAGCGAAGAGCATTGAGTACACAGACAGTCTGTTGATCGCGTGCAGTGATCTCGTCATTGCAACGCTACTTCTCTCACAAAATGCTTTCACCACAACTAACAGCAAACACGACCTCGATATGAATACAGTAAGTGCTTCGTTGTGCAGCATAACAGCATCATTCATTATAACGGCAGTTTGGGCAAGTGTGCAGATATATTCGCGAGTGTGATTCACAGCTCCGAACATTATAAAGAGTGTTCTTTGATCGCTAATCTAGCATCTAATCACAATTTAAATTACAGATTTGTTTCATGCTACTAAGAGAAACGATGTGAAGTTGATCGTTTAGTCACTGGCTTGATTCACAGATGCATAAACTATTTAGAAAGAAAGTCTGTGTGAACTTGAATATTTAGCTACACATCAGAAATCAGTGATCACAGATCAGGCATTAATGAACACTGACATGCTGACATTGCGACTGATAAACGGAATCCATTTTTGCCTAATTCTCTGGGTGGGCAAAGCAGAGGAAGGGGAGGTAACGTTTCCCCGTATGACGGCATACAGGGAAGATTCCAGATCGGTTCGTCTGAGCTTTCATTTTCTCAAAGGCAGAGCAGGACACCCAGAACTCGGTTTACACCTATCGAAATTTCTAGCCACTTGGGGACCATATACAGGCTAGGGGAACTCATATTAATGTTAAAAACCTCATAAAATAAAATGTTAATGCCATGGGACCTTTAAATAACACAAACAATTCTGCAGAGTCATTTTCAGTTGCCTCAAAATAGCAATGCACCAATAATGCGCCTGAACACACCTCTTTTTCAGACCAGCACGGCCATAGGCGAACAGATGAGCGCAAGTGCATTTGCTATTAAAACAGTGTGGCACTGGACGTGAAAATGATAACGGTGTCTGGTTGAAGCTTGCAAAAAACACTTGGTGTTGCATTGCGCGTGGTGTATGATAGGGGCCCTAGTCCATCAATATCAAATACATTAACATTGCCATATTCAATAACATGCTAAAACTATTCAGACAGTTTTCATGATTGAACTTCATTTTTAAGCGTAGAACTCTTCAGTCTGTCTGTAGAATTCAGGTTAATGTGTAAGATATCTGTGAAGCGAACCTTGGTGCAATTTTAGCTAAGAGCACAAAACTTCAACATAAGGTGATGAAATGTGTCCGAGCGATTACACACCAGTGTGTTGGGCAGTGGATCTCCGTCCTTTGATAGGAAGTCAGATGATGGGAA
The DNA here is from genome assembly GCF_949357685.1 of Gobio gobio. Classification (NCBI taxonomy): domain Eukaryota; kingdom Metazoa; phylum Chordata; class Actinopteri; order Cypriniformes; family Gobionidae; genus Gobio; species Gobio gobio. Next base: position 35,990,112 of record NC_137099.1, read on the forward strand.
AGACAGGGGTAAGTGTCTGTGGAGCCGGTCAACCATGGAACTTCACTACTGGGCAACACAACATGTGGGGTCATGTGTTCAAAGACACATTCATACGCACTCACACAGACAAAATCAGCATACATGTATACTTTTCTGCCCAATTACACGCACACATGTGCATTTGACCTCTTTTGTATATTTTTATCTGCATTGCATTTTCAGGGCTTATATTAGAAGCAAAGGCATTTCTGTGGATCTTTAATAATGCATTATTACTTAATCAGTTCATTATTAGCAAATCTTTAATTATTTATCCTTTGATTCACATTAATAAGCATGGCCCATCATCAATTTCTTTTCCACCAGGTCCATACTGACATAGACAGTTAGCCTTCAACTTAATTACTGAGCCACCAGGGCACTACAGGTGTAAAACCCTTGAGCTTGCTTTATTAAAATTCTGTTTTTTCTTATCCCTTTATGTGGCGATTATAAACAAACATTTTTAGAGATTTGTCTTATTGCAAGGCACAGTCCTCGGCCGTAACTAGATGAGGTGACATAGCCTATCTCACCCAATATTTAGATTTGATGAATAATATGGGTTTATATTGATTGATTATTCTACTTTAATTATTATTTCTACTTTGACTATGTCCTTGACACAATTCCTTGTCACTAGAAACTGCAAGACATTTTAAGTTTTTCAGCAGAAAGAAACGGCCTCCCTTCTATTTAACATGTCAATTCAATTACCTGAGGACCTGACATTAATGAAAATGTCCTTAGCAATGTCATGTTTGATAGTTCAGTGTGTTAATATTTTTTATTATTAATTTTAATGTGAATGAAGTAATGATCTTAAGTATTGCAATGATATTGTTCATATTAGTTAAGTGTTGCCAGATTGCAGTTGCTATTTATGTAATAGGATTAATACTACCATTTACAGGCTTGTTATGAATGAACTCTTGTGTAATTCAAGTGGAAAATCATTGGTGAATTTGACAGCATTAAGTCTGTTACTCTAAACATTTTACATGTTTGCATTGCGAATCTATGTTACAATTTCGCATTTAACAGATTATTTTCAACTTTCATGGAATCAGTATTTGGCAGGATTTAAGCAGCACTGCATTACATTTTTCCTCTCATTTTACTGGAAAAAAACTGATTATTGGTTAATTTCTAATAATTAAATATCTAGTTAGAGTGGCTTTTTTTTCCTTAAAAAAATCACAGTAACCTCACATCTAAAAGTTTAACATTAAACATGTATGATAAATCAATATGGGAAAAAGAATAAATTAATTTGTCATTTTTGGGTTATGCAATGGGTAATTTTCATTCAGTGTCGGCCCCCTGAGCAAAGGTGACAATAATAGGCCAGATTCAACTCAAAGCAGTGTTTCCCTTTCAGTCGGTCACGTTCGACGTACGTTGGAACTGACCGACGAATTGGGATCTGTCTTCAGAGACCAGTCTACTTCGAGTGTATTAGAAACGAGCCAATTGTATTGGCATGCGGTCCACGCACCGCCCCGCACCGCGGGTATAAGTACAGAAGTGGAGTACCGCATATTGCTTTTAACTTTGGAGCCGAACGGTTTGCTGTATCAAGCTGTTTCTGCGAAGAGTGTTTAAACGAGTCTCGAGGAGGATCGCTCTCTTACCTGGGTGCTGGTGTGACGGCGCGAGTCAGCGAGTGGCCGCTGCAACATACACTTGTTCCTGTGTTGGTTGGCTGGGCATTTCCGTTCTTGAGTGCTCACACGCAGGCTTGCAATCGGACTGCTGTGAGCCACGGTCATCTCCCTGAGTGCTTCAGCACTTCTAAAAGAGCATTTCCTTCTAAAAAGAGCAACACCCTGCGTCTTTTTCAAGATGTCATTCAAACCGTGTGTTTCTGGATGCGGTTGCTTCCTGTCCTCATATGACGGCCACGATCTCTCTCGCATATAAACATGTGAGATTGCGTTTGTGGGTGATCCGCGTTCTCCCAGGAGAGCGTGGTCACGTCGGCGCGTTGTTCGGGCTCAAGCGTTCAGCGCGCCATGTGCCGCCTGACAGCGGGGGTTGCCACGGCAACCCAGCGCGTCACTCGGTCCTCTGGTGCGCGGTCGAGACTGTGAAACCTCAAACGGGGTTGAGTCCCTTTGCTTATTCCCCGATCTAGTTCCTTTTCTGGTGCACCAAAATGTGGAACACCAAAAGGGCTATAATATGTCTAAGTTTTTTCCCTCTCTCACTGCCCTCTGTCCTGCATGCACGAGGGTAGTCCCAGGGGTTATGCAGGAACTGCATGTTGTGATGGACCTCGCCCTCCGGGTGACGGAAGTCACTGCATGCTCCCTGGGTCAGGCGATGTCCACACTATTGGTCCAGAAAGCTGGGGCTAACCTGGCAGATATGCGTGAGCCCAAAAAAGTTTGGTTCCTCAATGCCCCTGTCTGTCAGGCTGGCCTCTTCGGCGACGTCATCGAGAACTTCGCCCAGCAGTTCTTGGTGGCCCAGAAGCAGATGGAGGTAAAAAAAAAAAAAAAAGTCCTCCCATGACGACCAGCTGCTGCCTCCACCCAGTCGTCGTCCGCAGCGCCTCCATCTGCTTGTCGCCGAGGGTGTCTCTCTGCGTCCGCCTCCGCCCCTGCTAAGCCAAGCAGCAGCCTCCACCCAGGCAGCAGGTGGCCGGGCGCAAGGGAGGCGCCCAACCCGTCCAGGGTCCCGCAAAGTCCGCTGGCAAGCACAAGGGCAAGCGGCCCTGAAACGGGCAGCCCAGCTAGAGGGGAACTGCTCAGGGAGTCGGTGTCCGCACCCCTCCCTCCCCTGGAGGAGGACCGGGGGGGAGAATATTTTTCGGTTTCGGTAAGCCTGCCACTGGCTCTCCGGAGTCCAGCGGTACCCACGTTCTCAGAGCAGTTTTCTTCCTCCCTGGGCCCAGAGAGGCCTGGCTTTCCCTCTTTTCTTTGCCAGGGGGCGGTGTGAGGCTAGAGGACACCCCCGGGCCTTCTCTCCCACACCCTGGAATGATCAGACAACACTCCGGGTCGCCTCCGGGCCGTCCGGGTCGGGTCTGAATATTCCACCTCGCTGCCCCACCCCAGGTACGTCTATAGTGCCGTTGGTCCCGCTTGCACGGTTTCTGGGGGCTGGCTAGAGCCCCCAGACCGTCTCGCTTGCTCATCCGTACTATCAGACTCGGCTACGTGATTCAGATTGCGTACCGGCCTCCCAAGTACAGGGGCATCCTCTTCATCTCCGTGCAGAGCAGCGATGCCCATGTCTTGCGGTCAGGGATTGATGTCCTACTGGCGAAGGACACGGTCGAGCCGGTTCCTCCAGCCGATATGAAGTCAGGGTTCCACAGCCCCTACTTCATTGTACCCAAGAAAGTTGGTGGGTTACGGCCAATCTTGGACCTGCGTGTTCTGAATCGGGCCCTGCACAAGCTTCCGTTCAGAATGCTAACGCAGAAATGCATTTTCGAATGCATCCATCCCCAAGATTGGTTTGCAGCGATCGACCTGAAGGACGCATACTTTCATGTCTCTATTCTTACTCGACACAGACCGTTCCTACGCTTTGCGTTCGAGGGGAAGGCATATCAGTACAAAGTCTTGCCCTTCGGGCTGTCCCTGTCGCCCCGCGTCTTCACGAAAGTCGCGAAGGCAGCCATTGTTCCACTCCGAGAACGCGGCGTTCGCTTTCTCAACTATCTCGACGACTGGCTTGTACTCGCCCAGTCTCGAGAGCAGTTGTGCGAACACAGGGACCTGGTGCTCCGTCACCTCAGCCTGTTGGGCCTTCGGGTCAACCGAGAGAAGAGCAAACTCTGTCCCACGCAGAGGATCTCTTATCTTGGCATGGAGCTGGATTCGGTCAACCGGACTGCGCGCCTCACAGAGGAACGAGTCCAGTCAATGTTGAACTGCTTGAATACGTTCAAGGGCAGGATGGCGGTCCCACTGAAATTCTTTCAAAGGCTCCTGGGGCTTATGTCATCTGCAGCCGCGGTAACGCCGGGTCTCAGTGCCCCGTACTGTCGCCAAACTTTCAGCCCATGGTCAGACCCTTCATTTCTATGGGCGGGAGTGCCCTTAGAACAAGTGTCCAGGCATGCCGTGGTCTTCACGGATGCCTCGTCCACGGGCTTGGGGGCCACGTACAATGGGCATGCAGTTTCGGGTCTGTGGACGGGGCCCCAGCTGCATTGGCATATCAATTGCCTCGAGCTTCAGGCGGTACGTCTTGCCCTGGCCCGGCTCAAGAAGCCGCTTCAGGGCCAACACGTACTGGTCCGTACGGACAGCACTGCGGCCGTTGTGTACATCAACCGACAGGGTGGTCTACGCTCCCGTTGCATGCTCCGGCACGCCCGCCATCTGCTCCTGTGGAGTCAGAAGCATCTGAGGTCGCTTTGGGCCATTCACATCCCTGGTGTGCTGAACCAGACAGCCGACGAGCTTTCTCGTCAGTCCACACTTCCGGGAGAGTGGCGACTCCACCCCCGGAGCGTCCAGCTGATATGGGACCTTTTCAGGTAGACCTGTTCGCCTTTCCGGACTCGACCCATTGCCAGTTGTACTATTCCCTGACCGGGGGCACCCTCGGCACGGTGCACTGGCACACAGCTGGCCCCGGGACCTACGCAAATATGCGTTTCCCCCAGGGAGCCTTCTAGCACAGACTCTGTGCAAGGTCAGGGAGGACGAGGAGCAGGTCTTGCTAGTTGCACCCTACTGGCCCAACCGGACCTGGTTCGCCGAACTCACACTCCTCTTGACAGCCCCTCCCTGGCCGATTCCCCTGAGGAAGGACCTTCTTTCTCAGGGATGGGGCACCCTCTAGCACCCGCGTCCAGACCTCTGGAAACTCCATGTCTGGTCCCTGGATGGGACGCGGAGGTTCTAGGTGGCCTACCACAAGCAGTGGTAGACACCACCCCTCTACGAGGCGCCTCTATGCTTTAAAGTGGAACCTGTTTGTTGTCTGGTGTTCTTCCCGCCGCGAAGACCCCTGAAGGTGTTCAATTAACGTTGTATCAACGGCGCGTTGGGACTCTGTTAGATGCTCTTTTACCAGAGGCATCACTCTGGGTGCTTCTGAATTCTTATTTGTGCATCCTCGTTTCCCTTCCTAGCTTCCTTTCCTCGCGTCTTATCTCCACCCCTTCAGGAAGAGAGGGAAGGATGCAAGGAAAAGACGCGAGGACGGAGGAATTGAATGAAGTGAAATGATAGATCCTCGCTCCCTTTAGCGTCACTTCAAAGCGTCGTCAAATAATGATGACTATACACCGCTGGATTTATTTATCTATTTTGCAGATCGGGATTCTTGAACATTAGAGATAACAATTTATATTGTAATAGTTTGAACCCCAACAAAATACCACATTTGTCCATATTTTATTTAATATTACCAGTTAATAACAACTAATTATTCCCAGTTATTAACTGTTTTTTATTTGTTGTTTATAGTAGGCTATTACAGTTTTTTTTTTTTCATTTTCTTGTGCTTTGATATAATTCTGCAACTGTCAGTTGTTGTTATTTGATATATATTTGTGTCTTGTACCCTACATGTAAACATAATAATAATAGCCTAATGAATAAACCGTGGCAAGATGTGAAGGGGGAGGAGAATTAATATGTGCGTCACGTTTAGTCGATAAAACACTTCCGCAAAGGATACACCTGTGTATCCTTGCTCATGACTCCTCAGGAAGCCTCCTCACTCCTAGATCCTCGCCTCCTCACGGTGCAATTCGAGAATTGAGATGTCCTACAAGATGGCTGAGCTCGGTCAGTTTCCGGGTCATCTATGGAGGAGCAAGGAAACGAGGAGGGATATTGAGAAGCACCTTCTGTCTATCCTCACCTTCATCTCCTGTATATGTTCAATCAGAGTTTGATGTGGGGATGGTTGGCCCTCCCAGGCTTCTTTGGCCACATCTAACAGCCCTCGTGGTTGCCGCCCAAAAAGTAGCTCAAAGGGGGTGAATCCGGTAGAACCCTTTCGAACCTCCCGGACCCCAAACAGCACATAGGGAATCATGAGGTCCCAATTGCACCCATCTTCAGCTACCACTTGCCTCAGCATTCCCTTAAGAGTCTGATTGAAACGTTCAACCAATCCATCTGTCTGGGGATGGTAGACTGAGGTATGGAGTTGTTTTACCTTCAACAACTTGCAGAAGTCCACCATAAGCCGGGAGACAAACGGAGTACCCTGGTCGGTCAATATCTCCTTGGGGATGCCCACCCGGCTAAACAGGACGAACAACTCCTTGGCGATGTTCTTGGAGGTGGCCTTCCGGAGTGGAACGGCCTCAGGATACCGGGTGGTATAATATATTATGACCAAGATGTCTTCATGACCCCGAGCTGACTTTGCATCGGGATGGACCTGGTGGGGCCATTGCCATTCAAAGGGCACCTCTATGATGGGCAGTGGGATCAGGAGGCTGGAGGGTGGTTTCTGTGGGGATGTGCATTGACACTTCTACAGAAGCGCCTCACTCTTGATTTATTCCTGCCAGTGGAACCGATCCCTGATCCGCTGGAGTGTATTCTTGGGACCCAGATGCCCTGCCAGTGTGGACCAGGGTCAGAACCATTTCCGTCTTGGTATGGGGCACCACCAGAAGACGCTTTTCCTCACCCCTCCTCATCGCCACACAGTAGAGCAGACCATTTTCCACAATGAAGTGTGGTATTGGATGAGGTTGGGGTATGCACACAGGTAATGGGCATCACGGTTCTACCTCCGTTTGTACCACATCTGGACGGGCCAGACTCACTAAACTGCCAGAATCCAATAATGCCTTCACTGGGCGCCCATCAACCCTCACTCTCCTTTCTGGTGCCCCAGAGGGTATAGCATGGTGCACAATGCAACCTGCCAGCCATGCCCGCACTTGTGGTGGGTTGGGATTGGTGGGCATGGGCTGATCACAGGGCCCTGTTATGACTGGTCTGCTTACTGGCCTAGAGGTGGCCTCTAGCGGTCGTCAGTCACTCAGCACCCACCGGGGAAATCCTCCAGCTCTCTCTCGAATGTGCTTGAGCCGCCTCCGCTAATTCCACCGCTTGCACCAACTCACCCAGCGATTCTGGATCTCGCATCCCCACAGCCTTCCGGTGTACTCGGGAAGAGATTGAAGCAGCTTGTCTACCACCACTTTCTCTGCAATGCAGTGGGTTGGCCAGTAAGGAGCCATAGATGGGCTAGCCTGGAGAGTTGGGCTGCCTGTACTCGAACCGGGACACAAGGGTCGTATGCCCACTCGAAGAAACGTTGTCCTGCGCACACAGGTGAAAGCCCCACCCGAGCCAATATCTCCCGGTTTAATGCTGCATAATCAGTGGCCGAAGCGGGGGATGATGAATAATTGGCACGTTGCCCTTCCCCAGTTAGAAAGGGCGCAATAATGCCAGTCCACTCTGTCTCTTCCCATCCCTCCCGCTCAGCCACAAATTCAAATGTGTGGAGGTAGGCCTCTACATCATCCAGATCTGTCAACTTGGTGAGTAGTTTGCTGGCTGTGGTTTGTGGACTGGGTAGTGGAACTTGCATGGCCGCCCCTAGGTGGAGCTGTTCAAACGCATTCTCTGCCCTTTCCTGACGTGCAGCTAACTCTTCTGAAAACCTCTGCTGGCGGAGTGAGACTTCAGTCAGTCGGCGTAAGATGTCCTCCATGTTGTAACAGGGAGAGAACGAGAGAGAGCCTGATCTGTAAGGAGACGAGCGAGAGAGAGAGAGGTCCAAAAATCTGCCCTCAATTCTCACATGTCCGCATTCTCCACCAGTTGTGGCAGGAGAAAAGAGAGACAGACTCAAATGCGTGGTGAAATTAATTGGGCCTTTATTGAGTGACAAAGATTGAAATTAGTGCAGACGTTCCCAAGTGCCGGGAAACTGGTGCTTCAGTTCAGAAGTGAATGTGTGGCAATTTGCTGACGAACTGCACCGAGTCTCCTTAACAGTCACTGGAGCCTACAGAAGAAAAGATTCAGAGAACGTGTTAGTCTCATCTTGGGAAATCTGGTCTCCCCATAAGCTTCTTTCTGCTGTGCTTATATCCTCCTCTACTGATGGCTCTCAGGTGGCTCTCATTCCTCAACTCCGCCTCCTGGCAATTGGATCCACTCCATTTCCATGACAACGCTGACGAGTGCTTTGGGAGCTTGCCACAATAGTAATTCCATGTATCAGAATTAGGCAACCTATTTGCAGTGCTATATGCGCTTTAGACCATGCCCATAGATCTTTAAAATAGGGTCCATGGAGATACAAGGTTTTTGACCAGCAAATATTGGAACTGAGGCAGTAAGTGGCATTATGTTGTCATCAACTTACAGGTTATTGTAAGCTATTGTATTGTGGCCACTTAGTCATTTGGCCAAAATCTAATGTTATAAAAGATTAAGAGCTACGCACAGGCTTTTTTGGCTATGACTTAGTGGGTCATATTTACTAATAGGGTTCTAGGCCCACGATTGAGGTGGGGTGGAGTGGAGTTATGGGGTATTACCAACAGTTTAAGGTTGCTTTTTATTGGTTAAATATTTGCAAAGCTCACAGACAGATGTAAATGGTGACCAATAGTAATTTATGAAAAAAAAGGACAAACTATGGAGATACAAGGTTTCTGCCCAATAGCGACTAAATACAAAGTAGAATCAAGGGATGTAGCACATTACATAATATTTAAATGTTTACCTGTTACACATTTTATTGATTTTACTGTTATTAATATAAGTGAATTTACATCTTCTCATATTAACCCATTCCCAAACCCTATCTGTGTAGAACTTGGCACAGATAGCAAAGCTTTCATTTGTTGGTCTGAAGCCATCCAACGTTCACTTTTGTGGCTGGGAAGACATAAAGCTGCACCATAGCAAAGCTTTGTATAATACAAGCCTCTTTAGGGGGGTGGTACAAAAGAAGTCATTACTCAGAAAGAACCATGTAAAAGGATCTCTGGAGTTTGCCAAAATTCATAACAGTGATACAGTGGTGATGGGAAAGATTTACAGTCCAGAACAGAGCTGTTCAGCTAGAAGTCAAATAGATCTGTGTGGTACAAACCTAACAATACACACTACAATGAAATATGGCGGTGGAAGCATCACGCTGTAGGGCTACTTTTCATCAGCAGGAACAAAACATCTTATTACAAAAGGGAAAAATGGAAGGCACAATGCAGAGAAATAATGCAAGAGAATATCATTCAATTTGATATAAAACCAAATCTTGATAGTAGAACAATGATTCAAATACGTCAGCTAACCTAAATAAAATATCTAAATGTGGGGTTTGACATATGCTAATACATTTTGAGTACATAAATACAATTTTACTGTAGGATTTGTAATTTTGTAAAAGCACAGACTTTGGAAACTGGTATCTCTGCAGGAAAGCAGCTTTCTCTCTCTCTCTCTCTCTCTCTCTCTCTCTCTCTCTCTCTCGCTCTCGCTTTCGCTCTCTTTTAATACTTGACATTTACTGTTATAGGGTCATCATTCATAGAGTAAAGTAGAGTGAAAATGCAGACTAGCAAGGTTGCTAATCATTGGGCATCCAACTGTATCATGCCTGGAAATCCTGTTCTTAAATTCAGCATTAAATTGCACAGGTTTTAATTATTTGTCATTTCTTAGCTAAGAAATATAAATAATAATAATAAATCCAATCAGCTGAAAAGGTCTAGCCTTTAGGTTGAGACTACTGTGGTGCATTATTGAAATCATATTTTGTACACAGCCCCATCAAAAAAAAAAAAAAAATATTGACATAAGAAGTGTATAATTATTCACTATCTGTTCCGTAATCACCTCCTGGCAAAGTTATTATATAAGTCGTTCTACAGTCCAACCTTGTAATCCCTGTAGTGCAGTACTTATGACCCAGCATGGTGGGTGTGTTGTTCACACTCTAGTGATTTACATGCTACTTGCTTTTGTTTATACAGCTTGACATCCCACAATCCTCTGTTAACAGAAGAAATATTGGAACCTGCATGATCTCTCAGTGTGAGCCAATGTTAACACACAGTGCTGTATATGTAATGAGCCAAGGTCATTTACAGAAACAACTGATGCTAATTTTGCATTTGATAAAAGCAAGTTTTTTTTTTATGTTTGTTTTTGCTTTTGTTTTATTTATATCATTGTGGTATAGACACTTTATTCTTCCCCCTCATTTACACACCTAAATGCAAAACTAATAAGTATTATTTTTATAATAGGAAAAATAATGTTTGTAATTATCAGCTGAAGTACATTGTTTATTAATTTAAAAAACCCTAATGATTGATACCCAATGTGTTAGAATGGTTGTTCTACCAGATTTAAATAATAATGATTTTCCTATAATATTTAAGCTGCTGTTTGTTCCCCCATTTATCCTCTTTACTTTTCCCCTGTTGTTGACAGTAGGAGCCAACACAGTCAAAGGCGATGATTTCACCAATAATGAGGGTGGCGAAAATAAAGGTATTTTTCCCCCATCTTTTTTCCATAAAAAAAAAAAAAAATAGAGATTCCAGCCTGAAACTTGCATGAAAGCATAATGAATTCTTTAATTTTATTTAATTTAGTTCTTAACTTTTTTGGCCATTGAAGCGCACCATCATTGGACCCCTTTTTGACACCTCTTTCCTCTTTGGAGATTCCTACCACAGAGCTGAAAGGCTGTGTGAAAAGGCTAAAGTATGCCTGTGCAGAAAATTCAATAACATCCATAAAATAACACTTGTTCTAACATAGACATTACCTTCTCCCAGTGCTGCAAAGTGAAAGACGGTTGACGAAAGTCTGCATGCGTTTTTCTCTTCTCCGCAAAGAAATTATTAAACAGTTATGTTTCCCTCCTTTTTTCCTCAGTTTTGCTGTTGTTTTCCTTCATTGCCCGGTGAAGCATGAGCACTAACCTGTGTTGTTTTGACAGTGGAAATCTGTTCATTTGTAACTCCTGTCAGATGCTGGTTTGAAGAAACTCTTCGCACTGTAATATTAATAGCTTGCTCTTTTGCATCTCATTAGACTTGGAATAGCACTTCAAGGCATGATGCATTATGAGGTGCTGAGAAAGGGAAGAGTCGTGTGAATGAAAGCAGTGAAGAATGTCGTATACGTCTCAAAGCAACATAGAACATATGGTAATTTAATTGATTTATATTGGGCACAGGATGTGGTGTTGTCTTCAGGTTGCTCTTGACACATCTGATAAATTGCTGCAGTGGATCTCACTGTGGTTTGTGGCTGGCGAGGAGTCAGCTGTCATGATCTCTGAGTGATGTGTGCGATCATTGATTGCTGCTGTCCAGACATGTTGTACTTTTTGATTGCCCTCTGATACCTGTATCAGTATGGAAGATAGCAAACATGTGTCCATAGCTAGCTGGGGAAATACTACAAGAAACATCTTACTTTTGCTCTTTTTCCAGGTTCAGTAGGGCAATAATCTGAATACTATTGTTCACAAATTTAGTTGAAATAGCTGTTACTCTTCCTGTGACCTGGGTTATCACATAATGTTAAAATTTTAATCTGAAGAGTGACATTTTTGAAAGTAATAATTATCTATTTTTTCACATGTCCTCCAAATGGGATGATAGAGTTCCACAGAAAATTTGAGAAAATAAAATTACAAAATTTACTTTTCGAGCTGTTAAGAGTTAACTTAAAGTTCAATCAAAATTTCTATCATAATTCATTCACCCGCATGTCATTCTAAACCTGTATGACTTTCTTTCTTCGGAGGAACACACAGACACACACACACACACACACACACACACACACACACACACACACACACACACACACACACACACACACACACACACACACACACACACACACACACACACACACACACACACACACACACACACACAGTTTTTTGTGTTTTGTGGGGAAATGCCATAGACATTATGATTTTATATTTTTATGTTTAAAAAACAAAACAAAAAAAAAACATTTGATTTATAAGCTGTTTTCCTCATGGGGACCAAAAAAATGTCAAAACACACGTTTTGGATTCCATTGACTTTCATTATATGGAGGAGTAAAACAAATAGACATATTTCTCAAAATATCTTTATATACTGGCTTGGAACGACATAAGTTTGAGTAAATAAATGACCACATTTTCATTTTGGGGTGAACAATCCTTATAACTTAATGTCCTCATGTGCTGTATGGCTTAAACGTGTTACAATGTTTGTTTAAGGAATGATGCTAACTTTTACAAGATTGCATTATCAAGAAATATCACACCTGAATTTATTTAGAATAAAATAAAAATGTAACTGTGGGCCACTGACAGATTCTCAGATTCTGAATGTTTAGCCAATCAGAACACTTTGAGGTGTTTTGTGCTTCTGTTCTCCTGACCTCATTGTGGTACAATGGTATAGGGTGGGGTTATGAATGGTGCTTGTCTAATTCAGGCTAATTGAAAAGATTGATTATAGCACACTTAATAATATCTAAAGAAAATAAAAAATACATTTAGAAAAAAATGATCATCTGGTGACGAATATTGAACTGGTAACTAAAGAACAATTTATAATAATAAAAAATATCAACTCTATTTTAAATAGCCTTGGACTTTGGACTGAGCTGTCCAGATGGGATATTAACATACCGCTAGTTAATCTCTGCGTTTTTAAATCAGGCTACTTTAAAATGTCTTGAGTCTTGTAAGTACCTCCACCAAACGCTTCTTGTGCTGAAGAGACGAAGATGGTGTTTTCAGAAGGGCAGGATCGATGCTCTGTCTGTGTGAACATCTGCAGTGGCGATGAATTACTCTTCCTGGCTCCCTTGAGGTTGTACCTATGCCATAAGACTCCCCTGCAAAATCACCCTACAGCAATGCACCAGCCTCCGCAATTTCCTGCCACCTTTAAAACTCACCCAGAAAGACTTTTAAAATGCATAGAAATAAAAGAGAAAGCTATTTTATCTGTCTGTAGTCCTGTTAAAAGGATGACACTCTTTAGACTCTTTAGAGAAAAAAAGCTTTCTTTTGGAAATGAATGAGTGAAAGAATATCACTTGTCAACCATGCCTTAATTGGTTAACATGGGCTCTGAATGGAGGGCCTACGGCATTACTTTAACAGCTTTATTAAAGGTTGATGTTGAAAGCTTACATTTGAGACCCAGTAGCAGTACATGAATATCAAATACAGTACATGTCCAGAAGCCACAGTTGACTTCAGCTTGATGTGAGGCCAATAATCGGCATACAATTGCCTCTAATGATATTTTACAGCCATGTTTTCGCTTGCATGTCTACCCTGTATTGGTGTGCATTACAAATCTGTGTTACAGCTGAACAGACTGACTGAACAGCTCAGCATTGTACAGACTGCATGGTCATTAATAGCCAACTTTCCCTACTAACACAGATTATCCAGAAATAAAGATTGTCATTTATTTTCTTACCTTTCGAAACCTGTATGACTATGAATGTTAATGAAGTAATATGTATGGTTATATTTTATTAATAAGTATTGTTCATAAGAGTTTAAGAGTTTGGTGTCAGTTCAGTACGTTTTTATTCATTAAGTTGTATTCATTTACACATTAAATTGATCAAAAGTGACAGTAAAGACATTGTTAAATCTGTTATAACTTTCTATTCATCAAATAATCCTGGGTTACACTTTAGATTACAGCCCGCAAAGTACTGCGTAAGTAAAACAATTTTACAGCGTAACATTCTGTAATTATAGTGTACCTATAAAGTACATACGTCTAGGTATAAGGGAACAATGTGTAAAGTTTGGGGAATAAAGGGACCAGGAACATGAACACAATATTTATAACTAAGGGTACTTATTCTACCATTATGATAGACATCAGTATTACATTTGGGAGCAATTTAGCAAGAACACACCTTTTTGTAATAATAGAGAACCAATACATAAAGGATTTTTGCTTGCACTTTATTTTAACCCTTTTGTGCCCTGAGCTGTTTTCTGGGCCCTGGAGGTGTTTTGACATGCCCTGACATTTGAGCTTATTTCTGTTACTTGTAAAATTTTCATGGCTGAAGTCTTACACTGTATTCAAAACAAACTATTACAATAATATGTGAGCAGCATGTATGTAAAAGTTTGTAGTTTTGAGAAAATTACGTTGGTAACACTTTACAATAAGGTTTCATTAGTTAACATTAGTTAACTACATTAGTTAACATTAGTTAACTACATTAGTTAACATTAACTAATAATGAACTGCACTTATAAACCATTTATTTATCTTTTGTTAATGTTAATTTCAACATTTACTGATGCATTATTAAAATCTTGCGAACATTAGTTAATGCACAGTGAACTAAAATGAACAAACCATGAACAGCTGGATTTTTATGAACTAACGTTAACAAAGATTAACTAATGCTGAACAGAGGTGTTGTTCATGGTTAGTTCATGTTAACTAATGCATTAACTAATGTTAACTAATACAACCTTATTGTAAAGTGTTACCATGACGTTTATGCCTGGTTTGTGAAAAAAAAAATTAAAGGTCCCGTTTTGCGTGTTTTTTTGAAGCTTTGATTGTGTTTACAGTGTGCAATATAACATGTGTTCATGTTTCGCGTGTAAAAAAACACAGTATTTTTCACACAATTTACTTATCTGTATACCGCTGTTTTCACTGTCCTCAAAACGGCTTGAAAGATTTCCCTGTTCTATGAAGTCCCTCCTTCAGAAACACGTAACGAGTTCTGATTGTGCCAGCTGTTCCCATGTTGTGATTTGACAGCAGCTTAGGGCACGCAGAGCGCACGTTACCGGAAAGGTCACGCCTCTCACCATAACGGGGATGCATGCGCTCAATGATCTCTAAGTACAGCGTCCCTGGGAAAAGCCAAACAAAGGTGACTTGACTCCGGGATGAAAATAACAGCGTCTAACATGGCGACAAACAAACTATACAAACGCAACCGAACGCAACACTTCCTCTTATCCACGCGGGAGCAACAAGACCACGCCCCCTTTTTCGCGTACTCTTGTGGGCGGAGGTTAGTCGACAAACTGTTCTACTGACGTAATTAAAGCAAGATGTACAGAGATGTAGTCCCAACCGGCCGTTCGCTGTAGGCTTTGAAAGGGAACTTCTGTTAAATAAAATATCTCGCTTGGCATTGAACTTTGAGCTTTATAATTTTACAGGTATTATATATGCTCTAACAGTAACATTACACATAGGGATGGGCGATATGGACTTAAAAATGTATCCCGATATTTTCTAGTATTTATTGCGATAACGATATCAATGACGATAAATGTAGTATCATTCCCCATGTTTTTGGATACAAGTGAGAGCTGCATGCAGACTCAGAAAAACAAATGATCTTACTTAAAACGTACATGTCATCAAATAGGCTCCTATAATACATAATATATATACATTTATTTTTTTTATGTAAAATTCCACACCAGCCTTTTCAGAAATGGAAAAGTTGCAGATATAATTGTCTTCTGTAAAAGTGCAGGTAATGTTTAAATAGTGCAACTGTGCTGAAAAACATCACACAATACAAACAATAATAATTCAAATCAATGACAAGTTTTAAATGTAAACCGATTCTGTATTTATTCATACACTCATGGTGCAAACAGTGGTAAAAATAGCAGAAACAGCAAAAGTAATTATCCCACCCATGTCTTCAGATTACAAAAAAGTTACAAATAAGGATTTAATTATAGAACTTCAGTCATTTGAGTTGATAAAATAATACCACGAATTCTCCAACTAATAAAAATAAACTGCACTAAGGATTAATGAGCTTCTGGGTTCATGAATATTAATCATGTTGTCAGCGCTCATTCAAACTGATTTGCTGAAATCAAAACAGGCACAGTTATAGGTGCACGCCAGCCAATGAGATTCCCGTTTGGTTTGTGCATTCGTCTCTTCCTGTTCACGAAAGGCTGAATAATTCCAAATAAACACCTTTATTTTACAGGAAAATACAACAAAGGATATTGTTTACATGTAGCACGTCAATTCTGTGTTGTGTAAGACTCTCGCTCTCTCTTTGAGTGTGTGTGAAACACTGAGCGCTCTCAGTCGCGCGCCTCACACTAGTGTTTACTGTGCGTCAAATACTGCAAATTCATTGAGATGAACTGAAATACTTTGCTTTACCGATCGATTGAGACGGAGCGAATCTCTTAAGCGGTCAGTCCAAGTGCTCAGCGAGTGAAAATACATCTGTATGTACAGGTTCAGATTGCCCTCAGGCAGCCCCTTGTTTAGCTATGAACTCTTCTGCAGCTCTGCACGTGAGATGCGGATTCAGTGCCGCCGCTCCCATCACGCGCTCCGCGTAGGGCACCAAGTGCTGCGGGGAGCACCACAAGAAAAGTTCATATATACTAAGTGACGAACGCAGCCACCACGGCCATCATAAAGTAATAAAGCTTAGGGCATCAACACGGCCAGCGACGGCACTGTGCGGATGGGTCGCGCCATCAACTAGGCTTTATCGTTATTATCGCGGGAAGACAAATTCTTATCGTGGGGAGAATTTTTACCGGTATATCGCAAACGATAAGATATCGCCCATCCCTAATTACACACTAACTAAAGTTTGAAAAATGGGATCACGAAGAAAAGGACCTTTAAGTCACTGAAATAAGGCCATAAAACCCATACTGAATGTTTGTTCACAAGACTTTCACAAGAAAGAAAACTGGATCACGTAGGCTAGAATGTTTTCTTCACGATGATGTAAAAATCACTCTGGCTACTCATTCACATAAAACCAGGGCCGGCCCGCGGCATAGGCGGAGTAGGCAAATGCTAGGGGCGCCACTCATCCATAGGGGCGCCAAAGTGAGTGACCCCCCCCCCCCTTTTTTATGATTGATACTATTTTATTCATATTAATTCGAAATAGGCTATTACTGAATAAAGCAACAAAACAACAGAAATAGAATGCGCGATCAGTTTAATGTTGGGCCTCTCACCGCATCCAATGTAGACAGGATTGCTTTCGTTTTGTAGGTTGCTTGGCTGCTCGCGCCACTGGAAGTTGCCTGATTATTTATGACGGATGGCCGAATTCACATGACACAGTGTCAAAAAGACTGAAGCCCTCTGATGCAGGGAAGATGGGGATAAGGGATAAAGACAGAGGTAAAGTGATGTAATGAATGAACAGTTTATCTAATTGCATAGTAGTAAAATACTAATATTTGCTAATTAATTGCAGTTATTTTTACCTTAAACTTTATGCAAGCACAAGCAGCTTCTCCAGAGGCCACAGACAGTGTGATTTTGTAAAAATAAATAAGTAAATAATGTCAGTTTTCATAAACACATGTAATATTACTGTTTTAATAGCCTAATGTGTTTACTCTACAGTTGTGCAGTTTTAAGGGGATATATGGCATTTTTTAAATGTATTTGCCGAAATTAGTAATGGTATTTATTAGGGATGCTACAATACAGTTAGTCCACGGTTCAATACATACCTCGGTTTTCGGTTCGGTTTGGTTCTGATGGCTTGTCACATCAGTTTTTTGCTATTCTATTCTTAGGCGACAGGAACAGCAATAGGTTAAGGAGAAAAAAGACTATTTTTTATTGCAATACTCTTTCTTTATTTTACTTAAAATAATTGAAAAACCTTACTTAAACTTAGAAGTTTACTTTAAAAAAAAAAAACCCTTGTACACATTCCTAGTGTATTGTATAATATCAAATAAGTATATATAAAGATTTACACTGGCAGCTCAGAGTTGTACAGCAGCATTTAAGTATGAAATTGAATGAATAAATGTAAAAATAAAACACTACATAGACTGCACTATAAAATATACATTGTTTCTTATTAAAGCTACTGTATTAGTTTTTCAGTCAAGAGTGAGTGATTTTCTCTTTGTCTTTTGTTGTTGTATAAAGGGATAGTTCATTCAAAAATGAAAATTCTGTCTTCGAGAAATTAATACAGGTTTGGAACAATATTAGAGTGAGTAAATAATGACATAATTTTAGAGGTGAACTGTCCATTTAAGGACAGTGTGTTCACTACTGCGCTGCTGTCAATTTAAGACCTGCGTGCATCTAATATACAGACAGACACAATTTTACTTTCACTTTAGACATAACCTTCTGTGTTTATGTTAACCTTGTGTGTATTTGACAGTATTAGCGCAGTAAGACGACTACTTAGTCCTGTAATCCCGTGTTTGACAGGTGTTTAGTGCGCGCGATCGGAAAAGAGCATGTTAAAACCGCGCACGCAAATGAAACCGGCAAGGCTTTAAAACGCATGCAAATAAGAACGATACTCGGTTACTTAACGTAACCTCGGTTCTCTCTAGAAGAGGGAACGAGTATTGCGTAAGTTCCTTACGCTACGGGAAAGTATTCTTTCTTCGAGATTTCTGAAAAACCCAAAATTATCCTTAATTTTGTAACATTGTCAACGCAGTGCGGCAGCCTGGCAGACCATAGCAGGCTATTCCAGCGTGCTATTGGCTGCTCTGCTGGCAACTGCAGCAGCCTATCGGTGAGCCCGCGTGACGTGGCGACCAATGAGGGCGCTTCGCGCCCACCTGGCTTCATTTGCCTACAGGTGGGGCGTGGCCACGTGTATATAAGCAGGGCTCACGGGCTGCATATTCGGTTTTCGTAGTTCTGAAGCGTAAAAGCCTGCGGGGCGCACGGCAAGGAACGCAATACTCGTTCCCTCTTCTAGAGAGAACCGAGGTTACGTTAAGTAACCGAGTATCGTTCTCTTACGAGAGGTTCTCTCGTATTGCGTAAGTTCCTTACGCTACGGGAACATATTGTCAACGCCGTGCGCGCCTCGCATACAGCATATGTATCCCAGGGAACCGGGGACCATAACACTGCTCGGGCAGGGTGGCCGGTAAGGAAAACGGGCCACCACATATACAGACACTTCATTCGAACTGACGGGTGGTTTACGACGGGTGGTTACAACACCCTGTCCCATGAATGAGGGAACGGCACCTGCCGGTCTCCTTCAAATTCACCACACCTTGTCTCATGAATGAGGGAGCGGCAACGCCGGTCGCCTTCAAATTCACAATATCTTGTTATATGAGTGAGGTAACGGCACCGCCGGTCACCTTCAAACTCACAACAGCTCGTCTCGTAAATGAGGGAACGGCACCGCCGGTCTCCTTCAAATTCACATGAGCCTAGTACCGAACTTACTACCAGTATGTGAGCTATGTCTGCGCAGAATCACTGGGCAGAACCAACGGCCCTATTGAACTGATAACACTTTCGCCTGTAAGGCAGGAACTTCCAGATTGTAAAATCTCACGAACGTAGACGGGGAGGCCCAGCCTGCCGCCATACAGATATCGTGGATGGAAATCCCTCTGGCCCAAGCCCACGAAGAGGCCATGCCTCTGGTGGAGTGTGCTCTGACACCTAGTGGGCACTGCAGGTGTTTGGAAGCGTATGCAGTTGCAATCGCGTCCACTATCCACCTGGACAGGGTCTGTTTCGAGGAGGCGAGACCTTTAGTGCGCCCACCAAACGAAACAAATAGCTGCTCAGAACGCCTGAAGGCGGCGGAGCGTGTGACATAAACCCTCAATGCCCTGACAGGGCAGAGGAAATTGCCACCGTCCCCCTCATCGGATGCTGGCAGAGCCGAGAGGGAGATAATCTGCGCCCTGAAGGGAGTGCCGATCGCTTTGGGGACATAACCATGCCTCGGTCTGAGAATGACCTTAGAGTCATTAGGACCGAACTCCATACACGTCGGGCTCACTGAGAGCGCGTGTAGATCCCCCACGCGTTTCACTGAAGCCAGAGCTATCAGAAACGCGGTTTTTAGCGAAAGGAACCTTGGTTCCACAGTCTCGAGCGGTTCAAAGGGATGAGCCTTCAGGGCCTCTAGGACCAAGGCCAGATCCCATATAGGAACCGACTGGGGCCGCGGGGGATTCATCCGTCTGGCTCCTCTGAGGAAACGGACGATGAGCTCCTTCCTTCCTAGCGTGCTACCTAGCGTCGTCTGAGCGAACGCTGCTATAGCCGCCACATACACTTTGAGCGTGGAAGGGGACCTGCCCAATTCCAAAAGCTCTTGGAGGAAGGAGAGCACCCGCTGGACTCCACATTGCTGTGGGTCCAATCCCTTGGAAACACACCACTCAGTGAACACCGACCACTTAGAACTATATAACCGCCTCGTCGAGGGGGCTCTAGAGTGTGAAATCGTGTTCATAACCCCTTCGGGCAGGTCAACGGGTATCCGTTGGTCACCCATACATGCAGAGACCATCGCTCTGGATGGGGATGCCAAACTGACCCTCCTGCTTGAGAGAGAAGGTCTGCTCTCAGCGGAACTGGCCAGGGGGGTGAGTGCGACAGCTTCACCAGCTCTGGGTACCAAATCTGGTTCTCCCAGCGCGGTGCTATAAGGAGCACCGGACGGCGCGTTTCCCTGATTTTCGCTATGACCTGAGGCAATAGGGAGATCGGCGGGAAAGCATACAGCGGGAGGCTGGGCCAAGTTTGGGACAGCGCATCCTCGCTTTTGGATAGAAACGTCGGGCAGCGGGCGTTCTCTTTTGTTGCAAAGAGGTCGAGCTCCACTCTGCCGAACAGGCGCCATACCAGCTGGACTGTCTGGGGGTGCAGGGACCATTCTCCTGGGAGAATGAGGCCCCTGGACAGCTTGTCCGGACCCACATTGAGGTGGCCCGGCACGTGCGCAGCTCTCAACGAGCGCAGCGAGCTGTGTGCCCACACGAGCAGGCGTTCTGTCAGTTTGCCCAGACCTCTGGACCTGACACCGCCCTGCCGGTTCACGTAGGACACCACTGTGGTGTTGTCCGACCGGACTAACACATGGTGTCCTCGTATAAGCGGGAGAAACTGCTTGAGCGCGTTCTCTACCGCTATCATCTCCAAACAGTTTATGTGTAGGAGTTTTTCCTCGCTCGACCAAAGGCCCGAGGCTGATCTGCCCTCGAAAACGGCGCCCCAACCCGTGGTGGAGGCGTCCGTCGAGATGACCTTGCGGTGTGAGATGGCTCCCATCGTCACTCCCCTCTGGTACCAGTCGGCTACTAACCAGGGCTCTAGGGCTGACACGCAGCCCTGAGTCACTCTGATCCTGAAGCCACCGGACGCCCAGGCCCTGTGAGGCACTCGGGCGTTTAACCAGCATTGCAGCGGGCGCATGCGCATTAAGCCCAGCTGGAGCGCAGCTGCAGCTGAGGCCATACGTCCCAGCATCCTCTGAAACAGCTTGAGAGGTGCGATTTTGCCCGGCCGAAAGTACGCAGCCATGCGCCGAACTTGGCGCGCGCGATGGGGTGACAGGCGGGCTGACATTGCCACAGTGTCCAGATTCAAACCCAGAAATGAGGTTGATTGCGTGGGCACTAATGAGCTCTTGGTCCAATTGACCGTGAGCCCTAGGCTGTCCAGATGGCTGAGCAGCATTGCCCTGTGGGCGAGGAGCTCGGCCTCCGACTGCGCCAGGATGAGCCAATCGTCCAGATAGTTCAATACTCGCATCCCTCGATTTCTCAGAGGAGCGAGGGCCGCGTCCATGCACTTCGTAAATGTACGGGGTGCTAGTGACAGGCCGAACGGAAGGACGGTGTATTGATAAGCCTGGCCGTCGAAGGCGAATCGTAAGAATGGCCTGTGACGCGGCGTTATCTTGATTTGAAAATATGCATCTTTCAAATCTAGGGAGATTAGCCAGTCTCTCGGGCGAATATGCGCGAGGATCTGCTTGGTCGTGAGCATCTTGAACGATCTTTTCATAAGAGCTTTGTTCAGACGCCTCAGATCCAGAATCGGTCTGAGCGACCCATCCCTTTTTGGCACGAGAAAATACCGGCTGTAAAAACCTGACTCGCTCATAGAGTGGGGAACCGGTTCTATAGCCCCTTTGCACAACAGCGTGGCTATTTCTGCTCGAAGTAGATGTGCTACTTCCTCGCTCACTCTCGTCTCTGTACGCGCACAGAAGCGCGGAGGGCGGCGAGCAAACTGCAGAGTGTACCCGTGCTTCACTGTTTTCAGCACCCATTCTGATACACCTGGAATGGCTTCCCACGCTCTCGCGTGCGCCACACGGGATAGAACGGCCTCCGGGCTCGAAACGCCGCGCTTCGCGGGTTTGACGGCCTGTATAGGAGGGGCGGGCGCAGTGCGCGCGCTCTCTGTGCTGTGGGCCAGCCGATCGCTCGCGATGGCTGGCCGCCCTACACACTGCATCTCTGCCGCTTCGAGCGGGGAGTGGCTTGTGTGCGGCCCTACACTCATCGCTCCGGCCACCCTGGGCGGAAAACAAATGGTGTGTGGCGCGGCGCGTGGCGCCTGAGGCATAATGTTCGCGAAAATGTGTGAGCGCGTTTGAACGGGCACAACTCTTACGCGTGGAACATGACCGGTTAAGAGTGGCTGTGTGACAGCGCGTGTGGTGGTTAGTCGTGGACGCAAACAAGCGGACACGTGACCTAACTCTAGCACTCGAGCGGCCGGTGGCCGCTTTATGTGAGCGGGGGACACAGGGTTTATAGTGCTTGTGTGCAGGGGTGAACACAGAAAAGTGGGCACATTTACTGCATTTGAAACACATACGGCGCGAGCCGTGCGACCAGAAATAATGCAACTTTTGTGATTTCTCTGGTTCGCCGTAAAAACGGCGGTTATTGACAGGCGAGAAGGCATTTTTGCCGGCTCGTTGGCTGCGTGAAATCCATCTGCAGCAGCAACAGTGGTGGGGGCTGACAGGAAAAAGAGTTTTGACGGTGGTCCGGCCGCGGCGGGACTTAACCGTCGTTTCTCGCCTCTTGCTAGGAGGACTTTGGAGGCTCGGGCTTCAGCGTGATCCTAGGCCGGGGGCCCCGAGGTGGAGGCGGCTTACCACGGCTGGAAGAGCGCGATCTGGGGCGGCCGCTCGGTCTTCTCTGAGACGAAGGGGGCCGCGCTGGGCGCTGCGCAGAGCTCGTTGCTGGCTGGTCACGAGGACGGCGAGCAGCGGAGCTATTGCTAGCGCCGGGGCGTCGAGGCAGGAAAAGGTTCATGGCCTGCGTCGTTTTCTGCACTTCGGAGAAACGGTCGACGATCCCCTTGACCGCTGGTCCGAAAAGCCCAGATGGAGAGAGCGGGGCGTTTAGGAAGGCCGCGCGCTCTGTTTCTCGCATGTCCGCGAGCGTGAGCCAGAGGTGGCGCTCAGCTACCGTGAGGGAGGCCATAGAGCGTCCGAGGGCCTGTGCTGCGGTCTTGGTGGCGCGAAGGGAGAGATCCGTCGCGCTTCGCAAATCCGTGATTAACTCAGCGTCACAGCATTTCTCGTCCAGGTCGCGGAGGAGATTAGCTTGGAGGATTTGCAGCACGGCCATAGAGTGCAGAGCGGACGCAGCTTGACCGGAGGCAGCGAAAGCGCGGCCGATCAGTGATGACGTCACTCTGCAGGCCTTAGACGGGAGGGCAGCCTTTGAGCGCCAACCAGAAGGCGGGCAAAGGTGCGCTGCGACCGCCTCTTCCACCGGAGGGATAGCGTTGTAGCCTTTCTCAGCCGCGCCGTCAACTTGTGAGAGCGTCGAAGAAGCCTGAGACGAGACCCTCGCGGAGAATGGCGCGTTCCAGGACTTTGCGAGCTCCTCGTGAAGCTCTGGCAGAAAGGGTGCAGTCCTGGAGGTGGGCGCACGGCGGCGACTGTTTAGGAAGCATCCGTCAAGTCGGTTCGGCGCTGCCACCTTGGGCGGGGCCCATTCGAGGCCTAGCTGCTCGACAGCCCGGGTGAGAAGGCGCAAAAGTTCGGCGTCCTCACCCGCTCGAGAGCGTCCGGAGCCTCGGACTGAAGAGGTCGCGGAAGACCAGTCCTCGCTGTCGGAAGCCATGATGGAGCAGCTGTCGGCGCGTTCCGCGGCCGCATCCGCCTCATCCCCGGAGGCGGCAACAGAAATGGCGGCCTGGGGTGGGGGCGGGGAAGGCGAGAGTGAAGCGGGCGGGAAAGGTTCCGGCGAGCTTCTCTCGGCGAACTCCGGAGTCCGCTGCGAGCGGCGCTTCTTTCTGCGCGGCGTGGCAGGGACTGGAGGGATATCATCTTCGAACAGGACGAGTCGAGCCCGCAGGGTCGACATCGTCAGTTCTTCGCACTCTTGGTATCCGCCAGCGAGGAGTGCGGCGGCGGCGTGATCACGGCCCAGGCAGAGAGCGCAGATCACATGGCGGTCCCCGGAGCTGAGCTGCGCGTGACACGAGCCGCAGGTGGAACGAGACATTTGTATCAACGCTCGGCTCTTTTTGTGAAAAGTGTGACGCAGCGGCGACAACACTTTGAGCGTAAAAGGATATGGGGCTGCCGGATAGCAGAGCAGGCACGGAAGGCTGAAGGTGGCGCGATGCTGCCGGCTTCCTCAGGCGCTGTCCTCTGCTTGCTTGTCTGCGCGTTCACGGCGGCGGGTTCCAGATCCAGCGATGCGAAGGGCTTCGCTGAAGAAAAGAAAATCGAATATGCAGCCCGTGAGCCCTGCTTATATACACGTGGCCACGCCCCACCTGTAGGCAAATGAAGCCAGGTGGGCGCGAAGCGCCCTCATTGGTCGCCACGTCACGCGGGCTCACCGATAGGCTGCTGCAGTTGCCAGCAGAGCAGCCAATAGCACGCTGGAATAGCCTGCTATGGTCTGCCAGGCTGCCGCACTGCGTTGACAATGTTACAAAATTAAGGCTAATTTTGGGTTTTTCAGAAATCTCGAAGAAAGAATACTTTCCCGTAGCGTAAGGAACTTACGCAATACGAGAGAACCTCTCGTAAGAGAACTTTCTCTGAGTATAACTCTACCACTAACGTGTGATGTGAAGTTGTTCAGTATATTGGGAGGGAGGCAAATGATAAAATTTGTAGAAAAATAATTAATTAAATGTAAAACCGTGAATGCCTTACCGAACGGTTCAATATTATTTTGAGAATTGTGGCATACCTAGTATTTATATACAGGTTTATTTAAAATAGCAATCTTTTATGTAAAATTCACATTAAATATCTACATTTCTCAGTTTAATTCATGGTGAAAACATATTCATATTTAGTTTAGTGGAAGATTGCTGCCATCTACTGGAAAACAAACACATTTGCTAGTGCTCAATGAATTGTTTCTGCATGAATGCCAGATGCGGTTACTCTTGCTATTTGTGTTTAGGCTGTAATGTGGCGTAGGTGCTATTTTTGTATAGTTTAACTATCATCAGCCTTTAAAAAAAATATATCATGAACACAATGACGGGGTAGAATGGACTGGACTCAGGGTACAATTTTTAAAACACAACCGTCATTTAAAACATATATAAAAAAAATAAATAAAAAAAATATATATATATATATATATATATATATATATATATATATATATATATATATATATATATATATATATATATATATATATATATATATATATATATATATATATATATTAAAAAACATCAATGCATTACAAAAATAAAACAGTACCAGTGTTTCCACAACTTATACTGATAACATGCTTGATACAAGGGGCACCAAGTAAAATCTTGCCTAGGGCACCAAATTGTTCAGGGCTAGCCTTGCATAAAACAATATATTGATTTAAAATTTGTAAAACGTGTTTTGTGTCAGGAAGGCTTATGCGGGAGGGCGTGAATCATCATGAATATTGATGTTTTTCACACCTGAAGGGGAGACAAGACACTCCTTCTAATAGGAGAATAGCTGAAGCATTCTATAGCTGAATGGGACTGTGAGGGAACTAGAACAAAGAATGTGAAGAGATTAAAATAATGGCTTTTTGATTTGTTTACATTTTTTTACAACACAACATAACAAAGGACAAAAAGTGGGATACAAATAAGGGATAATCGTGGTTCTTTATAAGGGACACTCAAAATATTTGTACTGTACCAAACAGTGTATTTCAGTGTCTGCAGTTAAGTGTGTGTATAAAAGGCTCTCCGATATAAACACATTTGATTTGCTCAACCTATTAATGCACAATTTAATCCTAAAAAGAATTTTAACATCATAGAGATAAATGTCCATTGTTTCAAACCATTGGATGCTTTATAGCATTATACACTACCGTTCAAAAGTTTGGGGTCAGTAAGAATTTGTTTTAAATTAATAGTTGTATTAATAATTAATATTTTAAAATAAATAAATAGTTTTATTCAGCAAGAATGCATAACGTGTCAAAAGTTACAAAAGCTTTCTATTTCAGATTAATGCTGTTTTTTTTTTTTTTTTTACTTTCTATTTATCAAAGAATCCTGAAGAAATTTACTCAACTGTTTTCAACATGGATTTCTCAGTTGCCTATCACCGTGAATATTATAATGATTTGTTTGCAATATAATCTACAAATTCATACACAAACAGATGTTCCTGCCACGTTTAAAGGCATTTTACTCACACACACTTAGTTTGCAGAACAAACTTAACCCCCAAACTAAACGCTCCCAGTCCCATGGTGTCTTCCGTTGCCAAGCTTTTTGATCTTTTGATCTGTGTTTACAGGTTTGCGTTTCTTCACGTGGGCGATTTTTTTGACGGTCTTGGTCTTGTATCGGTCTCGACCACATTTGTACTCGGTCTTGTCTTGGTCTCAGAGTAAGAAGACTTGGGATGTTGTTTCAAGACCAGTCAAGGTCTTGGCTTCTTCCTCCTCTTGTTCCTCTTCATCTTTTGCATTTTTTCCACTAATGAATCTTAAGAAGGAATCCTATGTCTTAAGCTATTCTGTATTAAAATGTATTACACCCAGAAATTTTCTCATAATTTACTTATATTTTCGATTCCAACCAACTGTAACCAGCGTGTGCATTAGAGTTGACTTCTGCATGACTTTGCGCAATTTTCTCGGCACGCTTACATCACGCTTAACGTTATGTTTACTTCAAGCTTGAACTCAACCATGGAACTCAACCCTCTCTTGCACGCACAGGTGACAGTTGGTCAGAAGCCATAGTCTTTAAAATATATTTATATTTTTCTTACAAACACTTATCGTTACGCTTTAAAAGACATTGATTCATCCATTGGGGTCGTATTGGATTACCGCCATTATTCCTATATAAGCTGTGGTGTTTGATGCTTCAACTTTTAGGAATCCATGAGCTTGCACAACCCATTCTCACTCCCACGGCGTCAAAATCTGAAGCATGGTCAAGTGCCTTCCGCTTCACAACGAAGACGCTAAAGTCACCCCAATGTGTCACTATATTGACACACTGAGTGCTCCATTCATTTCAGTTGTTTACCCCAGATCAAGACGCATTTTATTCTTTGCATTTGTAAAAGCAGACATGATTTTATTAATATTTTATTCATATTTAAAGGTTACTTTTATATTTTGGAGCAGTTAACCCAACTCCTACCCTAAACCTACCCACTTCTAAATAATATAAAAGACATAACAGGCAAATACAAGTACAGTCACATGTATTTATTGCAAAAACTGACCAAAAGCAGTATAAAAGTATTAACTCATGTTGCATTCCAAGGCTTCTGAAGTCACACGATATCTTCATGTAAAGAACCGAGTTGATCTTAATGTTTTAATCGTAGAAATGACGATCCCGCCGCTCCGTGAATGCTTCATTCATTCATATCTCATTCAAATAATACACACAACTCTTTAGCATGACTCGATCGGTCACAAGACACTATGAAAACTGACATAACGGTCGGCAATATTTGAAATTTAATGTGTTCATGATCTCTGGCGGATGGAGACGCTGATCGCTTTTGGGGATTTCCTTCACACAAATCAATCGTTTGGCCTCGGAACACTTGGAATATTTGTACTTTTTGAATAAATTGTGCATGCAGTCGTATCTGCCTGTTATATCTGTGTTTTATATACCACACAAATGGGTAGGTTTAGGGATGGAATGGGGTAGGGTTACATTTAATTAATTAATTAATTTGTTACATTTATATAGCGCTTTTCTAGGCACTCAAAGCACTTTACATAGAAGGGGGGAATCTCCTCAACCACCACCAATGTTAAAACGTGTCTAGATAGCGTAAATAAAATTATGCTGGCTGATTAAATTGAGAATCAAACTCCAACATGTCATAATGGCAAAATCATAACCCAATATACACTCACCTAAAAGGATTATTAGGAACATCATACTAATACTGTGTTTGACCCCCTTTCACCTTCAGAACTGCCTTAATTCTACGTGTCATTGATTCAACAAGGTGCTGAAAGCATTCTTTAGAAATGTTGGCCCATATTGATAGGATAGCATCTTGCAGTTGATGGAGATTTGTGGAATGCTCCCGTTCCACCACATCCCAAAGATGCTCTATTGGGTTGAGATCTGGTGACTGTGGGGGCCATTTTAGTACAGTGAACTCATTGTCATGTTCAAGAAACCAATTTGAAATGATTCGAGCTTTGTGACATGGTGCTTTATCCTGCTGGAAGTAGCCATCAGAGGATGGTTACATGGAGGTCATAAAGGGATGGACATGGTCAGAAACAATGCTCAGGTAGGCCGTGGCATTTAAACAATGCCCAATTGGCACTAAGGGGCCTAAAGTGTGCCAATAAAACATCCCCCACACCATTACACCACCACCACCAGCCTGCACAGTGGTAACAAGGCATGATGGATCCATGTTCTCATTCTGTTTACGCCAAATTCTGACTCTACCATCTGAATGTCTCAACAGAAATCGAGACTCATCAGACCAGGCAACATTTTTCCAGTCTTCAACTGTCCAATTTTGGTGAGCTTGTGCAAATTGTAGCCTCTTTTTCCTATTTTTAGTGGAGATGAGTGGTACCCGGTGGGGTCTTCTGCTGTTGTAGCCCATCCGACTCAAGGTTGTGCGTGTTGTGGCTTCACAAATGCTTTGCTGCATACCTCGGTTGTAACGAGTGGTTATTTCAGTCAAAGTTGCTCTTCTATCAGCTTGAATCAGTCGGCCCATTCTCCTCTGACCTCTAGCATCAACAAGGCATTTTCGCCCACAGGACTGCCGCATACTGGATGTTTTTCCCTTTTCACGCCATTCTTTGTAAACCCTAGAAATGGTTGTGCGTGAAAATCCCAGTAACTGAGCAGATTGTGAAATACTCAGACCGGCCCGTCTGGCACCAACAACCATGCCACACTCAAAATTGCTTAAATCACCTTTCTTTCCCATTCTGACATTCATTTTGGAGTTCAGGAGATTGTCTTGACCAGGACCACACCCCTAAATGCATTGAAGCAACTGCCATGTGATTGGTTGATAAGATAATTGCATTAATGAGAAATTGAACAGGTGTTCCGAATAATCCTGTATGATCATCATGACGATAACGTTCCATGCAGGAAAAAAGGTTTCCAAGTGATATCAGATTGTATGAATGTATTTTTTATTGTACTTACCCTGTAACTTTATGGAACAAGAGGGTAACAAGCACCACTTACCCTGTAACTACATGGAACTACTTGAGTATATTTCCCCTAGTATAAAAAAAAAAAAATTGCAATAGTTTTACTTGCCTTGAATCACGGAAGACCAAACAAATTATTATTTGCTATTAAAAAAATACTGTATATAAATTCACTGTGTACCCCATAATAAAAAAACCTAGTTTAGCTATATATTGCAACACTATTATAACAAAAGGGTATATGCAGTGAATGTTCTTGCTAAATTGCTCCCAAATGTAAGGTTGTTGTTATCAAAGTAGTAGAATACATTAGTTTTAAAATACTTACATTAAAAATAATTTGTTAATTTTCCTGGTTGTTACCCCTTTATTCCCCAAACTTTGCATATTGTTCCCTTTATACCTACATGTACGTACTTTATAGGTACACAATACTTACCTAAAAATATGCTGTAAATTTACGGAATCCTGAAAATAAATACCACAGTTTCCACAAAAACATTAAGCATCACAACTGTTTTCAACATTGATAATAATAAGAAATGTGACTTGAGCACCAAATCAGCATATTAGAATGATTTCTGAATGTAACAACGAAAACTGAAGTAATGGCTACTGAAAATTCAGCTTTGCTATCACAGGAGTAAAACATATTTTAAAATAGAAACCAGTTATTTTAAATTATAATAATTATTTGAAAATATTACCATTTCACTGTTCTTTTGATCACAAATGCAGACTTGGTGAACATAATAGACTTCTTACAAAAACATGAACAAAATCGTACTTTTAAAAGGTACTGTAGCCTATATATACACCGATCAGGCATAACATTAGGGCCACTGAGCGGTGAAGTGAATAACACTGATTATCTCTTCATCACGGCACCTGTGAGATAGGCCTATATTAGGCAGCAAGTGAACATTTTGTCCTCAAAGTTGATGTGTTAGAAACAGGAAAAATGGACAAGCGTAAGGATTTTAGCGACCAAATTGTGATGGCTAGACGACTGGGTCAGAGCATCTTCAAAACTGCAGCTCTTGTGGGGTGTTCCCGGTCTGCAGTGGTCAGTATCTATCAAAAGTGGTCCAAGGAAGAAACCGAGGTGAACCTGCGAAAGGGTCATGGGTGGCCAAGGCTCATTGATGCATGTGGGAGCGAAGGCTGGTCCTTGTGGTTCGATCAAACAGACGAGCTACTGTAGCTCAAATTTAAGTTAATGCTGGTTCTGATAGAAAGGTGTCATAATACACAGTGCATCGCAGTTTGTTGTGGATGGGGCTGCATAGCCGCAAACCAGTCAGGATGCCTATGCTGACCCCTGTCCACCACCGAAAGCTCCAACAGCTGGGACATGAGCATCAGAACTGCACCATGGAGCAATGGAAGAAGCCTGGTCGGATTAATCACATTTTCTTTACATAACGTGGATGGCCGGGAGCGTTTGCGTCACTTACCTGGGGAGCACATGGCACCAGAATGCACTATGGGAAGAATAAGCATTGTTGCAGACCATGTTCACCCTTTCATGGAAACCGTATTCCCTGGTGCCTGTGGCCTCTTTCAGCAGAATAATGCGCCCTGCCACAAAACAAAAAGGGTTCAGGAACCTCGCAACTTACTGGACTTAAATTATCTGCTGCTAACATATTGGTGGCAGATACCACAGAACACCTTCAGGGGTCTAGTGGAGTCCATGCCTCGACGGGTCAGGGTTGTTTTGGCAGCAAAAGGTGAACACAATATTAGGTTTTATATATATATATATCCATATATATATATATATCCACATATATATATATATATATATATATATATGTATATATATATATATATATATATATATATATATATATATATATATATATATATATATATATATATATATATATATATATATATATATATATATATATACATATATACATACAATATTGATCATAATTTTATGCCTGATCGGTATATAACTTCTGTATACATAGTGCTTTTGTGTCCATTTTGAAGCCTGAAAGCTCTGTAGAAGCTTTGTGGAAAAGAGTGTATAGTACATTCTGCACAATCTCACATTATGTGTTGCACAGAAGTCCTGCAGGTTTAGGAATACATGAGGGTGAGTAAATGATGACAGAATATTCATTTTTGGGTGAACTATTTCTTTAATAAGAACTGTTGAGTCTAATGAAGAATTCAGCTCTTTCTCTCTCTCTTTCTTGCTCTGGATAAAGATGAGTAATGTGTGCAGTGCTGTGCAGAACATGAGGGAATATATTATCCTCCTCGGCCTGTCCTGGCAATGATGAATGTCCAGGGTGTGTGCACTGCAGAGTCACCCCCACTCACTCTCTCCTTTCGTTCCTTACTCCCTCCCCTTACTCTCTGTCTCACTGACACTCTTGCGCTCTCTCTATCGTTTCCTTTTATTTTATTTCTGTCTTTTATGTTCTTTCATTCTCTTCGCATACCTCTCCTTGTCACAGCACAGTTCCATGGATAAAACAAGTAAGGGAACTTTTATAACGTCTATGCGGTGAAATTCTGGTCTGAAGGGTGTCACAGTGGATGCCTAAAAGGGCTGATCACACAGGAAATATTCATGCATTTACCCTGTATAACTGTATAAAAATGTAATTAAATCAATATCAACAAAATCCATCTTACCATTTATCAAAACCCATTTACACTGCAATAATGTTATGAGATTAATGTTCTAAATATAACATTTTGAATATCGAAATATGAAATGTTGGAAAAAGCGATGTAATTACGATGTAATAACTATTACAGATTAAACTAATGTAAGTACTACTAATAACTATTACTACTACTACTAATGCCGGTATGTGGCGGCAAGTCATAATAAGTGAATCATAGAATCATTCATTCAACTAATTTGTTCAAACTGGCTGATTCATTCATGAAAGAAGCAAGTGTCCATTGACTTTATGAATGGGTCATTGAATCATTCACTCGCCTGTTCAAAAACGGTGAATCATTCAAGAACGAAACGCCGTTGCGTGTTACTGGGAGAAGCAACATTTCTTTTTTGTTTGGAACTATTTTTGTTGACAAAATAGAGCAAAAACAGTCAAAATTTACAATGTTGTGTCTGAAAATTGTCAATTCATATAATCAGCTTATTGTTTATTGAACTGTTGTATAAAATTAATATCACATTTTGCAATCGTGCTGATAGGCTATTTGAGAAAATCGATGATACTGCTTAACTACATTATGTTATAAACACATAATACAAGAACACATTTAAGGGCAATTCATATCTTGAATTTTGGAGGATTTTTTTATTAATTTTGTTGGCAATTACGAACATGCACAATGCTATTTTACATCAACGCCAGACTAGCTTGTTGTTAAGCTTAACAAGTTAGGCTGGGATGTATTGAGATGTTTAATAGTAGCCCCAAACAGTGACGAAGGCAAACATGATTTTTACCTGGCTGTCAGGCAGGTCCAGGAGACATGGATGCTGCTCATCTGCTCTGAAGAGTGCTTTGGTGGCTGTGACGAGGGATGTGGGAGAGTAGGAGCGGCTTATGCAGTCTGGCAGAATTATTAAGAATAAGTTGTCGGGCACATAGTGAGAATAGTTTGAGAATTAATGCAACAGGCATATATATTTGTGGAAAAAGAGTGCAAAAATTTTACTTCTCTAGTTAGAGGCCAAGAGGGCATGTGCTTGAGCACCATTTAATGTCTATCTGTGCACAACGTCTTGCCAACTTGGTCTCATGAGTGGTGTCATGGTTCTCACACGTGGCACCAAATTAATGTGGTGAGGTTTTGGCGCACATTACTTAAGGTTAGTTTGAGAGTGACAGGTGACCCTTGCACACCTTTAACCACGAGGAACCTGCTAAGTTATTTCACATTAACAGTAAGTTAGTGTCCAACTTCATGTCTCCGTTTTCGGCTCCTCCCCGATTGCAAGTGGCAACTCTCCCCAATCGGTTCCATCCAGCCAAAGTCGAACGCACCTAACATAACACATGAAACAAGAAGGCACATGACAGGATCACATGCGGAGCAAGGGAAACACATGGGAAAACGTCTAAATAAAAGACATGAAAACATGGACATGAAACAAAACGACAAATATTGTGAGGTAAAGTCTAAGTGAAAAACCTTATTCCACATCAAACAAATAAATTAATATTATTTGTTATTTACTGATTTATCTGCTATGCAACCTCTAGATCCATATGGATTAGTTGTAAGATTTCTTTATGGATTTTTGAAGCTTAAAAAGTTTGCATGGACTAAAATACTAAAATCTTTACATTTTTATACTGTAAAAGTTGTATTATATGATTAGCTTTTCATTAGACATCTCATATAGATTGTCATGAGAATACAAAAAAGTGTTGCTCAAACTGTATGCACTGCACAACCTGAATTTCATGGGTTCAACTCCCACGTAGAACATGAACTGATAAAATGAATACCTTGATGTACCGTAAGCTTCTGCCAAATGCAAAAATAAATTAAATAATTGAATTGAAGTTCAGTTTTTAAAAACGATACACTTGGTTTCATTCCACTGCGTCTGCAGTA
This sequence comes from Gobio gobio, assembly GCF_949357685.1. Taxonomy (NCBI): domain Eukaryota; kingdom Metazoa; phylum Chordata; class Actinopteri; order Cypriniformes; family Gobionidae; genus Gobio; species Gobio gobio. The sequence continues at coordinate 36,024,087 of NC_137099.1, forward strand.
CCGTTTTTTTAATGCAAGAACTCTGAGCAGCCCGTATCTCTGTCCTCTTCATCATTCCCAAGAGCCCAAATGTTTGCCAACTTTGCAAATTTCCAAAGCCAGTTGAGCTTCAACACACCTGGGATGCAAAATGTGCATAGATGTGCTGCCTTATCTAATATGTCTCCTTGATCTATCAGTTTTGCTGTTAAGAGCGAGCCTTAAGATGTCTATCGGCCTCTACTCTAGACAAGTTCATGGCAGCACTCCACTCTCGTAATGTGTTTCTAGATTGTTCTCCTTCCAATAGCTGTGGTGATGAATGATTTAAATTGTTTTCTTGGAAAGTACCTAAACTACTTCTCTTGGATGAAGTTTGTCAGTTAAGATTCTCCATAATAGAGGTTTCCGATTTTGTGGGTGGTATGCGTTGGTAGTAATTGGTACGCTTGTGATTTGGTGTCAGGATAGGTAATCCTAGACCAGTGTAAAAGGGTAAAACAACACAAAGCTTGTGTAACATCTCCACTAAACTAGAAGCCTGTGCGCAGCTATTAGTCTGCCTGGTTGAGAGGCAGATTGTTAGACATGAGGTTCTGGCCTTGCTGATGGTCCAGCGCAATAAAGGCGCTGTGACGCTGAAAGTTGTACACCAGCAAAGAGCTGCAAAATAGATGCACTCGCATTAGTGCACTGCCTGGCGCCCACTCAGAACCCGACCGAGATTAATCACCTGTCACGACGGGTTGTTTTCCACCTCTCCCTCTCTTTCTCGCTCTCTCACTGTTTCCCTCTCTCTCATTCTCTCTGTTTTCCTTTGCGATACACAGACTTGCCGTTAATTCTGCTCGCCTGCCCACAGGCGCTGTAGGATTGTGCCAGCTCTGCAGCAGACCAAGCTGTGTGTGTGTGTCTGTGATTGTGTTTGTGTATATGTGTTTGTGTTTGTACACCACCTCCATGTAGTTAATGAAGCCGTATGCAACAGAAACCAATAATCAAAGTACAGTGAGATGGCTTTGGCTGAATACCAATTACTCAGGGTCTTACGCCGTCCCCTGTTGGACTCCACTCCAGTCTGAGAAGCCAACAAGGGCGTTTCTAATGCAGATATACCACTCCCACTGAGAGGAGGCTGTTTGCAGTGAGTATGTTTACTGAGGTGGATGCAAACAGATGCAGGCACACATACCGAATGTCATAACCCCTTTTTGATGCCATTAGCGCTCATTCCATCAGCTGTTTTGAGCCAGCTGAGGAAGCTATTTGATGAAATATTAGTACTGTATACACATTGCTCTAATAGCCATCATTGCAAACCACAGAGCATTTAAACACACTTAATTAAATATGCACACTGATTATTCACCCTCAAAAAACTCTGTTAAGGCTTGTTTGTAACCAGTAATTTTGGTAACACTTTATTTTGATGGTCCTCTTTAGACATTCTACTAACTATAAGTAACTTTGCAACTACATGTCAACTAACTCTCATTATGGTATTAGTAGACTTTCTGCTTAATATCCACCAACACTATTTTGATGCTCCCCTTACAGACATTCTACAGACTAACTTTGCAACTACATGTCTACTTATTCTATTAACCTGAACCCTAACATCTAAATCTAACCCAACAGTCTACTAATACTCTAATGAGAGTTAGTTGATGTGGTTCACAAGCTACTTATAGTTAGTAGAATGTCTAAAGTGGACCATGGATTAAGGGATGCAGAATACTGTCCCGCAGAATAAGACATTATTGTGTGTACTAAGTACTAATAAACAGCAAATATATATTTACAATTCTCACTAATAACTAGTTTCTTATTAGTATACATATTGAAGGGTATTGCATTTTTATTTTTACTTCAAAAGCACACATTAATGCCTTATCCTGCATAAACATTATTCTACATCCCTTAATCCTACCCCGTACCTAAACTTAAATACTCCTTTTCTATTTATTAATATATATATATATATATATATATATATATATATATATATATATATATATATATATATATATATATATATATATATATATATATATATATATATATATATATATACACACTCATCTAAAGGATTATTAGGAACACCATACTAATACTGTGTTTGACCCCCTTTCGCCTTCAGAACTGCCTTAATTCTATGTGGCATTGATTCAACAAGGTGCTGAAAGCACCATATTGATAGGATAGCATCTTGCAGTTGATGGAGATTTGTGGGATGCACATCCAGGGCACGAAGCTCCCGTTCCACTACATCCCAAAGATGCTCTATTGGGTTGAGATCTGGTGACTGTGGGGGCCATTTTAGTACAGTGAACTCATTGTCATGTTCAAGAAACCAATTTGAAATGATTGGAGCTTTGTGACATGGTGCATTATCCTGCTGGAAGTAGTCATCAGAGGATGGGTACATGGTGGTCATAAAGGGATGGACATGGTCAGAAACAATGCTCAGGTAGGCCATGGCATTTAAACGATGTCCAATTGGCACTAAGGGGCCTAAAGTGTCCCAAGAAAACATCCCCCACACCATTACACCACCACCACCACCAGCCTGCACAGTGGTAACAAGGCATGATGGATCCATGTTCTCGTTCTGTTTACGCCAAATTCTGACTCTACCATCTGAATGTCTCAACAGAAATCGAGACTCATCAGACCAGGCAACATTTTTCCAGTCTTCAACTGTCCAATTTTGGTGAGCTTGTGCAAATTGTAGCTTCTTTTTCCTATTTGTAGTGGAGATGAGTGGTACCCGTGGGGTCTTCTGCTGTTGTAGCCCATCCGCCTCAAGGTTGTGCGTGTTGTGGCTTCACAAATGCTTTGCTGCATACCTCGGTTGTATCGAGTGGTTATTTCAGTCAAAGTTGCTCTTCTATCAGCTTGAATCAGTCGGCCCATTCTCCTCTGACCTCTAGCATCAACAAAGCATTTTCGCCCACAGGACTGCCGCATACTGGATGTTTTTCCCTTATCACACCATTCTTTGTAAACCCTAGAAATGGTTGTGCGTGAAAATCCCAGTAACTGAGCAGATTGTGAAATGCTCAGACCGGCCGGTCTGGCACCAATAACCGTGCCATGCTCAAAATTGCTTAAATCACCTTTCTTTCCCATTTTGACATTCAGTTTGGAGTTCAGGAGATTGTCTTGACCAGGACCACACCCCTAAATGCGTTGAAGCAACTGCCATGTGATTGTTTGATTAGATA